>NC_137080.1:3518061-3815561 GCF_951640355.1 Cnephaeus nilssonii | reverse complement strand
TCCACACCGCTCCGGAGGCCAGCCCCTCGTATTCGTGTCAATCGCATCTACTTGCCATGGACGTGCCTGGTCATTGTGAGGAGCTTTGCTGTGTTTGAAGGAGAAATCCTGTAATACTGTCCGTGATACAGACATCCTTGGTGGCTCTCCCTCCAGTGTCTCACCTCTACCTTCTCTCCCCTCGGCTCCCAGGGCCCTCTTTGCTGGAACCTGTTTCCTGAGCCCGTTTCTTCTATAGCTCACTTCTTCCTCTATGACTTTCTAAATAAGCTTCCTCTTATTAAGAAAAAAAAAAAAAGGAGCCTTGGCCGGATGGCTCAGTTGGTTGGACATCGTCCTGTGCACCAAAAAGGTGCTGGTTTGATTCCTGGTCAGGGCACATGCCGGGTTTGCAGGCTCAATCCCCGGTAGGTGGCATGTAGGAGGTCTCTCTCTCTCTTTCTTTCTCTCTCTCTCTCTCTCCCCTTCCCTCCCTCCCTCCCTTCCTCTCTCTCTCAGAATCAATAAAAATATTTTAAAAAATACTGAATTATCTTGATGTAATACTATTTAAGAATCCTGGTCAGATAAATGCATTCATTTATTCATTTCATCATCAATGTAGCTTAGAAAGAAAGAAAGAAAAAGAAAGAAGTTCTTGGATCTGTTGCCTTGTGGCCAGAACTTTCCTTCTATCCATGACTGGGGAGAAGTCACCACCTCTGGGAACTTGCTGCCCGGGTGTCTCCCGCACAGACGGTGTAGAGCCGGACGCCCAGTGCAGAAAAGGCTGTGCTGTGTCGGAGAGAAATGAAGGCCAGGCGGCTGCCAAGGGAAGAAGGTGACGCCCACGTCCACGTGCCCTGGTGATGCCTGTGAGGAGCTCAGAGGTCCTCGGGGCGGCAGAGCTCCGCGCCGGTGCCTTAACCTAACGCTAACGTTCACATGAGGAACTACAGCAAAGTTATGCCCCCCCCCCACACACACACACCGCTGAGGTCTGATGCAGCGTGAGCTTACCGCACTGGGAAACCTTAACTCCATCTCCGTCCTGTATCCGAGCATTGACGTCATCTCCAATGTCTGTAATCAAGAAGAGTGAAAACAAAGTAGAAAGTGCACATTTACGTGTGGACGGTTCTTGCAACTGCATCTGCCTGTTCCTGTTACATTCCTGCTGGTCTGGGCAGAAGGGCGTCCCGGGACAGCCAGGAGCCTGGGCTCCCTCGCCATGCAGCATCCTGTTTGCTCTGAGGCCCACCTCCCACGCCTGGGAGAAACGGGGGTGGTCCCACCACAGGATGGTCAGGCTGTACTTATATTTTTTATTTTTATTATTAAAACATTTTATTGATTTTTTACAGAGAGGAAGGGAGAGGCATAGAGAGTTAGAAACTGATGAGACAGAAACATCGATCAGCCGCCTCCTGCACACCCCCTACTGGGGATGTGCCTGCAACCAAGGTGCATGCCCTTGACCGGGACCCTTCAGTGCGCAGGCCGACGCGCTATCCGCTGAGCCAAACCAGTCAGGGCAGGCTGTACTTTTAAACCAGATATCCTGCCTTTGCGTGTTCTGCCTGAGAAATGCATTGCCACGCGGTCCAGACAGCGTGAGGAGGTTATTGTGGGAGTGTGAAAATGCAGTCCATGTCCAGCCTTTTGT
This sequence comes from Cnephaeus nilssonii, assembly GCF_951640355.1. NCBI lineage: Eukaryota > Metazoa > Chordata > Mammalia > Chiroptera > Vespertilionidae > Cnephaeus > Cnephaeus nilssonii. The sequence goes on along the minus strand of NC_137080.1, from coordinate 3,813,916 downwards.
TTGCCCTGGCACCCCCAGTCCTCGGACCGCCGGCAGCCTCGAGGGTCCTTCTGAATGTCTCAGTTACCCCCGATATTGCAGACCCTGCGGGAAGCAAGCCGGCGCTCCCGGGCCTCTGGGCAGGACCTGCTCTGTCCTCCTCTCCCCCGGGGAGCGGGCAGTGAGGCCTGGGCTGTGCCCTGCCCGGGAGACCTTCCCTGGGAGCTCCCAAAACAGGATGAAACGGAACAAAGTGTGAGCTGGTCTTCCGTGTTTAGAGCTTCTGTACATCGGGACAACCTCAGCATGCCCCCCCTTTAGCCTGATCCCCGAGAGGATATAGAATAAGCCCCCCTCTCTGTGCTCCAGAGGGAGAAAGGGACGTTGTCATTGGATGTCACCGTTGTCACTCATCTTGGGGCATAAAAGAGGAGCCAGGTCCCTCCCTGGGGGAAGAGCAGTGGTTGGGTCTGCCTCCCCCCCCCCCCCCCCCCGGTGGTCAGCGTCCATACTGCGTGGGCCTCAGACAGTTCAAGGAGCAGCGTGGATGCGCGGGGCGTGGGGGATGCACAGGCGTGGGAGCCCTGTGGGCGGGAGCCCTTGGGCGGGCTCCGAGCGCCGCTGTCATCTCCAGGAGAAAACGAGGGGCTTCATGGAGAATCCCTCTGAGCTCTGCCTCTGGACTGGGTTCCTCCCTCGCTGACATTTTACAACACCCGTCTAATTAATTTGGGGGTTTGCCAAGGTAAAGGAATCTTCCGTGTTTTTTTTTGGGGGGGGGATTCCTCAAAAATAATTCAAGAGATAAAAATGCAACTTGCTACAAAGCAGGGACACAGGAGAGTGAAATAACCGTGGGAATGGTTTCCGTTCTGTGAAAACCAGAACCCCCACCTGATGGCACCAAGAGCCCCTTGTCCCCGCGGAGTCATTCACACACCGCTCCCCACGGGGGGTGGGCGCTATTTTTTAACTAAGCGGTTTTTGGTATTTTTGTTCTGGGGAGAGCGGTCACCCCCATGCCCTCCCCCTGCCTGGGACACACCTCACGGCCCCTCCTGTAGCTTAAACGTTTAAAAATGGTCCCTGAGGCGATGGGGGGCTTCCTGGGCTGGGCCGTGCGTGTCCACAGGCCTGGCCCGGAGGGCGGCGGCCTCAGGTCTATTTTAAGATGCACGGGACCACGAGGGGCTGGTGCCTGCCCCGCCCCGAAGTGCCGTGGGAGCTGGGCATGGGGCCCGGGGAAGGAGGAGACACGCACTGCGCTCAAATCCTCGGGGACAGAGAGCCCGGGGTGTGTGTGTGTGTGTGTGTGTGTGTGTGTGTGTGTGTGTGTGAGAACCCGCAGGAGAGGGGGCCCCAATCTGCTTCCCACCTGGGGTCCTGGTGGAGGTCAGCAGTCAGGCGGCCACGTGGAGTCGGCTGCTGGAGTGACCTGCCTCGCGCAGGGAAGAGAGAGCACTTGTGTTATTGCTGGGACGGGGGCGGGGGGGGGCGGGGGGGGGAGGGTGGAGCGAGGAGACGTCCCAGAGCCGGGCCTGCGGTGCTGCGAGGCCCAGCAGCGTGGAGACAGCGGGAAGCCTGTGGGGTGGCAGGGGTCCACTCCCCGTGGGCCCCGAGGCCTGACGTCCCAGGAGCTGCTCCCAGCGAGGCTGAGCCCGGGATGCTGAGCCCAGAGGGGCTCCACTGACAGCCACTCGGGCTCCGGGCGTGCCCTCGGCCTTGCTGCCCCCCCCCGCCACCCCTTTGTCTGCAGCGACCAGGACCCATCCCTGGCTGCCCTTCCCGCTCCTCACACAGGGGCAGACTTGCTCTGAGGTCTGCTGCTCTCTCCCCATTTCCCCCTAATTCTGGCCTCACCGGTTAAGCCCACCTTCGCGTGTCCCTCCTGGAGGACCGGCTCACACCCCCGAGGCCGTGAAGTCCCAGAGCCCTGGGCACCCAGAGCATGAGCTCCAGGGGGAGGGCGGGTGTGTGTGCGCGCGTGTGTGTGTGTGTGTGTGTGTGTGCGTGTGTGTGTGTGTGTGTGTGTGTGTGTGTGTGTGTGTGAGAGAGAGGGGGGGGGGCACAGGCTGTGGTGGGACAGGAGGGGGGTGGGCCACTGAGGGCCTTCAGAGGGTGGGACTCAGGGACACCTGTGACGCTGGCCCCTTCCCACATGGGGGGGTGAGGACTCCCCACCTTAGGAGTCTCACTCTCCCGCCTCCCTTCCTGGGGGCACTGACGCTGGCGCAGCCAGGCGGGTTTGTCTGGGCTGACTGCCCGGCTGCTGGTGAGGAGGGAGCAGGGCCCCGGGTCCTCTCCAGTGGGGCTGAGGGAGCCGAGCACCAGGGCAGCGGGGCCGAGCAGGGGCGCTGGGCGCTGGGGGCAGCGAGGGAGCCGCCCGGTCACCCGGGCCTGGCTTGGCAGAGGCGGCGCCGCGTCTCGGTGGAGCTCATTCTGCCGCACAGTTTTAGCATCCTGCCGTTGTTCTTGGCAGCCTAGCGTGGCCTGCATTTTTCTGTCCTGGAGAGTCCTGGGCTAGCTGGCTTCCTTTCAATAGCTCCCCTTTCTGCTCAAGTTGGCTGGAGGATGTTTCTGTTGTTTGCGGTTAAAACCCCAACTGATGCGGGTCCCTGGGCTCAAGCAGGCAAGGCCACGTGCGGGGTACCTTCCGTGCTGTTTTAGGTGGAGAACAGTCGACTGTTTACGCCGAAAGCGGTCCTGGGAACTGGATGGGAAGGAGGGCTTTGGGCATTGATCTGTAAGCATGACCCCGCATGCCCCACTCTTACAAGGGATTCCCTCCCTCAACCCAGTGTCCACAATGGCCCAGTGTCCACAATGGATGCACAGGTGTGACACACTCCCACGCCCTGCCATAGGCTATTACTCCGCCTCTGGGAGGAATGGGATTCTGACAACGGCTACGACACGGGAGAAGCCTGAAGACATCACGCTGAGTGAAATAAGCCAGACAGAGGGACACAGCGTGTGCGAGTTCGCTCAACTCCCAGGGCAGACAGCAGAGTAGAGGGGCCCAGGGTCGGGGAGAGAGCTGGTGTTGAACGGGTACGGGGTTCAGTTTGGGAAGATGGAAATGTGGAGACGGATGGTGGTGGCGGTTGCACAAAACTGTGATCACACTTAATGCCCCCGGACTGCAGGTTTAAAAATGATTAAAATTGTAAATTTTAGGGCATGTATGTTTTAACATAAAAAATTACTTAAGCCCTGGCCGGTTTGGCTCAGTAGTTGGAGCATCGGCCCATGGATCGAAGGGTCTCAGGTTCGAGAGGAGGCAACCTATCGCTGTGTCTCTCTCACAGGGATGTTTCTCTCTCTCTTTCTCTCCCCCTCCCTTCCACTCTCTAAAAATCAATGGGAAAACATCCTCAGTGAGGACGACAACAACACAAATTATACACAAAAATGTCCCCCAAAGAGCAGGTGTTGTGTATCAGAGTCTGAGAACGAGACTGGAAACCTACATCGAGTTAGGTTTCCTCTTCACGTGGCCCTTCGAGACAGGCTTTGGGAGTAGGAGGACCCACACCAAGAAACCCGGGCGCTGGGCAAAGATGGAGGCCGTCGGTCCCGAGCTGAGGGAATTAGGGAACGGGGGAGGGGGAGCGGGGGGGGTGGAGGTGGAGAGAGGGAGCAAAGCTTTTGTCTCCCAGAGCCTCGCCATCGTGCTGTGGAGCTAGGGAACAGGCGGCGCTGACCGGGGTTCTTCAGGGCCACGTGCAGGTTGGGGCAAACCAGTGGTGGTGGGTCTAGGCATCGATCGGGTGGTGACTGTGGGCTTCGGAGAAGCACGCTTCTGGCCGTGACGGCAGGGTGTGGTGACCGCCTGTGAGCCCCGGGCCGGCGGCGTGTAGCGGAGGAGGGTGGCTCTGGGCCACTCGTCAAAGCAGCGTGACGTGGGCCTGGGCCCTTGTCCTAGGCCAGTGGTCGGCAAACTCCTTAGTCCACAGAGCCAAATATCAACAGTACAACGATTGAAATTTCTTTGGAGAGCCACATTTTTTAAACTTAAACTATATAGGTAGGCACATTGTTATTAACTTAACTAGGGCACTCCTAAGCTGGCCTTTGCTAAACACTCAAGGGGCCAAAGAGCCGCATGTGGCTCGCGAGCCGCAGTTTGCCGACCACTGTCCTAGGTGCTCAGGAGGTGAGCCTGGGCACGCCTGGGTGTGTGTGCCCCGGCCGCCCATCACACACGCGTGGAGTCCGCCCTGGGCCCGAACTCTAGCATTTCAGCCCATGGGCCCCCCACTAGAATCTTCTCACGTCGGGGGGACGCACAGGGCACGTACCTGGGCTGGGGAGGAGCAGAAATGCAGAGCCATCCACCAGCCCTCCCGAGGTGACCTCGCCTGGGGACATCTAACTGACTTCTAAAGGAGATGCTGGGCGTTCGCAGGCCCATTGTGGCTCTGGAAGTGATGCCACGAGACCTGTCACGTGGGTGACGGAGGAGGGCCCCAGGCCGCCCGTCTCTCTCCAGAAAGAGTCCAGACACGGGAACCTCGTGCCGCGGCAGGTGAGCTGCCGCGAGTGGCCGCCAGCACGTCTCTGAGCACCTCAGACCAAGTCGGCACCTGCTGGATGCGGAGGGAGGGCTCCGAGCTGTCGGAGGGCAGAGCGGGAACCGGGGCACAGGACAGGGCGGGAGGGTCAGCGGATCGCGGCCGTTCCAGCACGTCAGTTGCTGTTTCTTGGAGATGGCATTGTTTTCCGTCTCCTTGAGATTGAAGAGGATCGTTTCCCCAAATCCACAGTCACTGCAGGAAAAGGACCATGAATACAGGTTTAACGGTGCCCACACGTGGCCTTTGGCTAAAGTAGTAATTTCATTTTTTAAAGTTATTTTATTTTATTTTATTTTATTTTATTTTATTTTATTTTATTTTATTTTATTTTATTTTATTTTATTTTATTTTATTTTATTTTATTTTATTTTATTCTTCCCATCACCATTTATCCCCGCTATGCCGTCTTCCTCCCCGCCCCCGCTGCAGTTTCAGAATTCTCCTTTGACGCAGCCAGGGCGTCCATTTCCGAAGGCAGGTCACCTCGCGTCTCCAGGCTCCAGGCGGGAAGGGAAAACAGGAGCGGCCACCGCACACAGTGGGGTCTTTTCGCAGGAGCGCGCTGGCGGCCCCACTTCTGAGCAGGGAGCCCTGGGAGGGAGGGGCTCTGTAGGTGGGGGGACAGGTCCTCCAGGACCACAGTTCTGACCCCACAGTTCTTCGTTGGAGCCTCTGAACGCTAGCTGATGGTCTCTCCGAAGGATGACGTAGAAAGCGCAGCTTTGTGAAGGGCCGGCCCACAGCTGGCCAAGGGTGCCGGCCGAACCGGGGTGATGTTAGGAACCCGCGGAGGAACGGACAGACACCGCGTCCCAGGACAACGCTCCAAAAATGCTCTTTCTCACAAGCGGGCGTGTTCACGGCGTTTGGACCCAAGAGGACGCGTGATTGCAGTCCAGGGAAGGAATCTGCGGGCCCGTGTGCGCAGCCGGTGGGGTGCACCCAGAGCCCGAGGAGACGTGGCCTTGGTTAAATGAGGGACCTGCCCAACACTGTCTGTGAGGAGCCCGCCACGGCGCACATGCTCCCACCCCCGGGGCGCAGGCGGTCCCTGATGGAGGACTGCTGGCCTCTTACACATTCTCCTCGTCCTCTGCACAGCCGGGAAGGGTCCCCTTTCTGGCAGGTTCCAAATACGGGTGGGGGTGGGGGTGGGGGGCCACTTGGGGCTGGGGACCCAGCCGCTCGCAGCTGGGTCTAACCTGTCTGCTCCCTTAATTTTCTCACGGGCTTGCTCCCCCTCCGCCCCCCACTGCTGTGCCGGCTGTGGTTCTGCCCCACCGGGTGGGCCTGTCTAGTTGGAGGAGAAGGACCTGGGGGAGAAAATGCCACCTGTCTGAGAGATTTGTTGTTGAAGAAAAGTGCACTGAGAGTGAAGGTCGTGACTTGGGAGAGACCCAAGCAAGCCCGGGGCGGGCAGGGCACTAGCAGCCGGGAGAAGACTCCCCGAGGCTGATGGGATTCCGATCAGCCCGGGAGAGTTCTGTTCCCAGGGTTTTATCTTGGACTTTTATCTGACCAGTGAGATCTGAAGTCTCTTGCAGGACTGGAGGGCAGAGGGCGGGGCCAGCCCTGCTCTGAGACCCTGTCAATCAAACAGACAGGATAAAGAATCACTCATCACTCCAGTCAAATTTGCAAGTCGGAATTTCTAGAGTGCCAGACACGGTTCTGTTCCAGTGGTGAGTCAGACGTTGTGTACGAGCTCAGTGGTCTGCTGTGTGGGACCTGCTGTTCTCAGCCCTGATCCTGGAGCCTGTCAGCGTGCTGTGAAATGGGCCTGACCTGCCTCACCCGTGGCCAATCTCTCATAGGCGTGGCCCAGCCCCTCGATATTCTAACTCTCACTCTCTAACACCAAGGGTCAGGCTGGGCTCTGAGGACCACTCGATGGCTTTCTCCCCATAACGTAGGCTCAGCATCTAGGGTAGAGAGAGCAGAGTCCCTTCAAGATTAGGCATACATTCTAGGTTGTGACTGGAATTCACTAGGAATCCAAGAGAGATCCTGATGGAAGAAAAAAATTTTACCACTTGTGGGTCTACTAATGGGCTCTACCACTATGGGCTCCATCGCTATGGGCTCCATCACTATGGGCTCCATCACTATGGGCTCCATCACTATGGGCTCCATCGCTGTGGGCTCCATCGCTATGGGCTCTATCACTATGGGCTCCATCACTATGGGCTCCATCGCTATGGGCTCTATCACTATGGGCCCCATCACTATGGGCTCCATCACTATGGGCTCTACCACTATGGGCCCCATCGCTATGGGCTCCATCACTATGGGCTCCATCACTATGGGCTCCATCACTATGGGCTCCACCGCTATGGGCTCTATCACTATGGGCTCCATCACTATGGGCTCCATTGCTATGGGCTCTATCACTATGGGCCCCATCACTATGGGCTCCATCACTATGGCTCTACCACTATGGGCCCCATCGCTATGGGCTCCATCACTATGGGCTCTACTACTTATGAGCCCATGCCACGGCCCCTGGGTTACTAAACTTCCTTCTTCCTTGCCCCGTAAGGTCCTTCCCCAGGCCTCCTCCCCAGCCCAAGTTTACCTGTTGTTTGAGGGGAGGAAGAGGATGCTGTTTCTCTAGGACACGTCGAAGGTGTGACTTAACTCGTGAAGGTGAAGCTAGAACTTCCTTCCACACGGGCCTTTGGGGATCACAGACGTCACTTCCCCGGGCTCCGCTGGCTCTGTGCACTCCCTCCCCCAAACTCTCCTCACCTCTCCGGAGGAGCACTGCTCACAAAGACGAGCCTGGCGCAGACATAGCCACCCCACTTGTGGCTTAAGTGCAAGCCGCTTTACTTTTACAGGGAGTTGCCGTATTTTCTCTACAGGCAAATCATCATCTACCACAAATGAAGCTCCAGCTCCATCTGCAGTAATTTCTGCTTTTGTTAGTGGTGCCAATTAGTCACAAAACAATTGGCACCTCCTACCACCGCTCTCTCGGGAGGAAGAGAGCCCGGCCCTTCCCGGCGCCCCGACTCCCCGCCACCCACCGGGCTGCACGCCCCTACCTGTCCGCCACCGGGCCACGCCAGCCTCCTGCCGCCTCCTTCCTCGCTCACCTGGGGCTGTTATCAGTTTCCGAACTGGGCAGCTGGTTCTCCGCCAGGATGCACAGGCTCTGTGTTCTGGTCGGAGCGGGAAAAAGCAAACTGGTGAGGCCCGGGCCTGTTGACTTAAACAGTGACGTCGGCCCCTCCGCTCAGGGTTTCAGGCCCCCGGAGGGACAGGGTGAAGCATTCCTCCTATCTGGACGGTCCCTGGGCTGCTGAGCAGCAGACGTGTGAGCAGAGGAGCCCGCAGGTCCGCCTACCACCCCGTCTCCGTCATTCCTCTCCCTCGGGCTCTCCCCCCGCCGCCCTGCCTTTGGAACCGTCCCTGCCAGCCTGCTCCCGCTCCCTCGCCGCACCTCCTTCTGCGTGTCTGGTCCCCCTGCCACGAGCCTCCTGCCTCTGCCCTGCAGTCTGCAGATGGTCCCGGCTTTCGGCTCCGCGTCTGACTATCCCGGAAACTGCACCGCCCAGCAGCTGGCCTGTCCCTCCCTCGGAGCATCCGAACCAGGTAACCACCCGCTCTCGCATCCCCCATGGAGGCACCGGGCCTCTTGGTCTGCTGCTGAGCCCCTGCCTGTTGGGCAGGTGCCCCGACTCTCACCTCGTCTTGCCTGTTGGAGGCCTTTTGGGGGACGCCCCCGTGTCCCCTCCTCCTCCCGCAGGCAGGGTCTGCTGGCCCCGGGGCTCGCTGCTTAGGAAAACAGTCCGAGGAGAGCGGCATGTCCGGGTTCCCAAGTCTCTTTCCCACAGACTCCGAAGCCGCCTTCTCGCCCCGTTTGGATCTGATGGGTCCCAGGGGCCCGGGGCTCCTTTGACACAGTGAGGGAGACTTTTGCAGAAGAAGAGCTGCCGTGGACGAGGGCCGGGCTGGGTCTCTCCGCAGGCTCGGCCGTCCCACACCCGGTTCTGCTGCTGGGCCCTGGAGAAAGGGAACAGGCCCGGGGGAGAGGAGCTGGACGGCGCGGGGAGAGGCTGCGGCTCCCAGAGTCAGCCCCCAGGACGGCCCCAGCCAGGCTGGGGTGCAACCTGGGTGTTGCCGACGCTGTCCCTCCACCTCGGAGCCTGCTCCCAGGCCTTCTCTCTCCTCCGTGGCTCCGTATTTACACCCGTGACTCTGAAAACGGTTGTAGAAAGGGACGATGCTTAATCCTCGGGCAGTATGCCCCTCGCTGTGCAGGGGTGTACATACCGGTACCTCTCTTTTACTCAGAGCTGCTTTGTGCAGTAAGAGGATTAGCTCCATTTTGCAGGTGGCAAGACTGAGGCTGAAAGAGCTCGGCGGAGGTCCCAGGGCCGGTTACAGGCTGAGCCAGGAATCGGAGCTGGCTCCCTCTTTCCGACACCGGCTCCGCCCTTCCCTGGGGCTGCCTCTGGCTCCTCTCTCGCCTCGGCCCGTCCGGCCCTGGTGGTTCCAGGGGGCCGACCACCTCCCGTGATCACCGGCTCGTTCCCACTCCGGATCAGCGTGAAGACTCGCAGTCGCGTGTCTTTGAACGCGGCTCCCGCTGCTACGCGTGGGACCATCTGCCTGGCACAGCCCAGCCGCGGGGAGCGGCGCCGATGCTCCAGCCAAGGGAGGCTGCAGCCCTCCCTGGAGAAGATGCTGGGACCCGAGACCCTGCAGGCTGGCGGGGCAGGGGTGCCCCGGGATGCGAAGGGACCGCCCCCCGGCTGCCGCCTCTGACCTCCCCGAGCCCGTGGAGCTAGTGAGTCGGCCCCCACGTTTCGTTGTCCGGCTGCCCTGGCCCGGAGTGAGGGTCTCCCTCCGCTCAGCGGCTCCCCGCGGCTCCGGGCCCTGGTGTTCCCAGGCGCCGGCGTCCGTGTGTGTTGGCAGAGAGCGAGGCCGCCTCCTGCCCTTGTTTTGGAAACTCGTGCTTCTGTGCCGGGCTGACCGTCCCCAGTGCGTTCCCACTTCGGGGCAGAAACTTCTGTGTTCGCTCTTTCTTTTTTTGACTCGTCCGGGGGAAGCGTCCTCGGATCCGTGTGTAAACGCGGGAGCCGGGGTGGGGGGACTTTGTGACTTTTCTGGGGAAGCCACTTGCTTGGAAGCCGCTGGGCACGGCGGGAGGCGAGCTGGCTGGCCTTCCCCTCCTCTCCGTGGGCACCGCGTTGGTACCGGCCTCTGGCTCATGCAGTCGGGGGGCAGCCCGGGGCCGGGTGGCCGTGACACGGGATCTGCTCAGTCTTGATCGCTGGTGTGAGTATCTTGGCAATATTTCCCAGGCGGGGGCGGGGGCGGGGGGCGTGGGGAAAGTGCGGGCTGCTGTTCAGGGCTCTGGGCAGCAGAGAGAAGGGGGTGCCATGCCCCGGACACTCTCTTTGTGGGGGCCGTTCTGTGCATTGCGGCATCCCTGCCCCTGCCCCCCTAGATGCCAGGAGCCCCCTCTTCTCAGCTGTGACAACCCCAATCCCCAGCAGCGCCAAGCGTCCCCCGGGGACGAGACACAGCCCCTGTGAGACAGCGCTCGGAGTCGGAGAGGGAGCGGGAGGTCTACGTCTCCGCGCCGATGGCTCCAGGGTCAGGGGGCGGGGGCGGGGGCTCAGCACCGGACGGTGTTCCTGCCCGCACACCCCCAGGCCTCACCTGCCGCAGAAATTCCATCTCACGCACGGGTTTCTGTTTGCCCAGTCACCACACGCACACGCACACACACACACACACATATACACACGCACACACACGCGCACCCGCACACACGCACACGCACCCGCACACACACATACACATACACACGTGCACACACGCAGGAGGATCTGCCCTTTCCCTGGAGCTGTGCACCTGGAGGTCCAGCCTCGTCAGGTCTGTCCTGGTTGCCTAGGAACAAGTCAGTTTCAGATGGCCCACCTGGAACCCCAGTTTTGTTAGCTTTTCTCTTTTCCCCCTCCCTCCCTCCCTCCTCCTCTCCCTCCCACCCTCCCTCCCCCCTTCCTCCCTCTCCCTTCCCTCCTTCTTCCTAGAGTGATGTGTTGGACTGGGAATCCAGGACCGTGCGTAGACGGTGGCTAACTAAATGGGAACATAGAAAGAGATGCTTGCTTCTTAGATCCCTGGAAGAAAACTTCAGCAAGCATGAAGCTTTATACCTCAACAGAGCTGAAAACCCCACCCCCACCTCTGCCTGCTTGATTCTCCTGCTTTGCTATCAGCTCCACGGCCCATCTGTCCCTCTGGCTTTTGTGAGAGGTCAATGCCAGCAGCCTTTCTCCCTAGACTGGCCAGGACGTGGGCTCCGCAGAGCTCGCATCCTTGAACATCCATGGAAACCACCGTGCTTGCCTTGCCTGCGAGCCGGCGTGTTATCTCAGCTTGGCATTTCCGCGGGACGACTGGTGAAGTGTTTTCAGTCTCTGGCTCTTTCCACACCCAGCCTTTATTCTTATATTTTTATTGATTTCAGAGAGGAAAGGGGGGGGCGGGGAGAAACATCAACGATGAGAGGGAGTGCCCGACCAGCGTGGCTCAGTGGTTGAGCGTCGACCTATGAACCAGGAGGTCACGGTTCGATTCCTCGACAGGGCACAGGCCCGGGTTGCAGGCTTGATCCCCAGTGTGGGGTGTGCAGGAGGCAGCCGATCCATGATTCTCTCTCATCGTTGGTGTTTCTATCTCTCCCTCCCTCTCCCTTCCTCTCTGAAACCAATAAAAACATATTTTAAAAAAGAAATTGGACAAGTCTGTGGGTGGGGAAATGCCCTGTAACATCCGGGCAATGATGCCCCCCTTACGTAGGAAGATTAGAAGCTGATCGGAAAGCTGTAACAGAGAGGCTATAAAAGGTAAGCTCTTAAAATAGGATGGGGCCGGGCGGCGGGTGAGGGCTCGGGAGCGAGGAGCCCCAGCCACACGGCTTCCTCGCATTCGTGCTGGGTGCCGGCCTCCCTCACACGCTCCCCGGCTCCCTTCGGTGGTCTGTGAAGTGAGGGGTCCGATGAGACCAGTGGTTTCAGACTCACCGTGGGGCTCTGGCCAGCTCTCAGGGAGAAGTGGGGACCTGGGCTCCCGCCTGGCTGGCTCCCCGACCCCTGCAGGGTGGTTTGCAGCAGCTCACCTCGCCCGAGTCGGTGCCCCGCTTTGTCGCAGAACCGAGACCACACGAACAAACGCCTTCTAGCTGTCCACGCCTTTAAGAATATTGCTGCGCTCCTGCACATCACTTAGCGAGCTAGTTCCTCTCACTGGCCCATGGCTGGTGGCACTTCATGGCTTCAAACAATGGCAACCACAGCGCTGCTCTAACGTGTATGCTGTCGTCGAGTTTTAACGCCACGGACTTGGTTCCTCAGGCCGGGAGCTGGGGCCACAGGAGGTGACACAGTTTCCCAAACGCCATTCGGGAGGCTTGGGCCAGACCGGAGTGGACACCGGGCACCTGACCTCTTGCTTTGCCGGCTCCCTTTGTTGCTGAGCCACAAGCAAGTAATAATGCGGAAGTAAAGGCGATTGGGGGGTGGAAGACAGTGACTAAGTCCGCTCTCCCTCCTGGTGAAATGTCTGATTTTGTCGCCCTTAGACACAGACCTGTACAATCTAGTCAGCACCCTTTTGTATGAAGGTTACATGTATGATTATAGCTCGAAGGCTATGATGCGTGCGGAAACGCTCCCTTTCACTCCAACTCATCCATCTCCTTTCTTTTTCTTTTTTCTTTTTTTTACTTATTTACAGAAAATTCCCGGAAGAGCCCGCCCTGAGGCCTCCCCATGGGTGAGTCTAATGTGACCTCATTTGCTGTCGAGGGCCCCACGAACGCCTCGACGGGCAGGAACGCCTCCGCCAGGGACGTGCGGGAGGAAGTGCCCGCCGTGCTCTGGGCCATTATGAGCATCTCCCCGCTGGGCTTCGTGGAAAACGGGGTTCTCCTCTGGTTCCTCTCCTTCCGGATGCGCAGGAACCCCTTCACGGTCTACATCACCCACTTGTCCATCGCGGACATCTCCCTGCTGCTCTGCATCTTCATCCTGACTGTGGACTACGCCTTAGGCCACGAGCTCTCCACGGGCTACTACTACACCATCGTCACCTTGTCTGTGACGTTCCTGTTTGGCTACAACACGGGCCTCTACCTGCTGACGGCCATCAGCGTGGAGCGGTGCCTGTCCGTCCTGTACCCCATCTGGTACCGATGCCATCGCCCCAAGCACCAGTCGGCGCTCGTCTGCGCCCTCCTGTGGGCACTGTCCTGCTTGGTGACCACCATGGAATACGCCCTGTGCATCGACAGCGAAAGGCAGAGCTTCTCCCAACGCCGCTGCAGGCCGGTGATCATCCTCATCGCCATCCTGAGCTTCCTGGTCTTCACGCCCCTCATGGTGGTGTCCAGCGCCGTCCTGCTGGTCAAGATCCGCAGGAACGCCTGGGCGTCCCACTCCTCCAAGCTGTACCTGGTCATCGCGGTCACCATCGCCGTCTTCCTCACCTTCGCCATGCCCATGAGAGTCCTCTACCTGCTGTACTACGAGTACTGGTCCACGTCCGGGACCCTCCACGACGTCTCCATCCTCTTCTCCACCATCAACAGCAGCGCCAACCCTTTCATTTACTTCTTCGTGGGCAGCAGCCGCAAGAGGCGGTTCAAGGAGTCCCTAAAGGTGGTCCTGACCAGGGCTTTCAAGGACGACACGCAACCCCGGCGCCAGGAAGACAGCGGCCACCCCGCCGCCGCCACCGAGACGGTCGTCTGAGGCCCAAGACGGTGGGACGCAGGGGGGGTGTCGTCTGTGCTTGAAGTACAACGGAAGCTTCTCCTGATTGTGATCCGGAAGGACACCCGCCCCCCAGGCACGAGATGCTAACTGACCGTGAGACGGTTCTCTTGGGCTGTGTCTTCTGGGAATGCCCACCCCCGAGCCTCAGTGCCCTCTGTCCCTGTCAATACCCTCCTTCGGTCCCCCTCGCTCTTCCCAAGAACCGCGCCGGCTACTCCACAGGCGGTGCGCGGGGTGCGCGGGAAGGGAACACGAGGCTTTGCGGGCACCTGGGAGGTGGAGCGGCGCAGCGGGGAGAACTGGGTTCCGGAGTGAGGCTGTTGGGTCTGTCATTTGCTGCCCGTGTGACCTCACGCACAGGGTTTAACCCCTCGGAGCCCCGCGACCTCGGTTAGAACCTGTTGGACCGTGACCGTCCGTGTCCCTGGGCTTGCGGCGAGGATGACGTGGGAAGGCCGGTGTGCAAAGCCCCCGGCTCACTGTCATGCTCAGTGCACGCCAGTCTCCCCTCCCCGCCTTCAGGGCAAGAAGACACGCTCGCCTCTGTTCTGTGCAGCACACGCGTGGCTCTATCATGTACTGATATTGCGACATGTTTTTAAATGTTGAATGTAGATTCACGAAGGTCTTCTTCCTGCCCGCGGCGGGAGAGCTGCCCAGGGGTGCCATCGACAACGCCCGCAGGTGTCGGTCACGGGACCCACGCAGCCACGCGTTCCAGCAGCCTTTCAGGTCACGGACAGAACTTCTGGCCAGCCCTGGCCGGTGGGGTTCAGTGGATAGGACATCGGCCCACGGGCTGGCGGGTCCAGGGTTCGATCCTGATCCAGGGCACAGACCTCAGTTGCAGGCTTGATCTCCGGCCCCGGCCCTGACCAGGAGGCAACCGATTGATGTGTCTCTCTCACATCAATGTTTCTCTCTCTGTCTCTCCCCCTCCCTTCCGCTCTCTCTATAATAATTAACGGAAAAATACCCTCTGATGAGGATAAAAAACAACAAAAAACTTCTGGCCGCCGTCTGAGGGGTTGTGGTGGCGCCCTCCCCCGTGGGAATGCTTGGTGCCGTGCAGTCTGTTGTAACCTTGACATGAATTGTCATGATTGGAACTGAGCTCCAGAGTCACCGAGGGGATTGGGCCCCGGAGCGCCTCCCCCAGGAGGAGGGGTTACTTATTTGCGGCCGCAGAGTTCTCCCTGCAGCCGGTGCCGGGCCGCGCCGCTGGGCCCTCTCCTCGGGGCGCACACGCCTGGGTCATTCCTGAAGGAGGGCGGCCACGTCTCCGAGGACACTCTGAGGACCTCAGCATCTGCACGTTGCCCTGCTCGCCGGCCGCGGCTCCTGCCCGGCCCAGGTTTCAGCTGGGACGCCCGGCACGGCCTGTGGACGAACCACACCGCCGTGTCGTTTCCTGCTGCCGCCGCGGGGCCGTGACACGGCAGAGCTTGTGCGGCTCTCTGGGGAGTGCCGTGCCCACAAGGCCCACCCGTGTGTATTTGAACTTTGTCTCCAAAGGGTCGGCGAAGCCGTGATGAGAGGGTTCTCTGTCGCCGCCTGTCTCCTCTCCAGCCCTTCCCGTCGAAAGAAACGGTCCCCTGTGCGCGTGGGGGCAGCTCCCCCGGTGGCGACATGCCAGCCCCCGCCTGGCGCGGGCGGCTTCTCCGTGGGTGACATCTGGTTCGGACGCGAGGCAGCTTGCTTGCGGGAGCCCCAGATGGGCGAGGAGCGCTGACATTTCGGATGCTCTCGTTCCTGATTGAAAACAGAATGTCTCCTCTGGGCAGGAAGAGAACGCGCTCAGCGCTGTCCTCTGTGGACGTCACCTCCCGGGTGCTGCGCCGGCCGCCCGCGGCCCGTGAGGAGGGGCTCGGCCTCATCTCCTCTCGGGGGGCCCTGGGGTCGAAGAGGGATGAAAGGCTCTTCGAAGCAAGGGGTGTCCACCCGGGGAGGATTCGATGGACTGATGGGAAGCCCCCACTAACTGCCCTTCTGCAGACCCAGCGGGAAAGTGGAATGTGTTCATGAATATTAAAATTCTCCCAACCGTTTGGAGTCCTGGTTTGCAAAGAGGTAGGACTCGGGGTTTGGCAGTGTTGTAAGGTCACGTTCCTCTCTTACTTCACCCAAATTCACCCCCAAAGTCAAGTGTAAGGTAAGATAAAACAGGAAGGCCAGTCACTGTGCATAGGGGAAGCGCAGGCCAGATGGTTTATGGGAATTTAGACGACGTGCCTAAGTCTCGGCAGGGAAGCGGCGCCACTCCGGAGGATCCCCTGGGCCCGGCGGGGGTGGGGGGAGGGGGGCGTTGGGATTCAGTGCCTGAACTTGCCGAGGGGAAGGTCTGTAGCATTCGCGCTACAGTGTTCACGGACGGACGGACTTCTCTGCCCAGCGCCAGGGGGTGAACAAGGCCAAGGGGAGCAGGGGGGGCCTGGGGTGGGCGGGGAGGGCCACACAGGCGCCTACCGCTCCAGCTGCACCTGCATCCACGTCAGAGAGCCTTAAACAAAGTGTGAGGCAGTCCGGGAGGTGAAGTCACATCTCGTAGTAAAAGAGGGTGTTTCCTGGAGGTGCCCAGGGTTGCTTGAAGTAGGATTTCAAAAGGCCAGAGAGGGAGGGGGTTCCAGGCCGAGGACAGGCCTGAGGGAGGTCAAGGACAAGTGAAGGACAGGTCAGCAGGGGTGGAGCAAGCCCAGCCTTCCGCTCTGGGACTGGCTGCACAGATGCACCCCCGTTCACCACCCCGGTCTCTGTGGCTGTCATCCTGTCATCGCTGGCCTGGGGCCCCACATCCTTCACGTTCTTTGAAATGTGGCTCCCAGGGGCCCCACATCCTTCACGTTCTTTGAAATGTGGCTCCCAGGCGTCAGTCCGCGGCCACGGCCACGGTCATTGTCACCCGGTCTTGCCATGGCAGCTGTCCTCGCTCCTTATCTCCACCAGCCCTGCTCGCCCCCCTCTCTGCGGCAGCTCCACTGACCCTCAGCCTCTGTCCTTTCTGACCTCGCTGCAGCTCCAACCCAGCTGCTTCTGAAAGCAAACCCCACCCACCCACCGCGTCTGACCAGGCCCTCCTGCCCCACATCATCCCTGTCTCCCTCCCGCGGCCCCGAGGCCTCTTGCCGCTCCCGGTTGGGTCCCCTGCGTCTGTACCTCCTGCACCACCTCTGCCCCTGAGCAGGCAGACCTCAGGTGTCCCTGGTCCATCACCTCCCTGGGCGCCTTCCTTCTGCTGCCCGGTCGCCTCGCCCCTCACCAGGCTTCGGAGCAAGCAGAGGCCTCTCCCGGCGGAAGGTCCGGGCTCCTGCAGTCACGGTCCCACCGGCTGGTCCCTCATCAGGGCCCTTGAGCCTCCCCCCGCCTCCCCTCGGCGGCTCTGCCAAACTCCCTGTCCTCACACTCGGCCACCTTTTCCTCACTGTCCCCGTCTCCTCGCTGTCTTGCCTCAGAGGTCCCTGAAAAGAAACCCCAAGGTCATTAGGTAACAACTCTCAGGTCGTCCCCCCCTTCTGGGAGAACCCCAATCCGCACGGCTCCCTCCTCTTCTCCTGCCCGAGGACTTCAATCCTCTTCCAGAATTCCCCGTCCACCCGCCTCCCAGACAACCATCTGACTTCTCCTGCATTAGCAACCACATGGGTGGGGTGTTAGAGAGTGAAAAATCGAAGTCCTGACAGGGTCTACACGACCCTCTCGGCGCCCCCAGCGTTCCCCAGGGTTAGTGTGGCTCCCTCCTCTGTTGCTCTGTCTTTTTGCAATTCTTCGAAAAGGCCAAGTACACGCCTACTCCTGGGCTCCCACCGTCAATGCTGCTTTTCCTGGGCGGACTCCCCAGTCTCGCTCCCCTCCCCTCTTCCCTCAGGCTTCTGGTCAGACGTCAGCTCGCAGGGAGGCTCTCGCCAGCTGGCTGCCGGGCCACCACCCCAGTCGTCTCCTCCCCCGCACCCTCACGCTGCACCTGGATGCACTCCGGAGCAGAGCGGAGCGGAGCGTGGGGACAAGGCCCAGGCCCGGCCGGCTGGCTGGCGTGGTGGGAGCCACGCACCCACGGGCTCTAGGTGCTCCCATCTGAACACACAGTGGAAAAGCGAGCGCCGCCCCACAGCCCTGGCAGCTCCTACCCCGCCGTCCCCCTCACAGACACCCTTCTCTTCTGGAAAGGGCCCCCACTCCTGCCTGTACTTTCCCCGCCACCACTCACCCCTTCACACCCACCAGCGGAATTGCGACCCGCCCGCCACGTTGAAATGGGCTCAGCGAGGGGTACAAGTGACTTGCACCTCGTCACACCTGATGGCCCTGCTCTACCCATGCCTTCTGCGGCGTATGACAGGGCTGACCGCACTCCTGTTCTTTCTTCCTTTTTAGAGAGAGTAGAGGGAGGGGGAGAGACAGAGAGAGAGAAACACCCATGTGAGAGAGACACATCGATTGGTCGCCTCCCACCCTCGCCCGGATCAGGGCCAGGGATCAAGCCTGCAACGAGGTATGTGCCCTTGACCGGAATCGAACCCGGGACCCACATTCTATCCACGGAGCCAAGTGGCTAGGGCTGGCCACACTCTGTTCAAAAGGCCCCCTTGAGCCCGGCTGGGTGGCTCAGTGGTTGAGCGTTGACCTATGAACCAGGAGGACATGGTACCATTCCCAGTCAGGTCACATGCCCGGGTTGTGGGCTCGATCCCCAGTGTGGGGCATGCAGGAGGCAGCCGATAAATGATTCTCTCTCATCATTGATGTTTCTATCTCTCTCTCTCCCTCCCTTCCTCTCTCTGAAATCAATAAAAAGAATACATATATATATAAACTGAGTGGCCAGATTATTATGATCTCTGAATGCATAATAATCTGGCCACTCAGTGTATATCCTATATAATAAAAGGCTAATATGCAAATCGTCCCCTTGACCAGGAGTTCAACCAGCAGGCAGGCCGGCCAACTGCCCATGTCCCCTCCCCCTGGCCAGGCTGGCCGGACCCCACCCATGCACGAATTCATGCACTTGGCCTCTAATAAATATATATATACACACACTGAGTGGCCAGATTATTATGCGTTCAGAGATCGTCATGTTAACGGAAAAAAACCATTGAAACCTGTAAAGAATTTTTGTGAGTTTATTTGAGCCAAACTGTCGACATATGCCGGGAAGCAGAACCTCAACGAATTGAGATAATGCTCCGGAGAATGCAGGGATACATCTATATATATATACATTGAAATCAAAGGAAAGGGACGTAGGTGACTTACATGAAATCCATTGGTGATAGATTAGGGAGGTGGGACAAAGCAAAGCGGGGAAACCTCTGGGATAGGGTGAAAAGTGAAATGATGGACATGTGCTTCTCTTACAGAGATGGATACAGGATACTTTAACGTAATTAATAGCTGACAATTAACTTGATAACAATAACAATGAGGGAATGTCCCTGTGCCATTTGTTGTGCCCTGAGGGGTCCGGGGTAAAAGGAAGTTACAAGTTACCCAGACATCTCACAGATATGTTATCTTAGAGGCAAAAAGGCAAATGGGCTCAGGAAAGAAGATCTAAGTTGATCTTTGTCAGGGAAGATATCGGACTAGGACATGACTACCCACTATAACCTGTTTGTAGTTAAATATTTAATTTTCAAACCATCCTTTGTGGTTATTCCAGGTCTCTGAGTTTGCAAGACTGCCATGCAGGCCTCCCCTGAGCTTGTCAGGTCAGCATGTGGCTCCTTTCGTCCAGTCATAACCTGGCCACTCAGTGTGTGTATATACACGTATATGCACCTCTTTCCGCTGTGAGCCCCGCTCAGGCTCCACCAAGTCGAAGCAGCTGTGCTGTCCATGGTTGAACCTTCACGCCCGCACGGCCCCTGCTCACATTTTCTCCGGGTCACGCTCTTGCTATTACCACGTCACACGTGTATGCTGCATAACACACAGCCTATTCCTGTGTGCTTTTGTGTGAGTTGTATCGTGGTCTATGCCGCCGTCGGCCGATGGTTTTCTCACTCAGCGTTACGTCGAGGGCTCGGCCTGGCTGTTGCGTGTCCTGCGGTTTGTTTATTTTCACAGCTGAAGCGGACTCCGCTGCGCTGACAGCCCACACGTGATTCTCCTGCCCCCGGACGTTTCCAGGTTTTTGGGGTTTTGTCTGTGTCACGGGGAGCGTTGCTGTTGAGCGTCCCTGTCCGTGTCTCCGAGCACGCCGTGCAAGAACTGTGCTCGGGCAGGTGCCGGGCAGGCGGCGGGCTCAGACTTACAGAACCGGAGCCGCGTGTCCCGGTCCCGAGGCGGCGGCCCGTGGGGAGGAGGGTTCGGCTGCAGGGCACCTGGCCACCCGCCCTCTCTGCGAGGCTCAGCGCGGGCCGGGGAAAGGGCATGTTATAGGCTTAGTGCCCTACAGACTGTCCGAGGGCTGGGTGAGGCCGGCCCTCACCCCCAGGACCGGCGTCCCTGGAACAGAGCCGCGTGGAGACGGGAACACACGGCCGGGCGAGGCAGAGCAGACACGGGAGCTGTGTCTATAAGCCAGGAAACCCAAGCTTGCCAGCGGCCACCAGGAGGGGGGAAGGCCAGGAAGGAGTCTTCTCTGGAGCCCAGAGGAGCTACCAGCGCCGGGCAGGTTCTCCACCGGGCACCTGTCCCCTCTCTCCGGCAAGTCTCCCCCTAATTACCTCCACCACCTTTCTCTCTATGCACATGCATCTTGATATCTAATAGGGGGGTTCCCTCACCCCACTCGTTTTATTTGGGGTGATATAGCCAATGCTGCCGGTGCTCTGCCCAAATCTCTCTCTCTCTCTTTTTTTTTTAAATATATTTTTATTGATTTCAGAGAGGAAGGGAGAGGGAGAGAGAGATAGAAACATCCATGATGAGAGAGAATCATGGCTCGGCTGCCTCCTGCACGTCCCCCACTGGGGATCGAGCCCACAACCTGGGCATGTGCCCTTGACCGGAATTGAACCTGGGACCTTTCAGATTGCAGGCCGATGCTCTGTCCACTGAGCCGCACCGGGCAGGGCCCAAATCTCTTTAAACTCCTTTACGTGCTCCATGGCCCCACCAGTGTTTCCCGGGGCCCTTCCCAGGGGGTCCCTTTCCCACGTAGCCCTGGGTGTCCCTGTTCCAGGGTCTTCTGAGGAGCTCACCGTTTAAAACATCGGCGTTCCATAGGCATCTTAGAATCTCTCTTCAGGCTGCATGGAAACCTGGTTGCAATTTTGTTTCGAATTTTTAAAATAGAATATATAGACCAGTTTTGGGGGAGAATTATGCCCTTATGACATTAAATATTTTTTACACATGAATAGGAAACATTTTTTTTTCATTTACAGGACTTTTTTTTTTAGGACCTTTTAACAAAGGTTTTATAATTTTCTGAGGAATGGTCTTGCACATATTTTATTCGATGTATTTCCAGCACCATTTAGTTTTGTCGCCGTTGTAAATAGTGCAGGTTTTGTTCTGTTTTTGCTTCCCAACTGTCGCTATAGAAATGCCGTAGGTTTTCGCCCTTGGTCCTGTTTCTTCGGGATGCTTGGGGATTGTTGGCTGGATTCTGGACATTGTATGTGAGAAATGTGTGTCTGGAGCTCTTTGCCAAGCTAGCAAAGCCCACAAACTTCTTAGAAGAATGTTTTAAAATGCAGAGAATTGGATGCATGGGGTTCCAAAGACACCCATTCCATGAGTTGCAACCCAAAGGCGCTGGGGCCCAGAGACCCCCGATGAGGAGCAGCGTGGAAGTTCTGGGTGATGTTCTCGCACCGGAGGGTGTTCACCGCCGACCTGGGCGAGGCAGCGCGGCGTTCAGTCACCTTCACCCAGTGGTCGGCAAACTCATTCGTCAACAGAGCCAAATATCAACAGGACAACGATTGAAATTTCTTTTGAGAGCCAATTTTTTTAACTTAAACTATATAGGTAGGTACATTGTTATTAACTTAATTGGGGTACTCCTGAGCTGGCCTTTGCTCAAAGCTCAAGGGGCCAAAGAGCCGCATGTGGCTCGCGAGCCGCAGTTTGCCGACCACGGCCTTAACCCAACGGTGACCTGAGCCGATGGGAGGCTGAACTGCAGGTTTGGAAGCCTCAGTACCTCCGGTTTCCACGCTCCTGCCGGGGGCACCCCTCCAGGGGCCCACACAGGGACGTGGTCTTCTGTGGGATAACTCCCAACAGAGAGAAAACCCCACCACCCAGTGTTATGGGGAACATATTTGTCAGAAGCGAATACGTTTCCACAGGGAACAGCCTCCCGGACTGTAGCCATCGAGACATTCATCCCCGGGTTTGGACGTTTACGGACGCAGGAGTGTGGGGTCGCCTTGGCTTTCAGAGGTAGGCGGGGCGTGACGAGCCAAATCAGTGATTCTTCCGTTTTCTGCGGAAAATGCTGGACATCTTTTTATGAGGACCATTAGCTATTCCCTCTAGCGTAGTACTTTTGTGAGGAAAAGAATACTTCTAAATATAGTTATTAGTTACCAAATAACAAGGCACATGAATGATCAGAGGCCAGCTGCCTTCTGTGCCTTCAGTGATCCAAAGCATGGTTTAGGATGTTTTCATTGTACACTTCTGACCTTTGAGTTCATTTACATTGGATGCTGGCAACAGAGAAGATTATATAAAAGCACAGCCTCCTTCTACCAAATAAAGGCCTGAGTTTAAAAATATATATATTTTTATTGATCTTTAGAGAGAGGAAGGGAGAGGGAGAAAGAGAAACATCCATGTGAGAGTGAAACATTGGTCGGCTGTCTCCTGCACGCCCCCTAGTGGTGGAAATCGAGCCTGACACCTGGGCATGTGCCCTGACTGGCAACCTTTCTGTGCACAGGATGATGCCCAACCAACTGAGCCACACCCGCCAGCGCCAAGACCGGAGGGTTTTGTTTTTGTTTGAAATCTCTTTAAATTTAGAAATATTAAATGTTTGGTTAAGACAAAAAATTTTAGGGCTTTATTTTTTAAGGTAGTTTTAAGTTCACAATGAAACTGGGGGGAAGGTACAGAGATGGCTCAAATACCCCCTGCCCCCACCCATGCATAGTCTCCCCTATGACCAACATCCCCCATCAGGGGGCACATTGGCTACAATGGATGAACCGACACTGGCATATCATAGTCACCCAAAGTCCATCGTTTACCTAACAGTTCAGTTTTGGTGTTGGAGAGTCCATGGGTTTGGACATGTCATTTGATAATGGCACCTGTCAATCATTACAGAATCATACAGAGTACAGTCTCCCTCATTACCGCAGGGGATATGTTTCAAGACCCCCAGTGGATGCCTGAAACCAGGGGTAGTACTGAACTCTACATATGCCAGGTTTCCTCCTACTCATCCATACCTTTCAATAAAGGAAGTTCTTTTTAAAAAAATTTAAATTCTTTATTGTTTAAAGTATTACATGAGTCTCCTTTCCCCCCTATTGACCTCTCTCTAGCTGCTCCCTACATTCTTGGATTTTTATCATTAAAGTCTCATACTCTTACATCTTAAAGGAAGTTCTGGATGGCTTCTCTCTGGCATATCCGAGCGAGCAGGACTTCTCTTGCACTTTGGGGACATTGCTAAGTAAAATGAGGGTTACCTGAACATACTGCAACAGTCCATGTGGCACCCTAGGCAGCTACTGGGCAACTAACGGGTGGGGAGTATCTACAGCTTGGAAACCCTAGACAAGGGGATGATTCACACCCCCCGCAGGACGGAGCAGGAAGGCACACAATTTCATCACACTCCTCAGAGCAGCACGTAATTGAAAACTTATGAATTTTTTATTTTTAGAATTTTCCACTTAATATATTTAGACCGAGGTTGACCATGGCTAATTGAAACCATGGAAAGCAAAACCACAGATAAGGAGGACTACTGTATTTTCTCTGCCCTACACATTCTCTGGGTTCTGCCTACTTATCCCTCCCTGCCTCCCAACTTGTGGCAATTACTGATCTTTTTACTGTCGCCACGATTTGCTTTTTCCAGAATGCCGTTTGATTGGGATCACATAGTGCGTAGTTTTTTTCAGATTGGCTTCTTTCTATCCACGCTCTATCCGTGTAAGATTCCTTCACGTCTTATGGCGTGATGGTTCATTTATTGTTAACGCTGAATGATACTCCATTGTATGGATGTACCACGGCTTATTTATCCACTCACTTGCTTAAGGACAACTTGGTTGCTTCCAAGTTTTAGCAGTTAGGAATCATGCTGCTATAAATACCCACGTGCAGGTTTTTGTGTGGACGTAAGTATTCACCTCTTTGGGGTAAATACCAAGGAGCAGAATTGCCAGGTTGTCTGTTAAGAGGATGTTTAGTTCTGTAAGAAACCACCAAACTGGCTTCCCAAGTATCCGGATCGTTGGTATTCCCACCGCCAGGGAATGAGGGTTGTTCCACATCCGTGTCAGCATTTGGTGGTGTCAGCGGTCTCGATTTTTGTTTGTTTGTTTGTTTTTGTAATGTAGCATATTCACTAGAGTAACACCAGGGCATATTTAACTTAAAAAAATAATTCTTTATTGTTGAAAGTATTACATATATCCCCTCCCCCCCCCCATTGATCCCCTCCAGCACGCCCCCTCCCCTCTCCCCGCCCCAGGCCTTCAGCATGCTATTGTCTGTGTCCATGGGTTATGCATTCAAGGTCTTTGGTGGATCACCTCCCATCCACCCCTCCCCCTCCCCCTCCCCCTTCCTCCCTCCCCCCCCCTTCCCTATGAGATTCCGCACTCTGTTCCTTGCTTCCATGTCACTGGGTCCATTCTGTTCATCAGTTTATTTTGTTACTTAGATTCCACATATGAGCATGATCATGTGATACTTGTCTTTCTCTGACTGGCTTATTTCACTTAGCGTGATACTCTCCAGGCCCCTCCAAGCTGTCTCAAAGGTCTGATCAGTGACTTGGAGGAGCATTTTTTCATGTCTCTTGGCCTTCTGTATGTCCTCTTTGGAGAAGTGTCTGCTTAGGTCCTTTGCCCATTTTTAAATTGGATTGTTTGTCTTCCTTTTGTTAAGTTGTATGAATTCCTTATATATTTTGGTTATTAACCCTTTATTGGGTGTATCATTGCCAAATATGTTCTCCTATACAGTGGGCTCCCTTTTCGTTTTGTTGATGGTTTCTTTTGCTGTGCAGAAGCTTTTTATTTTGACGTAGTCCCATCTGTTTATTTTCTTCTTAGTTTCCTTTACCTTAGGAGATGTGTCTGTAAACAAATTGCTACGAGAGATGTCTGAGATTTTGCTGCCTATGATTTCTTCTAGGATTTTTATGGTTTCTCAACTTACATGTAAGTTTTTTATTCATTTTGAGTTTATTCTTGTGTATGGTGTAAGTTGGTGGTCTAGTTTCATTTTTTTTGCATGTATCTGTCCAATTTTCCCAACACCATTTATTGAAGAGACTCTCTTGACTCCATTGTATGCTCTTGCCTCCTTTGTCAAATATTAATTAAGCATAATGGCTTGGGTTGATTTTTGGGTTCTCTGTTCTGTTTCATTGATCTACATGCCTGTTCTTGTGCCAGTATTGGTACCAGGCTGTTTTTATTATGGTGGCTTTTAGTATAATTTGAAATCTGGTATTGTGATTCCTCCAACTTTCTCAAAATGTTGCAGCTATTCGGAATCTTTTTTGGTTCCATATAAATTTTTGGAGTATTTGTTCTAGCTCTGTGTGATATGCTGTTGGTGTTTTAATAGGGATTGCATTGAATTTGTAGATTGCCTTGGGTAGTATGGACATTTTAATGATGTTGATTCTACCAAACCATGAACACAGCATATTCTTCCACTTGTTTATATATCTTCTTCTATCTCTTTTTTCAATGTCCTGTAGTTTTCTGAGTACAAATCTTTTGCCTCTTTGGTTAAGTTTATTCCTAAGTATCTTAATTTTTTTGTTGCAATGGTAAATGGGGTTGTTTGTTTAGTTTGTTTTTTTGTGAGTTTGTTATTGGTGTATAAAAAAACCATCAATTTCTGGGTGTTGATTTTGTATCCTGCTACAAATTGCCAAATTCATTTATTAAGTCTAGTAGTTTTTGGTGGAGTCTGGGGTTTTCTATGTAGAGAATCATGTCACCTGCAAATAATGACAGTTTTACTTCCTCCTTTCCAATTTGGATGCCTTTTATTTCTTCTTCTTGTCTGATCTCTGTGGCTAGGACTTCCAGTACTATGTTGAATAAGAGTGGTAAATGCGGACATCCCTGTCTTGTTCTTGTTCTTAGGGCAAAAGCTTTTAATTTTTGCCCATTGAGTATGATGTTGGCTGTAGGTTTGTCATATATGGCCTTTATCATGTTGAGATATGCTTCCTCTATTCCCACTTTGCTGAGAGTTTTTATCAGAAATGGGTGTTGAATTTTGTCAATGCTTTTTCTGCATCTATTGATATGATCATATGATTTTGTCTTTCAATTTGTTTATGTGATTATCACGTTTATTTACAAATATTGTACCAGCCTTGCATCCCTGGAATAAATCCCACTTGGTCATGGTGTAGGATCTTTTTAATATATTGCTGGATGAGATTTGCTAAAATTTTGTTGAGGATTTTAGCATCTGTGTTCATCAGGGATATTGGCCTGTAATTCTCTTTCTTTGTGGTGTCTTTATCTGGTTTTGGGATTAGGCTAATGCTGGTCTCATAGGAAGAGCTTGGAAGTGTTCCTTCCTCTTGGATTTTCTGGAACAGTTTGGGGAGTAGAGGTGTCAGTTCTTCTTTGAATGTTTGGTAAAACTCCCCTGTGAAGCCGTCTGGACCCGGGGTTCTGTTTGCTGGGAGTTTTTTTTTTATTATGGCTTCTATTTCATCTGCTGTTATTGGCCTATTCAGGTTTTCTGATTCCTCCTGATTCAGTTTTGGGAGATTATATTTTTCTAGGTGTAGAGGGCCGCCTGGGAAGGCACATGGACATTCTTTAAATTGTCAGCTGAGCCTGAGGCAACTGGCAGAGCCTCAGCTACCCCCCCCCCCCCCCCCCCCCCCCCGCCCCAAGAAGGCAGGGGTGTTATTCAGTTCTGACTTCTTACCTTTGTCCAGGTGTTGGCAGGGGCGGGTCTAGATATGTAAATCCAGTAATGCTAGGGCCTACTTAAGAATGCAAATAAGCTCCTTTGATCCTAAGTTTTGGTGCTACTTCCTGGTATTTTGGGATATAAAAATAAACGCGCTACGTGGGGTTGGGGTCGCTGCCTCTCCATCAGAGAGAATGGCGTCCCACCTAGCTCCCAGCTTGCTTCTATTTCTGCGTCTTGGTCTCTTTCATTCTTTTATTTCTTAACCCCCAGCTCCTCCACTCAGCAACCGGACCCGTTCATTTTCTGTGATGGACGTGGAAAAGAGAGAAACCCCGCTACGCTAGGCATTTGTCCATTTCATCCACATTGTCGAACTTATTGGCATATAGTTGTTCATAGTATTTTCTTACAATCCTTAGTATTTCTGTGGTGTCGATGGTTACTTCTCCACTCTTGTTTCTGATTTTATTTATTTGGGTCCTCTCTCTTTGTTTCTTGACGAGTCTGGCTAATGGTTTATCAATTTTGTTTATTCTTTCAAAGAACCAGCTCTTGGTTTCATTGACTTTGTATTATTTTTTTAGTCTCTATGTTATTTATTTCTGCTCTAATCTTTATTATTTCCTTCCTTCTACTTACTCTGGGCTTTTCTTGTTGTTCTCTAAGCTGTAGGGTTAAATAGTTTATTGCAGATTTTTCTTGTTTTTTGAGGTGTACCTGTAGTGCTATGAACTTCCCTCTCAGGACTGCTTTTGCTGTGTCTGATTTTGGGTTGTTGTGTGTTCATTTTCATTTGTTTCCAGGAAGTTTTTGATTTCTTTCTTGATCTCATTGATAACCCATTCATTGTTTAATAACATGTTATTTAGCCTCCATGTGTTTGAATGTTTTTGGGTGTTTTTACTGTAGTTGATTTCTAATTTCATTCCACTGTGATCTGAGAAGATGCTTGATATGATTTCAATCTTGAACTTGTAGAGACTTGTTCTGTGTCCTAACATGTGGTCTGTCATTGTGAATGATCCATGTGCACTTGAGAAGAATGTATGTTCTGCAGCTTTGGGGTGCAATGTTCTATAAATGTCTATTAAATCCATCTGATCCAGTGTGTCCCTTAGAGTCTCTATTTTCTTGTTAATTTTTTTGTCTGGGTGATCTATCCAGTGAAGTCAGCAGAGTTCCCTACTATGACTGTGTTGTTGTCCATCTCTCCATTAAAGTCCTCTAGAAGTTCTTTTTATATTTTTAGGTGCTCCTATATTGTGTGCATATATGTTTACCAGGGTTGTATCCTCTTGTTGGATCAATCCCTTTAGTGTTATGCAGTGACCTTTGTTGTCTCTTGTGATGCCCTTCATTTTAAAGTCTATTTTGTCGAATATGAGTATTGCCACTCCAGCTTTTTTTTTTTCTTTTCCATTTGCATGGAAAATTTTTTCCCATCCCTTCACTCTCATCCTGTGTGAGTCTTTTGTGTGTGTGTGAGTGTGTGTGTGTGTGTGTCTTTTGTTCTGAGTGAGTCTCTTATGGATAGCATATAGTTGGGTCATGTTTTTGTATCCATTCAGCTATCCTATGCCTTTTGACTGGAGCATTTAATCCATTTACATTTAGAGTTATTATTGATAGGTACTTACTTATGGCCATTTTAATTCTGTATGCCTAGGTTTCTCTCTCTGTTTCTTCTTTTTATTGCAGCAGTCCCTTTAGCATTTCTTGTAATGCTGGCTTGGTGGTGATGTGTTCCGTTAGCCTTTTTTTTTTTTTTTTGTCTGGGAAGCCCTTTATTTGACCGTGTATTTTGAATGATAGCCTTGTTGGATATAGTGATCTTGGTCTCAGATCCTTGCTTTCCATTACCTTGAGTACTTCATGCCATTCCCTTCTGGCCTGTAGAGTTTCTGATGAGAAATCAGGTGTCAGCCTTATGGGGACTCAATTGTGGGTAATCGTTTTCTTTTCTCTTGCTGCCTTGAAGATTCTCTTTGTCTTTAATTTTTGGCATTTTAATTATGATGTGTCTGGGCATGGGCCTGTTTGGGTTCTTCTTCTTCCTTTTTTTAAAAAATATATTTTTTTTTTATTTCAGAGATGAAGGGAGAGGGAGAGAGAGATAGAAACAACAATGATGAGGGAATCATTAATTGGCTGCCTCTCGCATGCCCCCTACTGGGGATCGAGCTCGCAACACAACCCGGGCATATACCCTTGACCAGAATAGAACCTGGGACCCTTCAGTCCACAGGCCAACGTTCCATCCACTGAGCCAAATCAGCATGGGCTGTTTGGGTTTCTTCTTGCTTGGGGTTCTCTGTGCCTCCTGAACTTGCGTGACTTTTTCCTTTACCAGGTTAGGGCAGTTTTCTGCCATTATTTCTTCAAACACTTTCTCTGTCCCTTTCCCCCTTTCTGACTCTTCTGGCACACCTGCTATTCTAATATTGTTACATTTCACTTTGTCCCACAGCTCCCTTAAGCTGTCCTCCTATTTTGTAATTGTTTTCTCTTTTTGGTTCTCTAAACGAGTGATACTTTCAACTCTGTCTTCTAATTCACTGAGTCGATCCTTAGCTTCCCCTGATATGCTGTGTATTCCTTCCAATGTGTTCTTTATTTGTGTTATGTCATTCTTTATCTCAGACTTCTTTTTTCATAGTTACTATATCTTTTTTTATGCTGTTGAGCAACTTTACCATCATTACTCTGAACTCTGTTTCAGATAAATTTCTTACCTCTGATTCATTTATCTCTTCTTCTGGAGAATTCTTTAGTTCTTTCATTTGGGGGTTGTTTCTTTGTCTCTTCATTTTGGCTGTCTGTTTGGATTTGTGACTCTGTATTAGGTAGATTCTCTACACCTCTCAATTTCTAGTGCAGGACAGTGTTAAAGGCTGTTTCTGACTAATTGGATCAGGCAAAGACTCAAAGCCTCCAGAGACCGCCTCTGCCTACAGACTGATAGGATTCTGACTTGAATTGCCCCCAGGCAATCATTCTCAGGTGTGGCAAGAGTTTTTCAACAGGGTGGGGCAGTTGCTTCTGCCTGGAGGCTAATAGTTATTTTTGGTCTCTTAAGTGGCCTCAAGGCAAGGTGTTTTCCAATAGGGTGTGTCAACTGTCTTCCCCCCAGGCAAGGCAGATGTCTATGTGGGAAAGATGTCCTTTGCTGTGTGAGGGAATGACTCAGCCCAGGAAACTGGGGGTGTCTGCCTTCTGAGCTCTAAGCCCCGAGTCCTCAGTCCTGGCTTCTGCTCACACAGCCCCAGTCTACTTCACCCTCCCTCTGCCAGAGCACAAGGTGGCTCCCCAGGGAATTTTGTGCATTGGCCCTTTAAGAGGGTGCCTGAATTTTCAGTCATCACTTCTTGGCAGACAGCAACCCCATCACTTTTCACAGCCAGATGCTATGTGGGTACCCTTCTCAGTTGTGGTGCTCTCTGCTGGGGGGCCCAGCTTGGAGATTAGATCCCAGAGTTCTCAGTGGCTCCCCCCCCACAGCTGAGATCTCTCTCTGGGACTTCAGTTGCTGTCTGTGGGTGCCCACCAGCCCTTTCATGCCTCTGCCCCTCCTACCAGTCTCTATGCGGTCTCCACTTCCGGTCCTCAGGTATCAGGACTCTCTCCTGTGAGTTTTCTGTATTTTAGTTGTATTTCCAGTTCGTTCCTGGCAGCATGTCCGTGCAGCATCCACTTACCCTGCCACCATTTTTAATCCCTGTATCTCATTGTTTTTTGATTTGCATTTCCCTGATGACATATGATGTGGAGCATCTTTTCATATGCTTATTTGCCATCTGTATATCTTCTTTGGTGAAGTGTCTGTTAACGTATTTGGCTCCTTTTTTAATCAGCTTGTTTTACTATTGTTGAGTTTTAAGTGTTTTTTTTTTTTTTTTGTATATTTTGGATAACAATCCTTTACAAGATTCGTCTTTTGTAAAGATTTTCTCCCAGTCTGTGGCTTGTCTTACTTTCTTGACATTTCATATAGCAAAAGCTATTCATTTTAATAAAGTCCACTATTAATAAAGTCAAAATTATTTTTTCATGGAATATACATGAAGATGTTTTTCCTTTTGACTTTTCCCCTAAACTGTTCTTGTTAAAAAAAAAAAAAAGCACTACATGTAGTACAGTACTCTCCATATCACAGGATTGAATTGCTTGAGGTCAGCTGGAAGAGAAACATAGCCCTCCGTAATATGTGACTTTAAAATGGTCATTGCAATTCTCTACCTTGTTGATTCAAATCAATTCAAACACTGACTGCCTTCTATAGCCATGCACCATGCTAAGCGTAAGTGGTGTGACCCTGGTTCTGAGAGTCTGTGTTTTGTACCAGCTTGAGTGTAAGCAGTGCAGGATTGCTCCGTAGGTGAAATGAACCAATGAGACAGGGATCAAAAACAAAGCAAGCCCAGCCAGTGTTGACCTATGAACCAAGACATCGCTGGTTTGATCCCTGATCAGGGCATATGCTTCTCTTTAAAAGGGGGCGTGTTTCTCTCTCATCGATGTTTCCATCTCTTTCCCCTCCTCTCCTCTCCCTACCCCCCAAAATCAATAAAAACATATTTTTTAAAAACAAAGCAAAATATTTATTTTCAACTTACTTAGCATTTTGCACACAGGAAAATCTAGAGATTATTTCTTAAGGTAATTCTTTTAAAAATAATATCTTTATTGATCTCAGAGAGAAAGGGAGAGGGAAACATCAATGATGAGAGAGATTAATTGATTGGCTGCCTCCTGCACGCCCCCTACTGGGGTTTGAGCCCACAATCCGGGCATGTGTCCTTGACCGGAATTGAACCCAGGACTCTTCAGTTCGCAGGCCAACGCTCTATCCACTGAGCAAAATTGGCTAGGGCTAAGAAATTATTTTTAATTCAGCACACACACAAGGTTTGAGTTTTATGGTTTAATGTTGTTCTTATTGAAGGTCATAGAGGGCAGGTGGCAAGCATCATAACGGTTTCCATGCTGGGGACACCAAAGGTCCCAGGGGAGTCTAAGTTCTGACTTTGCAGCCGTGGCCGAGAGCTTAGAAGATGGAGACGGGACACTTTATTCTCCCTGCCTGCTTCTCCTGGACACACCCTCCCTCCCAGAATTCCTTGGGCTAGGGATAAGAAAGACAAGGGGCTTGAGGACAGATTTGATGCAGAGAACTTGGTGATTTGAAGGTGATCGCTCCCTTCCCAGTAGTTTGGACAGAGGCAGAAAGGGTCCTGAGAACGTTCTTCCATAACACAAGGAGGATCATTGTGGCCACTGGGAGGGTGTTGAGGCTGATCACGGAAGAGACAGCACCACCAGGTGGCAGTGTTGCACAACAGCCTTTTTGCATACAAGGGGAAGTCCCTCACAGCAGGAGCCCTTTGAGAGACACAGGCAGGGATCCGCCACCCCAAAGGGGAAGAGGGCAGGGGAATTCTCTGGACTGAGGGGACTCCAGGGGGGTTCACATGTCCAGGTGATGTCACAGCAGCAGGGTGGGGAGTCTCTGGGTTAGAGAGCTCCCGAGGGCAGCATCAGTTCGGAGGCAGGATGGTTAATTTTGTGTCAACTTGACTGGGCCAAGGAGGCCCAGATGTTCGGTTGAACATGAGTCTGGGTGTGCCTGGGAAGGTTTTTCTGGATGAGACCAGCACTTGAATTGGGAGACTGAGTAAATCAGACTGCTCTCCCCAATGTGGGTGGGCCTCATCCAATTCGTGGAAAGCCTGAATTTAAAAATAATAATAATAATAATAAGGCTAAGTAAGGGGAAATTTGCTCTTTCTGCCTGACTGCCTTCAAGCTGGGAATTGGTCTTCTTCCTGCCTTTGAACTTGGACTTAAACTGGAACTTACTCCATCTGCTCTCCTGGGTCTCCAGCTTGTCAACTACAAATCTTGGGACTTGTCAGCCTCCATAACTGCATGAGCCAATTTCTTAAAATCTATCTGTATCTATCTATCTATCTATCTATCTATCTATCTATCTATCTACCTACCTACCTACCTATCATCTCTTATTGGTTCTGTTTCTCTGAAGAACCTTGGCCAATAGCTACAGGGTGTGTCTTATCTGTAGCTAACGAATGTTGGGTGCAGTGTTATAGGTTATATAAAGTGGGTAGGCTCTAAATGGCTAAAAGATATGTTTATTTAGACTATATGTAAAACATGAAACGTTGAGTTGGTACCAGTGGGTTTTGAGCTAACAGTCCATGCCTGGTGTGAAGAAGAAGAAAATGACATGGGTATCTTCTTAGGCCAACACATGGATCCAGCTCTGGCCCATTTTTATTACAACTATGGAAAGAAAATAGGAAGATCTCAAATTAGTACACATCTTAATAGTTAACCATACTTTTCTTAATTCTGGAGTGTTCTCTGTTAGGCGATGGCAATGAGCTAGGGGTTTTATGTTTCACGTGAACTCTCCGTCACCCTTGCTTGTCCACACCACACCAGCATGGAAAGGGAAGCAAGGGCCCAGGTAACCATAGCAACAGTAACAAAAATAGTTGCATCTTCTCAGCCACGTCTTCGTCCTTACTTTTCCCTGGCAGAGTCCCAGGTGGTCCCACATGCTCCCCATGGCTGGCAGCCACTGAAGTGTGTCCACTTAATGTTTATCTTTTTTAAAAAAAATTAAAAGACATTAAGTGCTTATTACAGAGGATCTGGAAAGTAGAAAAATATAAAGAGAGAATTAAAAAAATAAATAAATAAAGAGAGAATTAAAAATGATCCATATGAGAGATAACCACATTTTCATATATTTCATCTTTTTTATGATATATTTATAAATAATACTTAACACCATTACTGTTTTGCATTCAGCTTTTTACACCTTAAATTAAATAATCTGATTTTCCTATGTCTTTAAATAGGTTTCAGAAGGATAATTTATATATATATATAAGTTTTTATTGATTTTAGAAAGAGAGTAAGGGAGAAGAATAGTAAGATAGAAACACTGATGAGAAACATCATCATTGGCTGCCTCCTGCATGCCCACCACTGGGGATTGAGCCTGCAACCTGGGCATGTGCCCTGACCAGGAATAGAACTGGTGACCTCTTGGTTCATGGCTTGATGCTCAACCACTGAGCCACACCAGCTGGATGGATAATTTCTTTTCTCTTTTTTCTTTTTTTCACAAGCAGAATACAGGACATCTTGGCCAAAGCGTTCCTTGGGTTTGCTTGACTTTGTTCAGGAAGCCGTGTAGCCCACAATGTACACTGTTCAGAATCTAAAAGGACCAGCTCGGTCTTTGGTCCCATGGAAATTTTTTTTTCAGGCATGAAAATGTCAAATATAATCATAAAAGCAGTGACCTAAACTCTGCGCAAAAATACTGTATATATTTTTAAATGATTACACTCAGAAGCATAGCTTTTAATGCCAGCATAACATTGCACTCTACAGGGTAGCATACTTTGCCCAGTTGTTGGATATTTAAATTGGTTCCTGACCTGCCCTTTGAGAACCCATGATGGGTCTGGGGGAGGTTTCACAGATGCTGGGAGGTGGATGCTCAGTTCCCGGCATCTCCTCCCCGGGGTCTCCTCGGAACTGGCTCACGATGTTCAGAGCAGAGGGGCTGGGAGTGGTGTTGGAAGAGGGAGGAGAACAAAAGGGAGTCAGTGCCATGAATTCTTGAGCAGTCTCCAATTTCGCTTAAATGTTCATTTCAGGCTCCCTCTCTGCAGGTCTTTACAGAATCTCCAGCACGTGTCCACACTGTCCCTGTGCTGGGAACGCCCACAGCCGTGGTTTCTGCGGGAGGGCACGTCTCCCTGCCCAGGGGAGGGCCTGCAGGCAGTTATTCGCTTTATTTGCTTTCCGCTTGGTTCAGGCGCTGGTTTGGGGAGCGAGGTGCAAATGGTGGAGAGTTTCCGTCATTGATAGTCTCCACACAGGCCCGGAATGTTCTCTGCTGCAATCTGAGTGGCAGCGGTCCGAAGACCATTGGAACAAGAGGGAGGCCCAGCTGCACTGAGCTGTGGGAAGAGGCTGCGAGCTGTCCTTGTCCTGGGAAGGGAGGAGGGACATACAGACTCTCTAGGACAGGCGTCCTCAAACTACGGCCCGCGGGCCACATGCGGGTGTTTTTGCTGTTTTGTTTTTTTACTTCAAAATAAGATATGTGCAGTGTGCATAGGAATTTGTTCATCGTTTTTTTTTAAACTATAGTCCGGCCCTCCATGGTCTGAGGGTCAGTGAACTGGCCCCTGTTTACAAAGTTTGAGGACCCCTGCTCTAGGACAATGGACCTTGGGCCATTTCCTAAGCTTCTCATCACCCCTTAAACTCCCTACTGAAATCAGAACAGTGAGGCATGGCTTAAGGATAGACCAGCAGGTCCACGGGACAGAATAGGGAGCCCAGAGGTAACCACACGCCGACAAGGACAACTGATGTTCGCCAAAGGTGCAAAGGCAATGAGATGGGGAGAAAATGGTCTTCCCAACAAATGGTTCTGGAAAAAGTGTGCATCCATAGGCAAAAAAAGCACTCGGGTTTATCACGGGCACCATACATACAGATTACCTCACATTAGATCTAGCCCTAAATGTAAAACCTAAAACTGTACAACGTCTACAGAAAGCCTGTTACCTTGGCTGAGGCAGAACTTTCTTACACACACCAACCGCACAACCCGTAAAACACCAAACGGATCCACTGTGCTTCGTCAGAATGAAAAACTGCTCTCCGAAGATTCTGTAAGGAGAATGAAAAGAAAAGCCATAGGCAGGGAGAAGGTTTTCGCAAAGCATTTATGTGAAAATTGTAACCGACAACCAAGGGGTCCCGGCTGCCTGTCACCGCCAGATACTTGGCCAACGCAGCAGAGACAGGGTTGAGTCTATGTGAGCGTTTATTCCAATAATGCCGGCAGCATGGGGGAGCAGCGGGTCAGCCACACACATCTGCTCTCCCACCCCATCAGCCAGCTGCTTCAAGGGGAAGTGGGCATTATGGGCAGGGGAAGTAGGCAATGTGAGCTGGGGCGGGACTCCATTGTTTGCGCAACAAGGTTGTTAATCTCTCCATGATAATAGGCAGTTCTTGGATGAGAATGGACTGCATTCCAAGGTTGACTCCCAGGTCCAAGGTTGACACCCAGGTCCCGGGGGCATACAACTCCCAGCCAGGTTAGAATGTCCTTCCTTTAATCAGAACAAAACAATCACTATTAATAGAGCATGATTAGTATGTCTTATAACTACAGCTGGTCCCCAATATTCTGTTTTTGCCCCTAACAAAACAACTGGTATCCAGAATATATAAGGAACTCTCAAAACTCAGCAATAAACAAACAACTCAGTTTTAAAATGGGCAGAAGTTAGATAGCTAGGTAGATGGAAGATATAAGGATGGCAAATAAGCACAGGAAAAGACGCTCATCATCATTAATTAGGGAAATGCAAATTACAACCACAGTGAGGTCACACTACAACCTTACCACAAAGGCTAACGCTTAAGAGACTAACCACACCCAATGTTGGTGAGGATGTGGGGAAAGTGGGACTCTCAGACACGGCTGGTGGAAATGTAAAATGGTGCACCCATTTTTTAAGACAGTTTAGTAGTATGTTAAAACATTAGACATATACCTACCATATATCTGGCCAGCCTGCTCCTAGGAAAAAGGAGACATATGTTCAAAGACACGTACACTAATGTTCCTAGCATCCAGCCCACATGTCCATCAGCAGGTGAGTGGATAAGCAAGCAAGTGGTACAACAGAATATCACGCAGCCATAAAAAGGAATGAAGTGTGGATCCATGCGACAACATCGATAAATCTCAAAAGAATTACAGTGAGTGAAAAAATCCAGACAACGAGACGCACATGCCACATGGTTCCATTTAGAGTAAAATCTAGAAGATGCAAACTTACCTACAGTGACAGGAAGCAGAGCGGAGGCTGTTAGCGGGAGTCAGGAGGGAAGCATCGCAAAGGAGAGGCACAGGAAACTTCCCGAGGGTGGATTCCTTCAGTCTCTTGACTGTGCTGGCGGCTGCTTTACATGGGTGGTTTATGCAGTTTATTGTATGACCAGGATCCCTCCATAAAGCCATTTACATTGTAAACACTCCCCTACCTGAGCAGCTGCCAAGCGCTTTTCAGCAAAGCTCCTCTTACCAAAATCAAGAGATAAGGTGGTGCCAAGAGCTGCACCCTGAAAGGAGTCATCCCTACCAAATGAGAGAAGATTCTAGAACCTCCTAAGTTTTCTAGGAAGGGGCTGAGTGAGGGGATAGAGACGAGCGGGCTGGTTGGCGTGTCCAGGAGCCTTCACTTCCTCTCGGAGCTGTGTCCTCGCCTGTCAGATGGCAGCTTGGGGGAGGTGGCCTCTTCCGTCAGGCCTCAGGGTGTGGTGGGAGTACCCTGTGAGTCTACACTGGGCAAAGCTGGATTTGAATTCTGGTTCCACCACATATGGCTATTGCCTTTGCAGCCCTTCACCTCTTTTAAAAAAATATATGTTTTTATTGAGTTTAGAGAGAGAGAAAGAAGGGGAAAGAGAAACATGTATCAGCTGTCTCCAGCACACCCCCTCCTGGGGATTGAGCCCAAAACCAAGGCATGTGCCTCGACTGGAAATCAAAGCAGCGACCTCTGGATGCATGGGATGGCGCTCAACCACTGAGCT
Source organism: Cnephaeus nilssonii (assembly GCF_951640355.1). Taxonomy (NCBI): domain Eukaryota; kingdom Metazoa; phylum Chordata; class Mammalia; order Chiroptera; family Vespertilionidae; genus Cnephaeus; species Cnephaeus nilssonii. Next base: position 3,776,868 of record NC_137080.1, on the reverse strand, counting down.
ACCCCGCCCAGGGCTAGTCCTTGACCTCTCTGATCCTGGGTGTCCTCCGTCAATGTGGGGAGAGGGGAGATTATGAACCCCTTGCGGACTGTGGGGGGGATTCGTGTATTGATGTAGAAGAGGGTCTGGGCTAGAGTACATACTCAACGTGTTGAGTCCTTCCTTTCCCTCATTCTACTGGGTAGGAATCTCAGTGCACCCGGTCCGATGTGCAGGAAGTCGGATTTTCTCTTTACTTTTCTGGTATTGAGTTTAATTTCTACTTTGAGCCGTCGATTCATTGGAGAGGAGAAATCAATCCATTTGATTGGAGCCTTTCCTCGGAATAACTTCCTGATGGCGGAGGGTTTACGTGGGGCCGTGGTGGCAGTGGGGGGCTGAGCCTCACCCTGGCTGAGGTCTACTCACAGGTCTGGACTGGCCCGTGGGGGCGATCCATGCGGCTCACAGAAGAGTCCTATCTCCTCAACCTCAGGCCTCGGCAGGCCCCACTCTGCTTCCTCCGTGCCCATTCCGGGCAGCGACGGGCACGGAAGGTAGGCGTGGGAGCCCGCCTTCTGGTCTGTGAAGTCCTGCCCGGCATCTCTGAGTGAGGCAGACACTTCATCCTCACCTGGGAGAAAAAGGGCAATTCAAACAATTGAACTCCTCGGGTGGGTGTGAAATCCGGTGGGCTAGAGCTTGTAACAGTCCCGGGAACGGGGTGAGTCTGCAGCAGGTTGGTATGGACTGTGTCATGCTGGCGGGTGGGACCCTGTCTGTCCTGCTGGGCTCTGGGTGCCTCCAGGCTCCACCAGGAAAAGGGGGGCATTCGGTCCTTCTGACCTCCTCTCCCCCAAATGATCTGGGGGTTCCAAAGGATGAGGCCCAGGCCCAGGCCCCATCATGATCTACTCCCTGAAGGCTCCTCTCTCCGGAGAGGCCCAGCTTGGAGCCTGTCCAGTCTTGGGGTGGAGGGTGAGGGCATCTGCCGACAGCACCCAACCCAACAAAAAGCCCTCACGGGGCTCTGGAACCTCCGTGCCGGGGACGGGCTCTGCGGTGGGCATTCTGCCTGACGCGGAACGCCCGTGACACACCACGCACGTGGGCACCCCTGGTTGAATGTGGGGGGCTCCCGGGCACAGTGACAGGCAGGGGGCACCCTTTGCTCACCTCTCCAAATGTTAGCGGCCACCTGGCTCTCTGGGGCCGGCGAGGAGGTGCCTGGTGTCGAGGGGGCGTTGCCAGGAGAAGCCACGCTGGCACCCTGACCCCACAGGTATGAAGCTGGGATGGCCGCTCAGACCTCTGCGCGCGGAGACCAGACCTGCCGAGGCAGCACCCCCTGGAGCGTGGGCTCGGAGAGGGCCCTGCCTGTCTCCAAGGTCCTTTGCCAAGGTCCAGGCTGAGCACAAAGGGCTGAGGAGGAGCCAGGAGTAGAATCTGCCCTGCGCTCCACTTCCTTCTGGGACATGGGACACGAGCTGCTGTAGGGGTGGGTGGGGGTAGGGGGGTGGGGTTGGGGGGGTGGGGGGTGGGTGGGCTTGGAAGATGGGAGCTGGGCAATACTGATGGAAGTGCAATGCCGTTCTGCCACCTGCTGGTGATGTCCTTCTGGGACCTGTTTTGTTACAGTGGCCTGGTAGGTAGGGCACCCCGACTTTTCCTGAAAAGGATGTGTTTAATCCTACGCTGTGTCGTATTGACCACCATTACAGTCTCTATGAAAAATAGAGGATTTGGGTGTAAAGTACATCCTTAAGGTGAATCTCTGAGGTGTCTGATTCTGAAAATATTCATTCAACCTTTGTCTTCCCATCCTCAGGAGCAGTGCTGGGCTCGGGGGGAAATATACACGCAGTCTCTGTTCTAAGCCGTGCCAGAGAATAAGGAGCGTTTTCGTAAATATCTGTGTTACAAGGGCAAAAGAAGCATGCGCCACGTGAGGAGGTCTGGGCCACCAGGGAAGGAAGCTGATGACAGCATGGGCAGCTGGGCAGGTCCAATGAGGGAGGGGGCGTTTGAGCCCAGGAGGGACATGGGTGGGTCCGTGTGGCCGAAAGGGCCCTGGGTGAGCCGTGGAGAGCCGTGACCTTCGAACTTTCCTGACCATGCACCACTAACCCCAACGAGAGCAGAAGCGCGCGTGCCTCTCACTGGGAGCATTGCTTTGTAAGTCATAAGCAGCTGTGGATGAGGCACGGACAGCACAAGGCATGTATTTATTTTTTTAATCCCCACCCGAGGATATTTTTCCATTGGTTTTTAGAGAGGGGAAGAAAGAGGAAAAGACGGAAGGAAACATCGATGTGAGAGAAACACATCCATTGATTGCCTCCTGCACGTGCCCTGACAGGGCCCGGGCCACGGAAGAGCCTGTAACCATGATGCCTGCCCTTGACCAGGATCAAACCCAGGACCACAGGCCAACGCTCTATCCGCTGGACCAAACCGGCTGGGGCAGGCATGTATTAAAAGGGACAGACTCGCCCTAGCCGGTTTGGCTCAGTGGATAGAGTGTCGGCCTGCCAACTGAAGGGCCCCGGGTAGATTCCCAGTCAGGGCTCGATCTCGAGTGGGGGGCATGCAGGAGGCAGCGGACCAACGATTCTCTCTCATTGATGTTTCTGTTTCTCTCTCCCTCTCCCGTCCTCTCTGAAATCGAGAAAAGTATATATATTTTTGAAAAGGGACAGGGTAAACTGGTAAAGAGAGGAGTCCCAGGCCGTCTTCCTGCTCCCATGGGGCTGCCAGGCCCGCCCCACTCTGGTCATCGCTGGTGTAGACACGCATGTGTAGGAAGACGGAGAAAGGGAGGGAGAGACCTGGAGGCCTCAGGACAGCGCAGGCAGGAGGTGAGGGAACTGGGTAAAGTGGACACGGAGGGACCGTGAGGGAGGGGCCGTGTTTTCAGAGACAGAGCGAGAGAATTGCCAGGTGTTTAGGAGACAGAGCTGTTCCAGGGCGTCCTCCGCCGTTTGCTGGAAGAGGATGAATCATTGACTGGAAAAACACAGAAGAGCCCAGCCGGTGTGGCTCAGTGGTTGAGTGTTGACCTATGAACCAGGAGGTCACAGTTCGATTCCTGGTCAGGGCACCTGCCCGGGTTGCGGGCTTGATCCCCAGTGTGGGGCGTGCAGGAGGCAGCCGATTCATGATTCTCCCTCATCATTGACGTTTCTATCTCTCTCTCGCTCTCCCGTCCACTCTGAAATCAATAGAAATATATTTTAAAAAAGAACATAGAAGAAAGGCAGGTTTCAGGAGAAGATAAGGAGCTAGTTTTGTGCATATTGAGCACCAGTGAGAGCTGTTTAGCTTCCACAGGAACCTGGAAGTTTCTGAAGGCCGGAGTGGAGGGGAGCCATCTGACTCAGAGGTGATGCCAAGTGTGGGAGGGGGGAAGTGGCCCGGGAGGGGCTGCGGAGTGAGAAGGAAGCAGAGCCAAGGACAGACTCCCAAGGACGCCAGCTCCAAGGGCGGCTGGGCGTGGGTTCCCTGGGAGACAGACGGAGCTGGGGGGTTGCGGGCAGGTGTACTGGGGCGTGTCTCAGGATCGACAACTGGAAGGCACGAGGGAGCAGGACTGGGTGGAGGGCAGAGGGAGCAGGACTGGGTGGAGGGCAGAGGGAGCAGGACTGGGTGGAGGGCAGAGGGAGCAGGACTGGGTGGAGGGCAGAGGGAGCAGGGCTGTGGTTCCCACGGGTCTCAGCCGATCCCACGGGCGTTCGGAACGGTGGAGGCCCTTGGAGAACTGTCCGTGGCGTGCGGACTGGTTCCTGCCGCTCTGGGGGGGACTGCGTGCCTCTCCTCCCGCCCCTCACTCAGTGACGTCAGCTTGGTCTGGACATTGGCCATGGTGGGAGGTGGAAATCTCCCAACATTACAAAGCAGGGCTTCCCCCCCCCCCCCCCCCCAGAACCAGTTGTAAAATGTTTACCAGGATACACACCTGTGTCCTGGTGAGGTCGAGGGCAGGGCCTTTGGATCTTTGCGGCAACCAATCCTTGGGTGTGGGCTGCCCCTCCCCTCCCCTCCCCCCTCCCCAGAGGGATGTTACCTCGGGTCGGGCAGCTCCCTCAGGTGAGGACCAGCCTGGAAAAGAACACAGTGTGAGCCTCCGGGAGTCAGCAGGTCTGCCCCGGGGAGGCGGGGCCTGGCTGGGAAGAGGGAATTCGGACAGCACTATTACCCCCTCCTGTGCAATGGCTCCACACAGCGCCTTCACCTGGACACAGCTCCTCCGGCTCCGGTTCGTCTCTTTTCTTGGGGAAACTAACAAGAGTACGATTGGTCTCCCTGGCTCCAGGTAGTCTTGAGGCCACTTGCTGTTCTTCAGCTCCCTCTTTTCTCTCCCTTCTAGATTCTCCTCCCCTCAGCCAGCACTCTGCTGGTCTCAGCAGCGCGCCTGGGGGTGACCCCGCCGCTCACCTCCTGGGTTGGAAATGCTGGGTGTCATGTCCTCGAGCTGTGGCTGTTGCATGATGACTGGTCACCATCAGAACCGGGCAGGGGACCACCGGGGGACAGAACTGTGGGTCACCCGTGTGCACATCTCCTCTTTCCTTCATTCTCTCTGTGGAAGGGCAGACCCTGAAGATCAGGGTCAATGGCTCCTGCTGGTCTGATGAATCCCCTTGGGGGCAACTCATCTCTTGACACAAGGATAGACGGAGGAGGCATCCTTCTCTGGGATCCAGGGCCCCTCTCCCCACAGACCCAGGGTCCTCTGCAGTCCACTCATCCAACTCTGGCCCAGTGTTCCATGTGCAACGTTCTTCCGGCTACAGGAAAATGAGTCTGGTTTCCTGGTTGGTGGGAGTTGAACCATTAGGCTGTGGTTTGGACTCAGAACTGGGACACAGCTGCGCTCCTTTTTTTTTTTTTTTTTTTAAATAGGAATTCTTTTCTTTTCTTTATTTTTTTTTTTTATTGATTTCAGAGAAGAAGGGAGAGGGAAAGAGAGACAGAAACATCAATGAGAGAGACTCATTGATCGGCTGCCACTGGGGATCGAGCCCACAACCCGGGCGTGTGCCCTGCCTGGGCATTGAGCTGTGACCTCCTGGTTCACAGGCCCGCAGGCCGGGCACAGCTGCGCTCCTTTTGAAGGACGCCCCTGAGTGTGCTGTAGCGAGTGCGGGTCCTCCTCTCTCACTAACAAGACAGAAGCAGGAAGAAATGCAATTCCTTCTGCCCCAACAGGTCTGGTAAGGAGTAGCTGGGCCATCTCCAAAACCAACACCATCTGCTCGTCAGCATCGGGGGAGGAGCTTTGTATCGGGTCCATTGTCTAACGCTTCCTCTTCCATGAGTAAGCAGAGCATGTTCCCTTAAGTAAACTATCTCACAAGTAGTATGGCATCTTCATCATGCACCCTCTCTGTTCATCATACACCCCACCCTGTTTTAGAGTTTCTAGCCCCAATTTTTTATGAATATATTTTTATTGATTTCAGAGAGGAAGGGAGAGAGAGAGAGAGAGAGAGAGAGAGAGAGATCAATGATGAGAGAGAATCATTGATTGGCTGCCTCCTGTACGCCCCACAATGGGGATCAAGCTCACAACATGGGCATGTGCCCTGACCAGGAATCGAACCGTGACCTCTTGGTTCATAGGTCGAATCTCAACCATTGAACCATGCCAGCTGTGTTCTAGCCTTAATTTTTTTTAGGTAAGTCAAGGTGTCTATCACAGAAATATGGAATTCTCAAAATGAAGTTGATTTTAACTCACTTAAAATGCCACAACCACACAATTATTAAGGATGGAGAAGAGTAGAAAGGGAAGAGGAAGATGTCACCATTCCCAAAATATTAAGAATGATAATAACAGGCTGGATCTTATTCTTTAACTTCTCAGGGGTGTTACTTTTGCCTCCCTAACTAGGTTGTGGATTCTTTGATGCTCTGACTTTCCATTTGCCACAGCTGATGAAGAGTGTTAGAGGGCGGGTGAGAATAAATGCTGGGTTAAATTATTTGATTCTTGCCAGAGAAAGGTTCACTGGATTGGCTTGATTTTCAACTTCACAATGAATAGGCCATAACAGATCATTCTACTGCATGGCCCAATGGTTCATGCGAGGTCACTTTGCCAGACACCTGATCTCACAGCTTCCTCCTGGTATTTATCCCTTGTTCCTCACTCTGTGCTCTGGAAAAATAGTAGACACTCACTCATTGGAATGTTACTTTCTCATCCATTCATTTATCAACTATTTTATTGAATTCCTCTTATATGCATAGTCACCTATGAGTTCAACTGGTACAATACACAGGTACCTTGCTTTATCCAGAATAGGTATGTTCTTCATTGGGTACGTGCCTGGTCTTTATTATTATTGTCACTAGAGGCCCAATGCACGAAAATTTGTGCAAGAGTAAAGAGTAGGCCTTCCGCCGAAACCGGTTTGGCTCAGTGGATAGAGCTTCGGCCTGCGGTCTCAAGGGTCCCAGGTTTGATTCCGGTCAAGGGCATGTACCTTGGTTGCAGGCACATCCCCAGTAGGGGGTGTGCAAGAGGCAGCTGATCGATGTTTCTAACTCTCTATACTTCTCTCTTCCTCTCTGTAAAAAAAAAAATCAATAAAATATATTAAAAAAAAAAAAAAGAGTAGGCCTTCCTTCCCCTGGCTGCTGGCACCAGCTTCCCTCCGGCACCAGCTTCCCTCTGGCACCAGCTTCTCTCAGGCACCTGGGACCCGGGCTTCCCTCCTCCGGCTGCTGGCAGGCACCCGGGACTTGGGCTGGCTTCCCTCTGGCCCCAGCTTCGTCAGGAAGGATGTCCGGAATGATGTCTGGTCTAATTAGCATATTATCCCTTTATTATTATAGACTAGATTATTTAAACAGGTTTATTGGGATATAACTCACATACCACACAATTTGCCTATTTAAAACGTTTTACTATATTCATCACCTCAAAGCTCCTCTCCAGCCCCTCCCCATCCTTAAGCAATCACTAATCTATTTTTTCTATAGATTTCCTTTTTCTAGACATTTCATATAAGTGGAATGATACAATATGTGGCCTTCCGTGTCTGGCTTCTTTCACTTAGCACAATGGTTTCACGCTTCATCCACGTGCTATCATGTGCCAGTATTTCATTCATTTTTAAGGCTGAATAACATTCCATTTTATGAATATACCATAGTTTATTTAGCCAGTTGTTAGTTGATGAAAATTTGGGTTGTTTCCACAAATTGACTATCATGAGTAAAGCTGCTATAAACACGAGTTTTAAAAAATATTTTTAATTGATTTTTAGAGAGAGAGGAGGGGAGATAGAGAGATAGAAACATCGACGAGAGAGAAACACCATAGATTGGTTGCTTTCTGCAAGCACCCTACTAGGGATCGAGTCCGCAACCTGGGCATGTGCCCTGACCAGGAATCAGTGGGTGACTTCTTGGTTCCTGGGACGATGCTCAGCTGCTGAGTCACACCGGCAGAGCAAAACCCGAGTTTTTATGTGGACAACTGTTTTCATTTCTCTTGGGTGTATACCTCAGAGGAAAATGGCTGGGTCCCCGGAAATCATTTTAAAAACTGGCACTGTTTTCCAAAGTGGCGACACCATTTCATAATCCCACGGGGAAGTGTAGGCGGGGTCCAGTTTCCCCACACCCTTGCCGACACCGCTATTATCTCACCTTTTGTTTTCTTAAGGGTGATGCTGACACTAAGCATTTATTTATGTTATTTTTATTGACCTCAGAGAGGAAGGGAGAGATAGAAACATCAATGAGAGAGAAATCATTGATCGGCTGCCTCCTGCACGCCCCCTACTGGGGATCAAGTCCGAAACCCAGGCATGTGCCCTTGACTGGAATCGAACCTGGGACCCTTCAATCTGCAGGCCGAGGCTCTATCCACTGAGCCACACCGGCGAGGACTCACCTCACTGTTTGGTTTTAGCCATTCTAGTGAGTAGGAAATGGTACCTTGCAGTTTTGACTTGCATTTCTCTAATGACTGAGGCCCTTTTCATGAGCTCCGTGGCCATCTGTGTAACTTCCGTGGAGAATGTCTATTCAGATCCTTTGCCCACTTTTTGATTGGGTTATTTGTCTTTTTAAAAATTGAGTTGTAAGAAGGTGCCTGGTCTTTTAGGGGAGCTAATATTTAAAGCAGCAACCCCAGTCCTGGGTCACGTGGTCCTTAGGAGTTTCACATGTGTACCATGTTATTTTTAAACATTTCCACCAAGTGTACATGTACTGATGATGAGGCTTGGCAGAATATTAAACCCCCAGACTCCTTTCCATCACTCAGCCCAGAGGGGTCACACCGAGTAATGTCATACTCATCAGAGGACGATGCCATCCAGTCCTCCAGAGGGAGACCAGTGACCGGTCCCAGTGGACAGGGCCACAGCTCAGGGCCCTGAGCCGGACACATCCAGCATGCCCTCAGCCTCCGATAGGAACACAAAGTGAAGGAAGCAGTTACTGAAGATCGGCCGGCCTCCCTCATCGCCCCTAAACGGTTTTGGGGATGGAAGTCCCTGAGGAGGGAGTGAGACAGCCTGGTAAGCCAGGACAAGGGGAACAGGGAAACGGAGACTGGTAGTTAAATGGCCAAGCAGAAAGTCACAAAATCCCATCTTCCCTAACCAGCACACTTAGGAGTAAAAGGTTTACACGTCTCCTCCCCACCCTGAGGGTAAATAGCTGAAGACTCCGGCAGACAGAGAGCAGCGGTCCAATCAGCGTCCTTTGTGCCACCACGCCCCAGGGCAAGAGAAGGTGAGGGACTCTCCCTTTCACCATCAGCATAATGAATATTCCACGGAGATCCTCCTCTCAGACCTCCCCAGGGCTCCAGCCTTTAAGCCCTCAGAGGAAGGACTGAGGTGGACTCCCTCCCAGGAGCCAGGCCGCACCTCCCCCCTCAGGCATGCTTCTAAGCGCTGAGGGTCCCCACGCAGCGACGGGCAGTGGGCAGCAGCAGCTCACCCCCTGAGCCTGCCTCGAAGGCCCCTTTTCTCTGACTTCCCAGTGAACCGAAGCGGCCCCGCCCCGGCTCCTTCTTTCCTAGAACATTTCTAGAGAGCCAAAGTCCCCGCCCACGCGCGCCTGCTGCTGCTCTGAGCCCTTTCTGTTTTACTGCCCCCGGCTTTAAGGAACGGACTCTCAGAACGAAATGGAGAGCTTGGCCAGCGGTTGAGCGCCCGACCTCTGAACCAGGAGGTCACGGTTCGATTCCCGGTCAGGGCACAAGCCCGGGTTGCAGCCTCGATCCCCAGTGGCAGCCGATCAATGATTCTCTCTCATCATTGATGTTTCTCTCTCTCCTTCTCCCTTCCTCTCTGAAAGCAATAAAAATATACTTAAAAAAATAAAGTAAAATGAAGAAAAAAGAATGTCAAGTGACGCCAAATCTTAGCAGCATTTGCGATCATTTATTCATTCAACAAGCCGATGACATTTTGTTGGTGGCGAACTATGAGAATAATTCGTAAGGCAAATTGTTGACTTCATTTATTGCCTCTGTAAATGCACACTTTCTAAATGGAAAAGAGACCACCTGTATGACCATTACTCTTCAGCATTCTTCAGGCTAAAGATAATCTACTCCATTTTATTTCTTTTTAAAAAAATGTGTTTTTATTGATTTTAAGAGAGAGAGTGGAAGGGAGAGGGCTAGAGAAATAGACACGTCAATGAGAGAGGAACATCACCAATCAGCTGTCTCCTGCACACCTCACACAGGGGATTGAGCCCGCAACCCGGGCATGTGTCCTGACCAGAATGGAACCGTGACCTCCTGGTTCATGGGTCAACGTTCAAGGGCTGAGCGACGCTGGCCGGGTTCCACTTTACCATATTTTGTTATTATTTATCCTGCTCTCTCCAGGGTCTTCTTCAGCAAATCTGCAACTTGCATGGAGCATGGGTTACACTGTGGACACGTGGTCTATTTTAAACCTCACCGGTGGGGGGCAGAGGCCAGCTCCCCAAAGCTCCCCTCCCTCCTCTGAATGGTGCACAGCCCCTCCTTTTCTGATAGGGGAGGACTGTACAGCTGTGGGAATGCCGTTCCCTCTGGACTGCCCACCCCCTCATCCATGTGGCCTTGCCCACTCCCGTCCCAGGACAGCCACTGGTTTTCTCTCCCGGCTGTTCCTCCGTGAGCTGAGCGGTCAGCCAGCCATGCCTAGCCTTCAGCTCCTAGTGCGCTGTCTGGAGTCCTTCCTTATGCTGCGTTGTCGGTTGTCTGCTCATGTGTCCACTTGTTCAGCAAACATTGGGCAGGTGCCCCTGTACGTGGGTCTGTGCGCAGACGAGCGGGGTCACAGTCCCCGCCCCCACGGAGCTCGCCGTCCAGTGGGGCGACACGTCATAAACAAGCAAGTGGCCCTGACCGGTTTGGCTCAGTGGATAGAGCGTCGGCCTACGGACTGAAGGGTCCCGGGTTCGATTCCGGTCAAGGGCGTGTGCCTTGGTTGCGGGCACATCCCCAGTGGGGGGTATGCAGGAGGCGGCTGATGGATGTTTCTCTCTCATCGATGTTTCTAACTCTCTATCCCTCTCCCTTCCTCTCTGTAAAAAATCAATAAAATAAAAAATAAACATAAACAAGCAAGTGGCTCTCGGTGGGAAATGCTGTGGGTGAAAGGGAGGCAGACTGGGCTCCTGGTCCCAGAGGCGAGTGTTGGGCGAAGGGACGAGAGCACTGGGAAATACGTTGCCGGGTGAGCGGGAGGCTGCCACGCCGAGATAAAGGCCACGCTCCTCCATCGACGGGCCTGGCGCAGAAGGAGGACTGCTCTCCCGGGCTCCCCGCGGCTGACAACGCGCCATTTCTGCTGATGGAGACCTTTGTCCGGCCACAGCTCAGTGACCTCCAGTTCGCTGCAGCCTCTTTCAGGGAACTGCTTGGTAACTCGGGGTTCTCTCTAACCGAGCTCCCTCCTCCTCTGTCCCAGGTGGCATCTGGGTTCGGGCTCCCACACCGTCCTGTGGTGGGGAAGGCACTTTGTGGTCCTTGGCCTTCTTGTTCTTCAATTGAAGAAAAAATCCTCATCGGAGGATATTTGTCCCATTAATTTTCAGAGTGGAGACACAGAGAGAGAAACATCGATTGGTTGCCTGCAACCGAGGTACATGCCCTTGGCCGGAATCGAACCCAGGACCCTTCAGTCCACGGCTGATGCTCTCACCACTGAACCCAACTGGCCAGAGCACGGCCTCTGGCTCTCGCTGGCCCCCAGGGAGGCACACTGTCCCTCAAGGCCACCCCACTGGGCCGACTTGGTGGAGCCCCATTCAGGACCCTCAGACCCCTAGGCATCGTGGCCATTCCCTGGTTGCCCCACCCCCTGGGGCCGCTCCAGCCCGCCTGCCTGGGCGCCTGGGCTTTGCTGCCCAACCACTCAGGCCGCCGGCGGGCTCAGGAGCTCTCTCCCGGAGGCGCCGCCTTGGGCACTCGGCCCTGAGAGCCATTTGCCTGGATTCCCTCATCCTGTCTGTCTGTGCTCGCCCATCCCGGGAGCCAGCCCAGCAGGCAGGGTGCTGGGTCCCTTCCTGGACGGAGGCCCCGGCATCTGACCTGTTAAGGACGCTCAATTTTGTTTTCTCACCTGTAGGTGGCGCTCTGCCTTTGGGGTGGGCACTGGCTTTGTGCTTCTCTCCCATTCTGAAGGCAGTGAGCTACCAGAGTCCTGGGAGTACAGCAGGCTCAGCATATTCCACCCGGGGCTTAAAACCGAGTTCCATCCGAGCCAGCCTGCCACAGTGAGCTTTCCCTCCATCTCCCCAGCCCCCAGCCCCGGTGCTCGCCCCCAAGCACCTCGGTCCTCTCTTCTAGGGGCCTTGGCAGTGAGCTGGGCCTCCGACAGCGGAATGGGGAGTCAGGAGGCACTGGTATGAGTTGACTAAAACCAGCTACTCAGCGGGCAACAGGCTGGCGATCCTCAACAAAGGGCAGCGGGAGGCCGCCCCCCTCACCCCCCCCCCCTGCAGACCTGAGGCGGCCTGAGCCTCTCTTGCCTGCTCCCCCAGGGACCCTCCTCTTCCTCTCTGCCTCCTCAGCTCCTGGCATATTTATCTCAGCTCTGGGAGCTACACACGAGCTCTCTAAACCTGCACCCGAACCTTCCCTCTGAGCCCGGTCGACAAGTATTTGCAAACTTGGTTCCCGGTGCAAGTGGGTGACTCAGGCCCCAGGGAGGAGAGGCCCGAGGTCCCTGGAAGGACTTTCAAGTGGGGGTGGGGGTGGAGGTGGGGGTGGGGATGGAGAGCTGAGAGGCATAGTCTCTGGCAAGTGCTTTGAAATCTGATTCTAGAGCCTTCTAAACATTCTAAAACTTCTCAGTGGCTCCCCGGGAGCAGAGAGGAGGGAGGGAGCCCAGGCAGGGGGCTGGAGCGGAGGGTGGCCTGGCCTGGGGGTGGCCCCGGAGACGGAAGGGCTCTCAAGTGGTCTGGGTTGTACCCTTGGCCCCCACTGTGTGGTGTGCCCCTGAGGCCGGGACCTCATTCTATTTCCATGTTTCAGGGACCCTGGGAGACTCGTTGTGCCTGTTCGTGGAATTCACAAACCGCTATTTCAGTCCATTAACCTTTCTCAGCCTTTCGGGGTCATCTTGATTATATTCTTGTTCTGCCAAAGACTAGCCATTCCACATAAATTTTGATTAACGGCAACAACTGGCCAAAGAAAGCAGATGTCTTCTGGAAACGCTCTCAGGACCTATTTTATCTGCAGAAGAGCCAGCTCCTCCGAGGGCCCCTCCAGGAAGGGCCTGCGTGGAAGTGAGGAGACAGGGAGGGAAGCTGTGTAATTAAAGGGGAATGTGCCTTTGCCGTTCCTCCTTGAAAGGTGTCTGGTTTCTCTCTGTCGCCCAAAGCCAGCCAGCTCCAGCCCTCGTTTGGGAAAGTCAGAGTCTGCGGGGCCTTGGCAGAGCCCACGCACGCCGCCGTCTCCCTCGCCCACCAGCAAGGGCAGGCTCGCTGAAGGGATGCCAAGGTCAACGGAGACACACCCCTGGGGCTTGGGTGCCTCCTGCCGAGATTTGCCGTCTCTTTGGGGGCAAGTCGGCCTGGACTCGATTGCACCATCTGCATGGGGTCTGTGGGACAGGAAACCGCGAGGCAATAATCCATATATAATTAGCCCGGCCCACCCAGCCTTTTTAACGTCTGTAACCCCCACAGCATACTCTTGGGAAACAAAAATAGTGTCCGGACTCCCAACGGAACGCGTTTACAAACGCTAGGACTGCTCGGAGCGAAGCCTAGTGCTCAAGGCGGAAAATCAAGTTCGGAGCAAACGGACAGCGAGCACAGCTGGCTGCGGGGGGGGCCCCTCTCTGGAGCCGCAGACTGGCACGGGGCGGGAAGGGGGGGGGCCTTCTTAACCTAACAGGAAGGCGATTCTTCAGCGACAGTGTCCGTGGGCCTGGCTTGTTGTGCCACCACGATGATGAACAGGAGCGCGGGCAGGACCTCCTGAAACAGGCCCATCAGGAAAACGTATCCTGAAGTCAGAGGGCGTCCTCAGCACTGCTGGGGGCAGGGGGGGGGGGGCTTTACAACAACAGGGCGGATGCAGGACAGGGGTTTCTCACGGGCCCGCAAAGGGAGCGCACGGGCACCTAGATCTGGGGCTCCTGAACCTGGTCTCAGGGTGCCTTGGTACTCTTACAAATTATGGACACCCCGAAGCGGTGTGGCTCAGTGGATAGAGCGTCGGCCTTCGGACTCAAGGGTCCCAGGTTCGATTCCGGTCAAGGGCATGTACCTTGGTTGCGGGCACATCCCCAGTGGGGAGTGTGCAGGAGGCAGCTGGTCGATGCTTCTCTCTCATCGATGTTTCTAACTCTCTGTCCCTCTCCCTTCCTCTCTGTAAAAAAATCAATAAAATGTATTTAAAAAAAAAAAAAAGAACAAAAATTATGGAGACCCCGAAGCGGTTTCTTTTTCCTTCTCCTTTAATGTGAGTTCTGTCTGTGGGTATTGACCATATTCAAAATGGAAGCAGACAAGGAAAAGACACAGCGACACTGAGCCCCCGGCCCTCAGCTGAGAGACGGCACCCTCACACCCGGGAAAGCACGTGCGCGCGCGCGTGGAAGAGACGGGGCGCCTGAGCTTTCTTCTGGAACAGCGCGCTGACCTCACAGACACCGCTCGGGCTGTCAGGGCTCCCGGGGTTCCCGGGACCACACTTTGAGAACTGCTGATACAAAGAGCTAGGAATGGCTCCCGGGTCCCTGCTGGACACCACTGAAAACTGATTTCTGTGCACAGGGCGACGCGCAAGTAAAACCTACGCCCAAAGAAAGGGCGCAGCCCCCTGTGGAGCAGGGGGGTCCCTCTCACAGGGGTTACAAGTACAGCCCCCAGCGCCGCAGAGAGCAGCAGAGCGGAAGTCACGTTCACCGCTGCGAATGCCTAGTCTGCTTTCTTATGTGCTCTCAGCCCGCGCCTTTGTCGCTGATTTTTAAAAACCGTGACCACGCCTGTTCCATCCTGAGCACTTCCGTGTCAGGTGCTCTCTGTGCGCGCGTGGCAGTGCTAGGCACTTTAACGCCATTCCTTATTATGCATATTTTACAGGTTAGGAAGTCAAAGTTGAGGGGATTAAGTAAATCTCCAGAATGTAGGAGAGCAGGGTTTCAAACCCAGGATGCCTTTTTGGCAGTACAGACGCTTAACCATAAAACCACAGTGCATCCTATAAACACTTCTATTATTCAAGAGCCTACAGGGAAAGGCTCACACATCCAGATCCACCAGGGAAAGGCTCACACATCCAGATCCACCAGGAGAGGGTCCACACATCCAGATCCTCCAGGGAAAAGCTCACACATCCAGATCCACCAGGAGAAAGCTCACACATCCAGATCCACCAGGGAAAGGTCCACACATCCAGATCCACCAGGGAAAAGCTCACACATCCAGATCCTCCAGGAGAAAGCTCACACATCCAGATCCACCAGGAGAAAGCTCACACATCCAGATCCACCAGGAAAAAGCTAACACATCCAGATCCTCCAGGAAAAAGCTCACACATCCAGATCCACCAGGGAAAAGCTCACACATCCAGATCCTCCAGGAGAGGGTCCACTCATCTAGACCCATGAGGAGAAGACTCACTCATCTAGATATGTGTCACTGGCCAAGCTATCTTGCCAGGTCGATTTGACATCCCCTCAGTGAGTGTGTTGGTGCTTGGTGTTGTATTAGAGCCGTGGAGGGCATAGAAATACTATGTGGGCACCAAACACAGCCCCTGTCTTTGAGTTCACAAGCATAATTGCACAAAGATGGAGTGTGAACTAACAGCACAAGTCAGTATTTGGCAAACGCCACACAAGAAGACCATCCTTGGCATCAGAGCGGAGGCTGCTGGAAGCCAGAGAGAATTGTGGAGGAGGAGGGTTTTGTGCCGGGCTTCAAGGGAAGATGTCAGTTGACGGGGAAGAACATGGACTTGGATTCAGAAACTCGCCTTCAGCTGGAGTCCCAGTCCTCCCATCAATCAGCTGCGTGAACCCGAGCCCTCCCAGAGCTTCCAGGGCTTGGGAGCAGCGTGCGGCGTGGACGTCTCCTGGCACCGATGCCAGCTCCAGCTCACCGGCTGCACCGCCCGGCAGCTTGTCGTCCCTTTTCCTGCACATGCCCACGTGCCGTCCCCGGAGTCCTGCTACCCCCATGTGCAGGCCCCACCCCTGGCGCTGGCCTCGCAGCCCGCGACGCTACTACTCGAAGTCTCACACTTTTCTAAGCTTCTGGCAGCTCACACTTTTCTCAGCGTTTCCCAACTGAGTCATTCTCCCCGAACCTCCTGAGATCCCCCGGACCTCTCTGTGACTCCCGGCCCCCCACTTCCTGCTCTGCAGCCCTCCGCAAGTCGCTTTAACCTCTTGTGAACCTCAACTAGCTCACGCGTAAAACCGGAGACCAAGACGCCTTACTGGGCCGGTGGGGAGGTTAATGATGGTCCTCACCCAGCACCACGCTCCGCAGGGCGCAGGGCAGGCCTTGCTGCATCAGAGCGGCTCCTTCTCAGTGTATTCCCCGTCTCTGTGCACGGCACCTATGACATAGTGGCAGGCGACGCACGTTATGAGATGTCACATTGGATTAATTTATTTCCCTGTTTCAAATTTCAAATCATCAGGAAACTGGGTCATCACGGAAACATAAAAAAAGAAATAGAGAAAAAAAATACTGCCAGTTGCGCTCAGCCTCCCAGGGGGAGAGGAGAGCTGGAGAGTTTAAACTTTCCGTTTTTACTAAATCGCGCACACCCCTCCTTATACCTTCCCCCCACTGGCACCCCTTTCCCACTAGAGAACATGACTTAGGAGGACCAGTGATATCGGTCTGTGATGATTTACTCGGGGACAGAAGCTGTTTCGTGGAAGAAGACCGATTTTTGACTCCAGCCCCACACCCTCAGAGCCGATGCGGCGTTGCTGTTTTCCAGAAGAGCGGGAAAGGGGAGAAGAGGGAGGGCGGGAGCTGCTCGTAGGAAACTTCAGTGCATCACTTTGACAGGCTAATAATTACTGTTGGTTTCCTGCTCCGCGTTTTTTCTTATGTGGGTTGGGAATCTCAAGCTAAAAGAAATAACAGTTTGCAGTTTTAAAAAGTTATTGATGGCGATGGCCAGAGGGAGGGTGCGGGGGCTGGGTGGGGATGAGTAGAGGGGGGATGGGGGAATCTGTAATCGTGTCAGCAATAAGTTTAAAAAACTTACTGAAGAGAAAGGAAGGGCTTTGATTTTCAGTGGAATATGGGTGTCAAAAGGCCTGTGTGGATGGTCAATGTGACTGAGACCCAACGTTGACTTGAGGGAGGGGTTTTTGGTGATTATTTCAATACTAGTGGCCCAGTGCACAAAATTTGTGCATGGTGGGGTGGGGAGGCTCCCTCAGCCCAGCCTGCACCCTCTCCAATCGGGGACACACCCGGCCTAGGCTCCACCATTCATCCCTGCCCACAGGGAGGCCTTTCCCACCAGGCCAGGGCTCCGCCATTAATCCCCGCTCACAGGGAGGCCCTGCCCACCGAGCCTGGGCTCTGCCATGCATCCCTGCCCACAGGAGGCCCTACCCACCCTTCTGAGACTCTGGGATCAATGGCAGAGCAGAGAGAGGCCCTGCCCACTTGGCCGGGGTTCTGATGGTCCGCATCACCACCCACATGGAGGCCCTGTCCACCCTGCCTGGGCTTTGTGATTAATGCTGTGCAGAGGGAGGCCCTACCAACCTGGCCAGGGCTCTGCGATAGGCCCTCCCAGCCTTGGTGGCTTGCCTCGGCTCTCGCAGCCATGGCTTTGTCCAGGAGGATATTCAGAGGGTCATCCGGAATACATCCAGTCTAATTAGCACATTACCCTTTTATTAGTATAGATTACCAATATTCATATTGGCAGAGCTTATTTATTTATTTTAAATGTTTTATTTTTATTTTTAAATATATTTTTTTTATTGATTTCAGAGAGGAAGGGAGGGGAAGAGAGAGATAGAAACATCATTGATGAGAGAGACTCATTGATTGGTTGCCTCCTGTACGCCCCACACTGGAGATTGAGCCCATACCATAACCCGGGCATGTGCCCTGACTGGGAACCGAACCGTGACCTCCTGGTTCATAGGTCGATGCTCAACCTCTGATCCACACCAGCTGGACTATTTTAAATGTTTTAAATCCTCCCCTTTGGAGTGAGGATATTTTTTCCTTTGATTTTAAAAAAAGTATATTTCTTTATTGATTTCAGAGAGGAAGGAAGAAGGAGAAAGAGAGAGAAACATCAATGATGAGAGAGAATCATTGATTGGCTGCCTCCTACACGCCCCCTACTGGGGATCGAACCCAAAACCCAGGCATGTGCCCTTGGCCAGAATCAAACCTGGGACCCTTCAGTCCGCAGGCTAATTCTCTATCCACTGAGCCAAGCTCGCTAGGGCTTCCTTTGATTTTTAGAGAGAGTGGAAAGGGGGGGGGGGGGGGGAGAGGAGAGAGAGAGAGAGAGAGAGAGAGAGAGAGAGAGAGAGAGAGAAACATCGATGAGAGAGACATCTATTGATTGCCTCCCACACGCATCCTGACCAGGGGATGGGGATCAAACCCTCAACCCTGCGGAGCACAGGCCGATGTTCTAACCACTGAGCAACACCAGCCAGGGCTTTTATTTATTCTTCAGTTACCGTTGGCATTCGATACTATATTAGTTTCAGGTGTGCTTTACAATTTACATGCCATGGTGACATTATCCATTAGGATTTCATAACTACCCTTTGAAGGAGGTTTTCACTCAGGATGCTTTTAGCTGAAATAACAGATGACCCAATTCAGAGCTAATAAAGAGAAGTTGGAAGGTGTTGTTTTTTTTTTCAGCTCACATGAAAAGAAGGCTAGAGACACGCTTTTCTCTACCGTCCACGTTGTCGAATAGTTCCTAAAGCTGGTGGGAGAGCTGCTCGTGATGACTGGGCCTCTGAGGTTTCTTGCCCACACCCGGGCCAGCTTTGGGCAGTAGCATTTTCTTAAGAGCAAGGATGCTGACTTCCCAGAAGCCTCCAGGGCGGCCGCATTGGCACGGCATGGCTTGGGCATGCCCACTTCTGAACCAGTAGATAGCTTTGGTTGGCTTGGACTAATGAGCCGGGGTGTAATAGATATTGAACACTGAACCACAATGTCCTCCACATGCGTCCATTTTCTAGATCAGGGGTTGGCAAGCGGTAGCCTGTGCTCCAGGTCTGGCTGCTTGCCTGCTCTTCTGAGTAACACAAAGGCCAACTACACATGCGGTAGCAGCCTGCGTCCATCAGGAGACAGACGCACGGAAAGTTTAATCTAAAGCGTTATTAACGGCCCGACCGGGCGGCTCAGTTGGCTGGAGCACCGTCCTGCATGCCAAAAAGTTTGTGGGTTCGATTCCCAGGCAGGATACATGCCTAGGCTGTGGGTTGGACCCCTGGTCGGAGTGTGTATGGGAGGCAACTGATCAATGTTTCTCTCTCACATTGATGTCTCTCTCCTCTTTCTCTAAAAGAAACAATAAACATTCCCTCAGGTAAGGATTAAAAAAAGAAGTATTAACTATAAGGAACTCTATGTGGTGCCCTAGGGCAGTGGTCGGCAAACTCATTCGTCAACAGAGCCAAATATCAACAGGACAGCGATTGAAATTTCTTTTGAGAGCCAAATTTTTTAAACTTAGACTTCTTCTAACGCCACTTCTTCAAAATAGACGCGCCCAGGCCGTGGTATTTTGTGGAAGAGCCACACTCAAGGGGCCAAAGAGCCGCATGTGGCTCGCGAGCCGCAGTTTGCCGACCACGGTCCTATACTATAGGACCTATAGGATCTTAAAGGGTCACTTAAGAAATTTAGATTTCCTTGGACATAAAGTGAGGAACAATAACAGCTGACAAAACAATGCTGTTAAAGACTCACTAGACGTCCAGAACCATTCTGCGTTCTATCATTGACTCATCAGAGCACACCTATGAGATGGGTGCTTTTACTATTCTCCTTTAAAAGACGAGACCTTTGTGCAGGCATAGAGAAATGAGATACCTTGCCACGGTCATGCAAATAAGGGGCAGAGCTTGGATACGAACTGTACGATCTGGTGCAAAAGCCCATCACTTCAACTCGCAAACTCCTCCTCGCTGAGAGCTGGAGCCCGAGGGAGAGGGGGTCACAGGTAACCCGTCTGGTGGCAGGGAGACCGGGAGCTGCTCAATGACAGTATCTGAGTCAGGGTGACAGAAGAGACTGCAGAAGCCCTTTGTCTTCCCCCCAGAACGGGGTGACTGGCCAAGGGGAGCGCGCAGGCCTGTGGCTTCGGGAACACCTGGGTACCTCGTGACTCCCCGGAGCCGTGGCCTGGGATGGAGGGGGCGGGGAGAGAGGCTTGAGGCCCAGACGGCTGGCTGCCTTCCTGCAGCCATTCCCTCCTCCGCGGGCAAAGCCCCTCCCAACCAAGAGCCTAAAGGTGTGAGGCCCTTGCATCCCAGAGATTTTCCAACCAGAGGGAGGGCACGTGACCCAATCCTGACCATGGGCGTGGATGGGAAGTCTCCTGGGACCCTCTGAGAATGTTTTTATTGACTCCAGAGAGGAAGGGAGAGGGAGGGAGAGAGAGAAACATCAATGACGAGAGAGAACCATTGATTGGCTGCCTCCTGCACGCCCCCTACTGGGGATCGAGCCCAAAACCCGGGCGTGTGCCCTGACCAGGAACCGAACTGTGACCTCCTGGTTCATAGGTTGACGCTCAGCCTTTGAGCCACACTGGCCGGGCAGGAGCACCTCCTTCTGTGTGTGTGAGGTCAGACGGTCAGCTGAGGCACCGGTGGCTGCCCCCGCCCCTGTGACTCGGAGGGGAGAAACGGCCAGCCCTGTGCGAGGAAGATGGAGGCGCCAGGACCTGCGGTGACAGTGTGGACACGTCACCAGAGCCCCAGCACTGGCCGCCAGCCGCCGTTGGCTCCGGGCACAATGAGTCAGCGCACTTGAGCCTCGTGTCTTCGTCAATGAGTTACGGCCTCTCGGCTCCGATGTGCGCTCCGCGATAAACGAGGGCATCTGGTAAGTGCCTCTCCTTCCCGTGAGCGTGCGGTCAGCTTCCCGAGGAGGACGCACTCTGGAGGGACGTCGCGGGGAAGAGTCCCCGGCTGGGTCCAGCACAGCCCGCCACGGGCCGCCGCACCTGCCCCGCGGGCCGGAGGGGGCCTGCTGCCACCAGGGCCCAGGCCAGCTGGCCGCGGCGGGGCTTCTCTGCTACTCGGTGAGCTGACCCGCCTTCGCCAGTGACCCCCTTCCCAGCTGGCCTTCCTGGGTCCTCTCCCTCAGCCTGGGGCCGTGGTCGGCAAACTGTGGCTCGCGAGCCACATGCGGCTCTTTGGCCCCTTGAGTGTGGCTCTTCCACAAAATACCACGGCCTGGGCGAGTCTATGTTGAAGAAGTGGCGTTAGAAGAAGTTTAAGGTTAAAAAATGTGGCTCTCCAAAGAAATTTCCATCATTGTCCTGTTGATACTTGGCTCTGTTGACTAATGAATTTGCCGACCACTGGTCTAGGAGATCAACCAAAGGACTTGTATGCATGCATATAAGCCTAACCAGTGGACACATACAACAGGGGGATGAGGGCATGAGGGGGGGGGGTAGGGGGTGTAATGGGGGAATAAGGACACACATGTAGCACCATAATCAATAAAGAAATTAAAAAAAGAAATATCAATTCTAGCCTATTAAAGAAGAGAAAAAAAAAAAGATCCTATAGGAAATGGCCCTAATAAAATTGTTCCAAACTTATATTAAAATGGACTATGGTCCCTATTAAGCCATGAACTACTTGAGGGAAGGAATACATTGTATAAGGCCAGGATTTAGCACAATCCTTGGCTAGAGTCGTTTCGGTTCCCATATGGTTTTCACTCAAGCAAAGAAGTCTTGTTCCTTACACAGCTTCCGTCCGGCTCTCCCTGAGCCGTGTTCTCCTGTCTACAGTGTCCTTTCTTTTTTTTTTTTTTATTAATACATTTTATTGATTTTTTACAGAGAGGAAGGGAGAGGGATAGAGAGCTAGAAACGTCGATGAGAGAGAAACATCGACCAGCCGCCTGCTGCACACCCCCCACCGGGGATGTGCCCGCAACCAAGGTACATGCCCTTGACCGGAATCGAACCTGGGACCTTTCAGTCCGCAGACCGACGCTCTATCCACTGAGCCACACCGGTTTCGGCTACAGTGTCCTTTCTCTACATCCCCCCACCCCGTCCTTCCACGCTCTACTCAGACAGTCTCCTCCATGATGGCATTTCTTTCCCAACTTTCTCTTAAAAAACGTCAAACCTCCACAGGAGGTGAGAGGCGACTACAAGAGCACCGACCAGGCTTCCCTGCGTTCAGTGGTTGTTAATATTCCGACCTCTGCTTTCTTTCTTTCTTTTTTTATATTAACGTTTTTATTGATTTTTAGAGAGACAGAAACATCAATGAGAAAGGGGCATCACTGATTGGCTGCCTCCTGCAGGCCCCTCCTGGGGATTGGACCTGCAGCCCCGGCGTGGGCCCTGACTGGAACCGAAGAGGCACCTCAGCTTTCTGCCTGTACTCGGAGCCCTGCAGCCTTCCCTTTTCTGGACCATCTGACGCTGCCGATGCTGCGAGACTGCACTCGGCACGCATCGCGCAAGGAGGGCTTTCTACACACTCACAACATCGTCATCTCAGTCAAGAAAGGTGACGTGGATCTGACGACACTACTGACCACACAGGCTTTGTTTTATTTTATTTTATTTTATTTCCTGGGCTGTTCAGAAAAGCGGCGGGAGTTTGCTGCGCCTTCTGCCTGAGAGCCACTGAGCCCCACCGGCTGAACGGGGTGGTTGTACCCCACAGGGGCATCGGTAGCTGGACCTGCACCCTGGCTCCAGACGCCACGCAGGGACGCCCACAGCAGCGGGGACCCCTGTTCTTGCTCTGCCTCCTCCTGAGCTTGTTCCCAACGCCAGGCAAGGGCCCGAGGCAGGGAGACGGAGCCTGCACGCGGGCCGTGGCCGGCGCTGCGGGGTCTGCCCTGTGGGTGCGAGGTGTCTTCCTCCAGCGCTGCCTAAGCAAGTGCCGCTTGGTTCACACAGAAGCTGATGGGCTCACGGTTCTGGAGGCTGGGAGTCCAAGGTGAAGGTGCTGGGAGGGCGTGCGCTCTCTGAAGGTGCTGCGGGCGGGGATACCTGCTCCTCTCCCCGGCCTCTGGTGTTGCGGGCAGTGCTCGCCATCCCCCGGCTCACAGAGGCCACCCCTGCATTCCCACGTGGCCGCCTTCTCCCTCTGTGTCTGCCTCTCCTCTCCTCAGGACCCCAGCCATCCTGACTGACCCTGCCTCCTCCAGTACGATGTGATGCTAGCTAATTGTGTTCTCCAATGAGGTCACATTCTGAAGTAACGGGGGGCTGGGACGTCCACAGATCTTTTTAGGGGACGTAACTCAACCCATAGCATGGGGTCTTGGGCTAACACCTCTGAGTCTCTGTTTTCTTGAAGGTTTGCAGCAACATTTCAATGAAATACAGGAGCATTAGTCCCTATACCATTTGCCTTTAGAGTTTCTAATATACACTTTTCATCCAAGTTTTTCCAATGACCCCCAAGCTTCCCGTATCCCTTCCTTTTCTGGGATCCAGGCTCCAGGCAAGGGTCGTGCATCGTATTTTGTTGTCTTGTCTTATTCCCCTTTAATTCAAGACAGGGTTTCTCAAACCTCCGCGCGTGTGAGAATCCCCCGGAGAGCTTGTTCCAACGCTTTCCAGGGGCCGTCGCCAAAGACGTGGAGGCACTA
This sequence comes from Cnephaeus nilssonii, assembly GCF_951640355.1. Classification (NCBI taxonomy): domain Eukaryota; kingdom Metazoa; phylum Chordata; class Mammalia; order Chiroptera; family Vespertilionidae; genus Cnephaeus; species Cnephaeus nilssonii. The sequence goes on along the minus strand of NC_137080.1, from coordinate 3,753,570 downwards.
GGTCAGAGTTTGTGTCACTAGGTCAGAGTGGAGCGCGTGAATGGGCTTTGTTTGTTTGTTTCTGTTTTAATCCTCACCTGAGGATGTGGTTTTCATTGGAGAGAGAGAGAGAGAGGAGAAGAGAGGAGAGGAGAGGAGAGGAGAGGAGAGGAGAGGAGAGGAAGGAAAGAAGGAAGGAGAGACAGAAGGGAGGGGGAGACGGAGGGAGGGAGGAAGGAAGGAAGGAAGGTTGGCTGGTTGCCTCCCACCCTGGCTCAAACCCGACCCTCTGGTGCACAGGATGACGCTGTAACCAACTGAGCCACACCAGCCAGGGCATGGACTGGCACTTGTAACACGCTGCTAGGAAATGCCAAAACTGCTGTGCCCTGGACCACACTTTTGCAAACCGCTGATCTAGGAAAGAGTTACACACCTTTTCTGGAGAGGGCCAGGTGGTGAAATACTTGCTGTTTCGCGGGTTCTGTTGCAACTGAGTGCTGCCATTGTAGACGGGCGCAGCCACAGGACAGCGCAGACACAGAGGGTGTGGCTGTGTGCCAGTGACACTTGACTTTCAACACAGCCTCCTGGCCAGAGCGGGCCCTCAGCCTGCTGACCCAGGACGGGGCTCCCGCTGCTCTCTATTTGGGGGGGTTGGGGCGGGGAGGGAGGATATTTCCAGAGCACTGGCATTTCTGAGTTGTCCAGTTCCGTTCTCTAGTAGAATGCTTCACAGCCTGGATTTGATGGTTTCGTTCTGATTACATTTAGGTTATATGTTGGCGAGAATACCACAGAAGTGGTATTTTGTACTAAAGGCAAACATTGTGAACGGCTTTGAAATGGACCAAATATACTAGTGCTGTTGGGTACCTTGAATGGAGAGCTGGGCATTGTCTAGTGCGCCCTCTGGGTTATCTCATTGGCTGTGGGTCTGTGCCTTCCATGTCTTTGAGCTCTTTTACAGCTCTGTGATTTGTGGACTACTGATGGTATTGTCTCTCTTTTTTAAAAAAAAAATATTTTATTGATTTTTTTACAGAGAGGAAGGGAGAGGGATAGAGAGTTAGAAACATCGATGAGAGAGAAACATCGATCAGCTGCCTCCTGCACAACCCCTACTGGGGATGTGCCCGCAACCAAGGCACATGCCCTTGACCGGAATCGAACCTGGGACCCTTCAGTCCGCAGGCCGATGCTCCATCCACTGAGCCAAACCAGTTAGGGCTGGTATTATCTCTTAATTCTTCTCTTTAGAAATGCAAATGGTGTCCATTAGACCTACCGTTGATTTTTGACCTGTGGATGTTGATCAATCTTCTATTAGGCAACTGAACGTCCGCGTCCTGACTGCCTATATATATAAAATGTTGGGTTCTCTCCGGAATCTACCTTAAACCAGTTGTAACATGTTCCTGGTTCTTCCATTAATTAATGAGTTAAATAATACCTTTGACATGTTCATTTCACATCTGCATCTGAGTCATAATTATGCTCTGGGCTTCAGTATTAACCGTTAGCAGTACTTTTCATCACAGCACTTTAGAGAGCAGGAGGTGCTGGTTCTTTACAAATGTTGGGGACACTAACTTAAACCACTTGATTAAGGTGTTTCTAGCAGAGCCTGCCCTGGTAAAGATGCGTTTTCTCTTTATTAGGAAAAAAACCACTTTGAGACAAAGTGAATATTCCAGTTTGCAACAATGTGTCACCTGGGGGTCTGAGTATCCACTGGAGATCTCGGCCTGTGTCAACCATAACATTGGGATTGAAACACATGACCCTGACAGGGAGCAGAACTCGCCACTCCAAAATGTGCTCCTTGGGCACGTGGGTTATTTTGAACTTGAGGGCAGTCGAGACCCAGGGGACTCAAGAAAATCCTTCACCTCTCCCAGGAGCGCCTAACAGAATTTAGACAGAAGCCTGGCTTAGAAAGAGAGCTATTGCCACAGATGACCTTTTAATCTGAAAGACTTCCCTGCAGCTCGGGGCAAATCTCTGATTATCAAACTCCGGCTCTTCCTGTGGTTCTGGGAATTGTCGTCCTCTCCCGTGAAGCCGCAGGCTTAACTCATCCCATTCCTTCGCCTAGGATGGCATGTAAGCCTCAATTGCCTCACCTTTGGGTCTCCTATTTTTTATGGGGCTTCAATATGGCCGAAATGAAATGTTTTCCTCTTGTTCATCTGCTTTATGCCAATTTAATTAGGAGGCCAGCCAAAGAACCGAGAAGGGTAAAGGACATTTTCCCGCCTGGACAAACCCTTGCCTGATGTCCCCAGTTGGACATCGGAGCCACTCCCTCTGAGCCACGCCAACACCTTCTTTCTCGGCCACAGGCTCTGGGTGGGCCGTCTGGCTTGGGCGCAAACCCTGGCTTGTTCCCTTACCAGCTTCGTGACCTGAAAGTCCCTTAACCTCTTTGTGCCTCCGTTTCCTCAGGTATAAAATGGAGCGATAAAGACACCTTTCCCACAGGACTGCCTTGGGGTTCAAGGAGCTAAATGAAAGCACCAGTATGTTGCAGGGCACACAGTTACCTACTCAGTAACCTGTTCGCTGTGATGGAATCACGGTTATTGTGTGTGCGTTTCCATTCCAGCTTCGCCACCTCTCCAAGTGGCTCTGGGTAAGTTGCTTCACATTCTGTGCCTCCGCCCACCTGTTCCCAGGCGCCCAGCTCAGAGATCTCCGGGTCCGAGCAGCGCTAGCCGGGCCAGGTAGGGAGCAGGCGTGAGAAAAGAGGGCAGGTTTCCCCGAGGGGGCCTGGATGTGGTGTCCGCTGTGGGGAAGGGGGTGGAGTGGGGGGCTTTTTACTTTCCCTCTGCCTGGCCCCAGGCGCTCCCAGGGCGTGGGCGTCTGCCCAGGGGGTGAAGAACGCTTTGTGGAGCGGCACGCGCTCGAGAGTTACACTTTCGCCTCCTCGAGGGGTCGCGGCCCCACGTCTGTGCCCCCTTTTCTCGGGGGGAGTCACGCGCTCAGGGAAGGACGTGCCCACAGGAGGTCGTGGGAGGCTCTCCGGGCAGAGGGTGGGGGGCCCGGCGCGGGGCTGCGCGATCCGGACCCGCGGGGCAGGGCGCGAGGGGACAGCTGTGCGGTGGCATCACGGCTGGGCACCGAGCCCTGCCCCGGCCCGGCCCGGTCCGCCCAGGTTGGGAGACGGCGGCTCCGAGCGGGGAAGCGCCCACGTGCCGGCGGGGCGTTCGCCGGGAGAAACCGAGGCCGCGCCGGGCCGACGGGTCCCCGCCCACACCTGCGCCCGCGCCCCGCCGCGCCGCTTCTCACCCCGCGCGTGGGGCGCCCACGTGACCGGGCCGGGGCGGAGCCGGCGGGCGGGGATCACCTGAACAAGGGAGTCACGTGAGTGGGGCGGGGCGGGGGCGGTGCCGGCGGCGGTCACGTGACGCGGTTCCGGGGCCGCCGCCGCCGCCGCCGCCGCCGCCGAGCCCAGCCGAGCCGCGCGCCCCTCGGCTCTCACTCCGCTCCCGCGCCTCTCGCGCTCCGGTCCGCCTCCACCCTGGCGGCGCCTCCAGGTCCCGGGCGCGGCCCCCGGCCGCCGCGCGCCGCTCACCCCGCGCCCGCCGCGCAGCCCGGGCCCGGCGCGATGGGTGCTGCCGCCGGCCGGAGCGCCCACCTGGGGCCCGCGCCCGCCGGCCGCCCGCTGCGCTCCCTGCTCGCGCTGCAGCTGCTGCTGCTCGTCGGGGCCCCGGGGGCCGCGAGGGCCCAGGGCGCCGAGTTCCCCGAGCTGTGCAGGTGGGTGGCCCGCCCGGCGTGGGCTCCGCTCGCCGTGCCCCGGCGCGCCGCGGGGCTGGGTGGGGGGCGGGGGCGCTCGGGAGGGTCTGGGGTCCCCGAGGCACCGCTCGTCCAGGCTTGGTCCCCCCCGCCCCCCGAGGGAAAGTTGCCCGCGTGGTGGGGAAGGAAGACACGCCGCCGGCGGGGTGGTGCGGCGGGCGGGCGGGCGGGGGCCGGGCCGGCCACTTGTGGCTGTCACCGCGTCCGGGCGGCTTTGTGTGCGGGCGGCGGCCGGCGCGACCCGTGCGGGGGACACGCCGGGGCCCCCCGCGCCCGGCCGGCCCCGCCGCGGAGCGCCCGCGAAAGTTGGAGGCGCAGGAGCCCGGCGCGGCCCCGCTTTGTTCCCGCTCCGAGTTCCCCGGCGCGGCCCGACGCCCCTTCCGTGGGACGCTCGCGCGCACAGATGGCCGTGGAGTGGGTTTTGGTTTCGTTTGCTGGTTGGTTCCCTCCATGTGGGTTTTCCATTTTTCCTTGAAGGGTCCTTTCCACGGGAAGCGACTTTCTTTTTTCTTTCTCTCCCTCTCTCTTTTTGATGTCGGAATGGGGTGTATGGGCTTTCAGGATTTCACCCCTCGCTTCTCCGAGCCTAACTTCCTGTCTAGTTGCTCACATGATGTCATTGTCTCGTGCAGATTATTCTAGCGGAGCCTTTTGCTCTGGGAACCATGATTGTGTAATGCAATCGCTGGTCTGGTCGACGGCTTTGGGTTTTCTGCGATGGCGAGGAGCCCCGGGCGCCGTCCGTGCGCAGAGTTTTCTGACCAGCCGCCTCGGGACGGTTGAGGAGGAAGGAAAATCCAGCGCCCCCCCCCCCCCACCCCTTTGGCACAGAGAAAGCAGATGGGAAGTTGAGGGGGACGGGTGGCCAGCCCGCAGCCCCCCTGGGCACTAGCGAGTTCCTTCCCAGGACAGAGGGAGGCTGAGCCCGCCGTGAGCGGAGCTGCGAGTTCGTGGGGTCTGAGCCTTCCCGTGCGTCCGAGGTGGCCTTCCCGCGCGCCCACCCCCAGGGCAGAACTCGGAGAAGCGTTTTCCCCAGGAGACTGAGGCTGAGCGCACCGGGGGAAAAACTCTTTGGAAAGATCCTCTTTCTTTCCCCTGTATGCGGAGGGGGGAGGGGCCGGGAGGGAGCGCTGGCCGCACCGAGTTTATGGGGCCCGTCGGCCGCCCTGACCCCCACCCGGTCGCTCAGGTGATGAGCGGAGCACGGAGGCCAGGCCTGCGGCGCCAGCGAGGTCGGCGCCCCGGTACCGGCTGCGGTGACCAGCCTTCTCTCCAAGAAATGCGTCCAGCTGGGCGCGTGATGCCCGGGCCTTGCTCTGGTTAGCAAATCGGAATGTATGTCTTCATCGTTAAGGTTAAACTTGGCCTCCAGGGCGGCCCCATACTGCGTGGCTGGCTGGTGTGGGGGAGGGGGGCCTGCTTTTGCTTTGGTTTAGTCACCCCTGCGCCTGGAACCTGCATTCATTAACTTCATCTCCAGGTGGAACGCGGCCTCCTCGCTGTTGGGCAGAAAATGGCCTTTGTATCTTTAAACACTTCTCCCGACTGTTAGAGGTGGGCATGACTTACCACCGGGGAGAGCGCCTGCAGGGCGACATGCGTGGTGCGCTGATAAGCGTGCCCTCTGCGGGTTTTTGGGTTTATGGGTTTATCGGAGGGGATCTTTAAAGTGGGTGTGTTTGGTTTTTCTTAGGACGAAAACCCCTCGGTCCCCTTAGCGGGCTCCTGCACATTCCCCCTTTGTCTGTGGCTGCTCTGTTTCCCAGGGAGACTTCTCCAGAGCCATGCGCGATCTCTCTCTCCACCCAGGACCCGCCAAGGGAAGTTCTTCCATCTGTTTGTTTTACATGGATACCTGGGCCTCGATCCTTGTTTTGAGGCATTTTCTTTGGGGTGTGTGTGTGAGAGAGAGAGAAGAATCGTTGTACGTTTTTGAGATAACACTGGCTAAAAGTTCCTGAACTCCAGCACACACTTACTTGAAGATCGGGAATGTGAGCTGATCTTTTTTTCTTTTTTCTTTTTTTTAAATCCAGTATGAAAAGTTCTATGAAATATCACCAAAGCAGGATGGATTTTCCATCCATTCCTGGGTGTCCATTTGGCTGAAATGTAAACAGCTCTCCACGGTGGCCAGGGGAGTGTGAAAAGTCAGCTTCGGAAGTGTTACTGTTTCTTTGTGCTGCCTGTCTGGAGGCAGGCCCTGGTGGGCGCAGGATCCCACGCCACATGCTTCTCCGTGGGGTGTTTTCTATGGAAATGGTCTCATTCATTGTGGTTTGGTGCCCAGGGCAGTCCCCAGACACCCCTCGCTCCTCCGAGCCACAGGTCTGGAGTGCCCAGACACTGTCCAGGCCTCACTAGATGCCCCCCAATAGTCAGTTCTCATCGCTTCTAAAATGCGGAGTTGGAGTTCTGCGGATACAGCCTCTCTAGCATCCCAGAGGGACGTTCATCTGCAATCCCTTAGGGCCAGCGGGAGGGGAGGCTGGGCCCTCGGATGGGGGGACAAAGCTTCGGGGCGAGGAGTGGCCGTGACCACTCCCGGGGTCAGGGTGGTGGGCAGGGGTGCAGTTCCTGGCGCGGTCTGTGGTTGGAAGGATTTCAGCAGCAGCCTGAGCTGCGCCCGTGCACATGGAGAGAACAGAAAGGCAGGGGCGGCCCGGCAGTCTCCCAGAGTGTGTCTGCTCCACGTGGCACTCACTGAAAGCGCTGGTTCTCTGGGGCGATTCGGTTCTGGTTTCTAGGTGTCAGGAGGACTCCTGTCCGGGTGAGCCCTGGGCCGCCGAAGAAGTTGGCAACTTAACTGCAGAGTCAGCTCTTTGCTGGGAGGTGGTGGCTCCTCGGAGACCTTGTTCCCCGAGGCCAGCGTGAGCGGCTGCGGCACTGAGGCCCCAGGTCTGTTGTGCTGGCGAGGAATGTCTGAGGGTCGCAGGACCAGAGTGGGGGGGGGGGGGGAGGGGGAGAGAGAGAGAGAGAGAGAGAGAGAGAGAGAGCGAGCGAGAGCAAGAGCAAGCAGAGGCCACGCCGTCGCCAGAAGTGACCACCATGCCCTGTAGCTTTCCTCGCTGCGGTGTGAGTCTCACTTTCTAAAAGCGTTATCTTGCACATGTAATAGGTGAGCTCCCACCCTTGATTTAAGGCGTTAACGTCCTTAATGAGTGAGGTCTTAACAGTTTGTACTGGTTATAAACTAACGCATTGGGCTGGCTTGATTTACGTAGTTAACCACTTTAAAATTTATTCAGAACAAGTTTCCCCCCAATTGTTTGGGTATAAATCCTGGAAGTTTTTATTACATCGAGGACAAGAGGATAATGAAGCCAGCTGGGAGTTGAGGTTGGTTTAGTTGCTGTCTCTAGATTTTTTCCCCTGCAATTTTTTTTTTTCTTTCCGAAGGAACAATGCTTATATGCTTAATTTGGGCCACATGTTAAACTTGGACCGCATCCATTTGTGTGTGTACATTTCTTGCAACAATAAGTGTGTAGAAGTCCAAGATGGTTAATTACGGGTACATTAGACAGCATGCATTAATTCTTAGAACAACTTCCGGACAGATTCCCAGGCAATGGATTCCTGATTGGGCTCCACATCTTTTATCATTGTTTCGCAGAGGAATTTTTGAAGGATGGGGTTGAGAAAAAGAATTCCGATGTTCTCATCTTTAGTTTGACCTTGGCACATACAACCGTATTGTGCCGGGCAGAGAGAATTCAGCAGGGTTCCAGGCCTGGGACTAGGGGCAGAGAGTAGCTCATTACTTTGTAGGCCCTGTCCGTTCCTTCCTTTCTACAGCTCGTCCCAGGAATGGAGACTTCTCGGGAATGCCCCCACTGGGTCGTGGATGGTGTGTGAAGGGGATGGAGCTGAGATGGGGTCTACTCACAGGTCCCTTGTTTCCTCACGGCTGGCTCATGGCCAGTGAGGGACAGAGGCCTGAATATATGCCACGAATGTCTCCTCACCTTTAGCCCTGGCAAGGTGACGCAGGACTCGTTTATTCTCCTAGTAGTTCTTAAGCATTTCTTGAGCAGAGGGGAGGACTGGGAGGGGCTGGAGCTGGAATGGAGACATCTCACACGGAATGTCACACTGGGATCCCCAAAGATTGTGTTGGCCTTGGCCTTGACTGCTCTCCCTGGGAGGCAGCGGCCATGAACACCCTCCTCCCCTTATTTTTGTTAGTTTTAAATAATATGTCATCTTAGTCTTGATTTTGTCTTCAATCCAAGAGTCATTTAGATGTTGCTAGTTTCTGGCTGTCATGAATAAAAGCCATTGTGAATATTTGAGTACAAGGTTTTGTACATGCATTCTTTTTTTTTTTTTTTTGGGGGGGGGAGCTTGGAGGGAAGATACTTGAATGGTGAGTGAGCGTTTAACTTTATGGAAGCTGCCAGACTGTATTCAGAAACGGTTGTCCATTTTGTGTTCCCACCAGCAGTCTGTTCCATTTGCTCCCTATCTTCTGCCAACACTTGATGGTATCAATCTTTTCAATTTTAGCAACTCTTGGGGTTTGCAGTTGTATCTGTGTGGCTTCAATGGTCGTGTCCCTGCTGGCTCGTGATGTTGAATATGTTTTTGGTATTTATTGTGATGCCTAATGATGTTGAATGTCTTTCATGAACTCTTGACTATTTGGATGTCTTTTGTAGTTAAAAATCTTTTGTCCCTCACCCCTTAAAATTTTTTTTGGGTCATCTTAGTTTTAAGAATTCTTTTTTTATTCTTTTTCTTTTTATTTTTAAAAAATATTTTTATTGAATTTAGAGAGGAAGGGAGAGAGAGAGAGAAACATCAATGATGAGAGAGAATCATTGATTGTCTGCCTCCTGCACGGCCCCTACTGGGGATCAAACCCGGGACCCTTCAGTCTGCAGGTCGACACTCTATCCACTGAGCCAAACTGGCTAGGGCTTAAGAATTCTTTATGTATTCTGGGTACAAGTCCTTTCTTAGGTATATATAATATGTATTATGAATATTTCCCCCCAGTCTTTGGCTTGCTCCTTTTTATTTCCTTAATATATTCTTTGAAAAATAGATACTTTAAAAAATTTTGATGAACCCCAACTGATGTTTTTTTTGTTTTAAAAGAGTTTTAAATCTTTGCTTACTTTAAGGTTTCTCAGCCTCAGCAGCGTTGATATTTGGGCTAGATAACTCTTTGTGTGGGATCAGCAGCACCCCTGGCCTCCCCACTCTACCCACCGTATGCCAGGAGTACTGCCCCCCAAAACCCCAGTTGTAACAAGCAGAAATGTCTTCACATTTCAAATGACTCCTGGGGTGGAGGACAAAATTACCTCCAACTGAGAACCACTGGTCTACCCTAGGGTCACATAGATTTTTTTCCTGTGGTTGTTTCTAGAAGTTTTATAATTTTAGCTTTATGTTTACCCATATGATAATTTTTTGAGTTAATTAAAAAAATATGTTTTTAATTTATTTTTTTTTTAGATAGAGAGGAAGGGAGAGGTGGGGAGAGAGAAACATCCGTCGTGGGGCTGCCTTTTGCATGCCACCCCGACTGGTTTCGAACCTGAAACCCAGGCATGTGCCCTGACCGGGAGTGGAGCCGGCGACCGTTCGGTGCACGGACGACATTCAGCCAACGGAGCGCCAGCAGCCGGGGCCGAGTTCGTTTTTGTGTGTGATGTGAGGGAAGGGTGAACTTATTCCTCCCATTAATATATCTAGTTCTCTTTGCTCATGCTTCATGTAGGATGCTCGCAGCTGTTTTTAAGGGCGATTGGGCTGTAATTTTCTTTGCTGTGCTGTTCTTGGCTGACTCGAGTATCCAGCATATGTTTGCTTTGTGGAAAGAGCGAGGTAGATGTTGGTGTTTCATAGGCCGTGGGACAGTTTCTGTAGAGGGCCGACATCTTCCCTTTCTTCCATTTCGGTAGAACTCACCAGTGAAACTGTCTGGGGCCTTTCTTTGCGGAGGAGGAGTTTTGCCTATAGTTTCAGTTTTATCTGCTTTATCTATTCAGATTTTCCACTCTTTCTTGAGGCAATTTTGGTAGTCTGTAGTTTTCCTAGAAAGTTTTGTAATTTTAATTAGGTATTCATATATAAATATGTAGCATGCTGCTTTTATGCTTTTGAAAATACTGTTTGTATCTGTAGGTAAATTTAAAAAGTTCCTGCTCTTTATTTATATAAAATTACCCCCTTAGTCCCAGTTCCTAAAGATGTCCCTTTTTTAATCTTTCCAAAAGAAATAGCGTTTCGTTTGGCTCACCATCTCTGTCACCATTTATTTTCCATGCTCTTAATTTCTGCTCTCTCTCACTAGCTCCCACCTCATTCTTCTTTTCCTAGTTTGAGATGAATTTAAAGCTGTATGCTTCTTTGTCCTGAAGATCACACCACTCGTAGGCTTTGATACATAGTTTTTAATCCTTCAGTTCTGAATATTTCCTCCTGGGGCCCAAATGTCCTAACTTTGTCCACTTCCTGAGCTCACCAAGTTTCTAGACGATTTGTCCCCAGGTCAATGGATTTCCCCCCTCATTGTGGCCGGTAAGCGCGGTAGAATTTATTGACCTTTCCCTCGTGGCCTAGCACCTAGTCAGGCCCAGAGTGGTGTGTGTGTTTGGAAACAATGTCCTCTCTCTGAGTCAGAGTTTCAGTAATGGTGCTGGTTCAGCTTTTCCTCAGCCTGGCCCTAGCCTACTTTTTGTCGTGCCCGGTTTGTCTTTTGCATCTGGCTACCACTTTGGCCGGGACTCCGGAGCATGTCTTGTGTCCTGGGTCCCAGCTTAGCAATTCTCCTGTGTTTATAAGCCCTTTAACCTCTCCAGCGTCGTGTGTGTGTGTGTGTGTGTGTGTGTGTGTGTGTGTGTGTGTCAGCAAGGTCTCCGATGGAGGTGTATTTGCCACGGCCTGTTCTTGCTTCATGGACGGCTCTGTGAAGGCTGCTCAGTTCATTCTCGCTCCCTGCGTCCAGCGTCTTTGTTGGCATTTGTAACATGGATTTCGTGGTGCCCTGTGGCCACTGGTGATTCCCGGGAGAGCTCTGTGCAGCCCAGCCCCCTCCGGCCCCCGCTCTGGCCCCCCTCCGGCCCCCCTCCGGCCCCCCCTCCGGCCCCCTCCGGCCCCCTCCGGCCTGCAGCTGCACGGAGTCAGATGGAAGCAGTTGTTGGAGCTTGGCTATAAATTGTTTTTGGGGAGGTCGGGGGATGGGCAGGGCGTTCCTCTGGCTGGTGTGTCTCCGTGGCTTTTCCGCCCTCCCCATGACGACCCCCAGCCTGTTCCTGCCAGGAGACAGCTGCTGGGCCCCTGCGGATGGCCGCTGGCAGGGTGCGGTGCGTCCCGCCCTGCCCGCAGCTGGAGCGGAGAGCTGGATCGCTTCCTTTCTCTGGCCTCAGTTCCCTCCTGCGAGATGGGCCCCACGTTGGGAAGTTGCTGTCCTGGTTTTGAATCCAGACTCTTCCCTTCACTAGTTGTGGGGCCTCAGGCAAGTCAGTGGTCCCGAGGTCTCCCGTCCTCCGCAACCCAGTGGTGCTCTAAGGGCGGGCAGGAGAGCCAGCGGCTTGGAGGCGGCTGGCCCATCTCAGGCTTCCCACACGGTGGGGAGGGGCGGCAGTGACTGCCTTTCTCTGTACGTTGGGGCTGCTGTGTTAGATCAGAGGTATTTTTAGCCCGTCACTCTGTGCCCCCGTTCCCATTGGTGTCTTGGGGCTTCTGCCCCAACCAGAACGCAGTTCTCATTTGTCTGTTTTGTGCATTGGCACCCCGCGTAAGACTCCTCTGGAGAAAGCAACGTTTCCATCTCAAAAGTTCTAAAACCACTGGACTGTGATTCTCGGGGCCCATTTTGCATCCAAACTCCTGTGGTTTCGAGGCATGTACCCTCCAGGATTCCTGCAGCCCCGAGGAGCAGAGAGCCCCCTCGCGTTCCCGCCAACGAGGAGGGGCTCGAGGGCAGGAGGTGTGGGGCTTGGGCCGGTGCCAGGTGCCAAATGTCGGGTGGCCGGGCCCCTTCCTGCCGTTTCCTTGGCCTCGTCCTCCCTTCCTGTTGTGGCTGCCGCACTTCAGTCCGAGTGGAGAAGTCCCAGCCGGCTTCGCCCGGGGGCCGTGGTCAGGGGGGCTCCCGCTCACCAGGTGGGGACGGGGAAGGAGGCCGCGAGCCCACGGGAAGGTCGGGAAAGCGCCTCGGGACGCCGCTGTGCCAGACGAGGGGCCGCTGCTGCTGCCGCTGCGGGCGGGCGTCACGGTGCCCGGAGCCTGCGCCACGGCCTGTTTCTGTCCGGCGGCGGGGAGGCAGGCCCGCGAGGCCTCCGTGCGGGGAAGGCCCTGTGACACTTGCCCCTGCTTTTCTGTGCCACTTGCCCCTCCGATCAGCTCGCGACCTGGGGTGGGGTTTTCCTTTTCCTCGTGTGCGTTCAGATCCCCGGGGGCAGCATCCTTTGGAGAACACGAGGCCCGCTTCCCCAGGCCGGGAGCAGATCCGGCACGCACTCTGTCCGTCTGGCCGGGGAGTTGGAGGGAAGGGAGATGGTGAAAGTATTTAAAAAAATATATATATTTTAAATATATCTTTATTGATTTTAGAGAGGAACGGAGAAGGAAAGGGAGATAGAAATCCCAACGATGAATGATGGGTCGGCGGCCTCCTGCACGCCCCACACCGGGGACCGAGCCTGCCTGCCACACGGGCCTGTGCCCTGACTGGGAATCGAACCGTGACCTCCTGGTTCACAGGTCGACGCTCAGCCACTGAGCCGGGCCGGCCGGGCGGGATTGGGAAAGCCTTCCCGTCAGTGTTGGGAGCACACGGAGGGGCCAGGGCCGGCCAGGGAGCGTGGGGCAGTGGGCGGTGGGCAGCGGGCGGCCGGAGGCACCAGCCGGAGGAGCTCCTGCCGCCGCAGCTTGCGCCCGCGCGGCCCGTGCCCTGCTCTCACGTGTGCGGCTTGGCGCGGAGAGCTGGTCAGGAGCCCGTGGCCCGGGTTCTGACTGTGTGAGGCCCGTGTGTCGCCGTCTCTGCTCTAAAGCGGTTAGATACTCTGAAGCACTGCCTTACCCTGAGAACCAGCAAACACGCCCCAGCAGCCCCTGCTCCTCGCCCCGCCTTCTAAGGAGAAACCCAGACCACCGGCCTGGAAGAGCTGAAGAGCAGGGTTCCTAGAAGTGACGAGGGTGGTCGCACTGAGTCACCCCGGGGCCTCCGGCTCCGCCCCTGCCATCTGCTCTAGAAGAGTGGCCACAGTCAGAGGGAGGAGCCAGCCGCGCGCTCCTGTCCCGTTAGAGGAGGCAGAGGAGGTAGTGGCGTTGGTTGACGTTCTGAGGTGGGGGATGCGGGGGGAATGAGGGTTTGGGCTGCTCTAAGTGGGTGCACCCCCTGGCCTGTCTGTAAGATGGAGTTTCAGCAGAGACCTTCACGAAGGCCATGAGTGAGGGAACCCTGCATCTAGTTGGGGGGATGTCCTCTGGCAGGGGGCGTCGCTGACATGCTTGGGGACTGGCGAAGGGGTCCTCGTGGCTGGAGCAGCGAGTGACCGAGAGGAGGATGGGGGAGAGGACGAGGCAGGCTGCGTGAGCAGGGCCCCGGCCTGTAGGCCATGGCAATGGCTCGGGCTTTCATTGCAAGGGAGGGTTTTGAGCAGAGGAATGACCTGGGGAAGCTGGGATCGTTGACAGACGGGTAAGATGTTGTAGGCTGGACCCAGGGTTGTAGCATTGGTGTGGTGGAAGGTGGTAGGATTCTGGATGTTTTTTTTGTTTAAAATATATTTTATTGATTTTTTACAGAGAGGAAGGGAGAGGGATAGAGAGTTAGAAACATCGATGAGAGAGAAACATCAATCAGCTGCCTCCTGCACACCTCCTACTGGGGATGTGCCCGCAACCAGGGTACGTGCCCTTGACCAGAATCGAACCTGGGACCTTTCAGTCCACAGGCTGATGCTCTAGCCACTGAGCCAAACGGGTGAGGGCGGATTCCGGATGTTGTGAAGATGAAGCCGAGGTAGTTTGCTGATGGTCGGTTGCGGGTGTGAGGAGAGAAAGAAGAGAATTGCTTGGTGCCGGGGAAAGAATGGAGTCGCCACTTTCAGAGATGGGGAGGCTGCGGGAAAAGCACGTCTAGGGGAGAGAAGGAGTCGGCTCGGCCATGTTGGTGTTGAGGTGCCTACTAGACATTCGAGCAGGGAGGTCTGGTGGGCGCTGTGGGCTGGGCACCCCATGATGGAGCTGTACCCCCGACGGGGAGCCTGCGGAGGAGGCTGACCAGGACCTGCCAGGGAGGCACGATGAGAGACTAGGAGAGGGGTGTCACAGCGAGCACCCGGGGCCGAGGGCTGGGTTTGCAGGCGGCGGGCTCTGGTGACAGCGGCCCTGGTTTGGGTGGAAGCTGGGCTGGGTTTGAGGGAGGAGGGAGGACGGGACGTGGAGACGGTGGGTCTGGACCAGGCCTTCCGAGGAGCCCAGGGCGAGCTGTAAAATGGAGGAGGAGGGAGGGGGGAGCGGGGAGGAAGCAGGCAGCCCGGGGGAGTGCCCGAGCCAGGGCTGAGGTGCGGGGACGGGGCGGGGGGGGGGGGCGCGGCTGGCCCTAGTGACCGGAGGGAAGGCAGAGTGGGAGGACCATGCAGGCACCGAGGGAGACGTGGGAGTTTCCAGGTCAGTCCCCCCAGGATCTAGGACGCCAGGTCTCTAAGGCCAGCGATGGAGCACAAGGCCGCTTCCTGTACAAGTTACACCGACGGGGTGAGCCCTGTGAGCAGCTCATTCCCTGAACACGCGGGCATCTCGTTAGTTGCTCAGCGGACGTTCCTCTTAAGTCTTTTAGGATCAGGTGAGACGATGCGGTTCTTCCTAAATGAACGCGTGCGGGCATGTGTGTTTCCTTTCCCCCGCTGAGCCCCAGGTGCCAGTCTTACCTGCACCCCAGCATCTGCAAGCGGAGACGGTTCCTGTGTCACCTCATCAGCCTAGGGAAGAGCCGGCCCCCTTGGGGCATATTAGCATCATGAACTGACCTGCTGAGCTGACTGCCCAGGACCGAGGAGGCACACCTCCCTCCCTCTGAAGGGAGGTCACTGCGTCCGGAGGGGTGTCTGGGGTCGGGGCGACGCCGGGCCGGGGCCTGGGCATTAAGGTTGGTGTTCTCTGCCGTGGGCTGGGTGGCCCGTCAAGGCAGTTGGATTCCGACATCCGTGTAATTAAGGAGGCTTACCCTCTCACCCAGCCCTTCCTCAGGCACATGAGGGACAACGGGTGAGGACATCAGGTGATGACTCTGGTTTTTAAAAACTCCTCCCCGAGCAGGGTTTAGGGTGGACGTGCAGGCTGGCGTCCTGGTGCCCGAGAGCGGAACTGGGCAAAGGCGTGGGGCTGCGAGGCCGGGCCAGTCCTCCGGCAGCTTTGTGCTGGGCGGGTCACGTGCGATCTGTGACACATTCCACACCTGGCCCCGCTGTGAGGCCTCGTTAGGGACAGCGTGTCCTGTCCCCTCCTCCTGCCCCTCTGCTGGCAGTCAGATTCCGCAGGTCTCTGTGCTGGTGCAGGCTCGGGAGGCCCAGCCGGGCTGTCCTGTCCCGAGTGGCCCCAGGAGGCTGCTGGGTGTGTGTGTGTGTGTGTGTGTGTGTGTGTGTGTGTCCGTGTGTCCGTCCTGAGCCTTCCTCTACCCCCATCTCTGTCCTGAGCGCCATCAGCTCGGAGGAGAAGGCCCACGACAAGGTCTTGCCCCCTCCCTTCCTCTCGCCTCTCCGTGCTTGCCCGTGTCAGGTGACATTCCTGTCGGAGGCCCCACACCCACTTCACCGTTCTCTTTGCAGAGTTAATTTTTAGCAGCCTGAGTCCTGTTGAGCCAGATGAAAGCCTTCGATCCTGGGCTCTCAGAAGCTCTACGTTACCGGTCTCCATTTTCTTGGCAGCGACCTTTTGGGGTGACTCAGTTCTGTAGATCAGGAAGCTGGGGCTCAGAGAAACTACGCCTGACTCACAGCTGGCCAGGGCGGGCGGGCGGGCGGGCGCCAGGGCTGGGGCCGGGGCGGGGGCCGGGGCTGTGCGCACGGTTGCCATGCCCCCTTCTGAGTGCAGTCACCTCCCTCTGTCTCAGGTGATCGGTAGGTCAGCCACCTGTGATGCTGGTTTTTAAAGCTTTGCTGGGGCCGGGCCCCTGCTCTGGGGAGGACCAGCGCCTGGCTTCAGCCGGATCTCTCTCGCCGCTGGCTTCCTGCGCCCCGACCTGTGGAACCACCAGGGAAAAAAGACCTCTCCTTTCTTTCTTTCTTTCTTTTCTCTCGTTCTCGCAGGCCCATAGTTTCCCCACAGCTCTGTGGGTTTGTTAGAACAGGAAGTGAAGTGCTTCCTGTATGAGTGTTGGCCACGCTGTGTCAGATGCGCTTGCCCCCCGGCCTTCAGGGTGCAGACTGTCATACTGAACCCCGTCTTCCTCCTCCAGTGTCAGCGGCAGAAGGCGGCGACACTCCGCTGTGACCGGCCGTGTTGGAAGCCCTGCCTCTTGCTGTGCCGTCCCCTTCGCCCGCCTCTCCCCCCTTTACCCTGCCCCGTCTTAGTGTAAAAGGCTTGGAGATTTTTGAAGGGCACGGGGCTGGATGTATGAGCTGAGAAACTCTCTGATCATGATAAGGCGCAGTCATGAGCCAAACAATTGCCTCCATGTTCTGTTAAGGACTTGGATGCGGGCCAAAGTAGGAACCTCCCCCCACTCGATTGATTTTTAGAGAGAGGAAGGAAGGGCGGAGGGGAGGGAGAGAGGAGGAGAGAGGGAAACATCGATTTGTTCTACTTACTGATGCACTCACTGGCTGCTTTTTGTATGTGTCCTGACTGGGGATTGAACCCACGACCTTGGTGTATCGGGACGATGCTCTAACCAACTGAGCTACCTGGCCAAGGCAGGAACATCCTTTTTGATGTTCAGATTGGGAAGACTTTACATTCCCCTCGTCCCCCCAGTTTTAGATTTTCTGCTCACTCCAGATTCAGATTCAGAAAAACAATCCCCTAGCCAGTGGCCATGCTATGGGAATTTAGCTCGGTTGTCTTTTTTTTTTTTAAGGAAACCAAATTATAGATTTATACATGCTTATTCATTTTATTACTGATTCCTCTGTCCTGCTTTACACACCGATAATTGTAGGCCAATAATAAAATGTTTAATCGCTGTGTGACCGTTGCCGCAGCCCCGGGCTCGGGGGCCAGGGGACACAGGTATTTCGGAAGTGTCCGCCCTGTGGCCATGTGAGGCAGGGAGAGAATGAGGGCTCAGGAACTCAGCTTCCCAAGGTTTTGTTTTTTTTTAAGGGTTGGGCACACCATTTTGTAACTGAATTTTATAGATTTTATTTTAGACGTTAGCTGGTTTTAAAATGAAAGAACCCCGGATTCTGTTTTACAAGGTATTGTAGTTTTGCAGCACTCAGTGATGGCATAGGAAAACCTGAGAGGCGTCCAGAAGACACCAGTGTCCAATGCTTTAAAACCATGGTCGAGCCCTAGCCGGTGTGGCTCAGTGGACAGAGCATTGGCCTGCAGACTGGAGGGTCCCAGGTTAGATTCTGGTCAGGGGCACGTACCTCAGTTGCAGGCTCAATCCCTGCCCCTGGTCAGGGCACGTGTGCGAGGCAACCAATCCATATGTTGCTCTCACATCGATATTTTTCTCTCTGTCTCTCCCCCTCCCTTCCACTCTCCCTAAAAATCAATGGGAAAATATCCTCGGGTGAGGATGAACGAAAAATAAATATAAATAAATAAACGCACAAATAAATACATTTAGCTGTTTTTGAAAAGATATCGTCCAGTTGTCCCCCTCTAGCTTTGCCTTTAGAATGTCCCCTTTCTCAGGACACGTTCACAGAGGTGTGTCTGGTGGAGTCTCCGTGAAGCTCCGGGCTCCGGGCGGCTGTGCTGGCAGCTCGGACTGCCCTGGACCAGGGTGGCGCTCAGCGTGGCATTCGCTGGAGCAGCACTGGGGAAGCCCAACGCCTTCCTGTCTCCGCGTTGGTTGACAGTGTGCTACTTGTGTGCTTCCTGCTATTGGTAACCTGCCAGCACCTTTCAGGATATTATGAAATTTAAACCAAATGAGGTTAAAATGGAACCTCTGTGCCATGAACAGATGCGGCCTGAGTGCAGCAGTCCGCGATGGTCTTGGCAGAGGCCGTGGGATCATCGGCAGGGGCGGACCGGCCTCCGCTTTCTGTCGGGGGAGGGCTCGGCCTGTGTGCTCGGCGCGGAGGGTGAAATCAATTGTCCGCGTTCAGGGCGCATTTCCGCCACCCCGATCACTCTCACACCCGAGATCCCTCCCAGTGCTGTGCCTTGGGCATGGCTTCCGCCCCCTCCCGGTCCCTGCTGGATCGGATGGTCTGCTTGTGGCTGTTTTCCGAGTTCCTGATGACCCTTTGTGAAGGGCCGCTCTCTGCACTGAGTGGTCAGGTCCAAGGAGAGAGAGTCCGGCACGAGAACAGCATAGATGTGTCCCTTCTTAGCGGGTCCTCAGCCCGCTGGGCACGGAGTGAGGCGAGTGCCGCGGTGAGAAGGCAATGGTGGCCTTTCTGTGGACACCGGTGGGGCGGAAGCAGAGGTTGCAGAAGGTGCTGCCGCTGGTATTTGGCCATTCAGCGGTGCAAAGGAGAAAGCAGAACTGGGTGGGGGTGCACGGGGCAGACGCTTCGAACTTGGGGAAGAGCTGGAGGCAGCACAAGTGGGTCAGAGTCTCCTGGGACAGCCTGGATCTCCGGTCCCAGCTCAGCCTCAGGTGGACTCCCGAGCTCCAGACATGTTCATGCAACGCCGAACCCGTCACGTCAGTGGCGTTGATGCACGTCACGAGATCGAAACGCTCAAGTTTTGTGGCATGTTTTGCCAGGTTCCGTGTTGTGTTGTCATTGAAACGACACGTTCCCTGAAGAGGTAAAGGAACCTTTTTGAGCTCTGAAAACAAGTAAGGCAGTTTCCTGTCGTGGGCAAGCATTTGCCCCAGGGGCTCGGAGGGACCGGGCGAGTTCCTGGTGATGTTGGACCAGGGGCTTGCCTGATCCTTCTGAGCTTTGGCCTCTGACTCCAAAGCTGGAACCCGGGACAGGTGACTCATGGCAGCAAGTGCCTGGGGGCTCTGCCCTGGAGGTGCTCGCGCCGGAAGACTGCGATGAGGTTGGGGTCCCTGGCAGGTGTCCTTCCTCCCCCGCATCGATTTCTGTGCCCGCCTGTCATTGTCCTGGGCGGGAGGGCCCTCCTGTCCTGCGTGGCGGTGCGGTGGGGTCCCCGAGGTCTGGCCTTACATGGTGGGAGAGGCCAGCGGGGCGGGCGCCAGAGCTGCGGAGCCAGGGGGTGAGCCCGCGCGGTCCAGAGGACGTCTGTCTAGCATCGTCAGGGGTGCTTGGACATGGATGTGGGTTTTTTGAGAGTGGGAGGGCACATCGGCTCAGTACATTTTACACTCTGGAACATGAGGTGTAGAACGACGAGGATTTTGCTTGCCTTTGCTAATTTTCAAAGCCAAGGTTCTTGCACAGGTCGTTCTGTGTCCAGAAGAGCAGTCTGACGGGCTGGGCTGCGCCTTTAAGGATGTTAACTGCCTTTCGCAAGGCTGGGCCAGGGAACAGGGCCCCTGGGTGGTGGCTCTCATGGGCCATCTGCTCCCCCCCGCCCCCCGCCCCCTGGCCTTTGTGGGCCCCACCTCCCTGGGGCCCCTCAGATAAGAGGCAGGACAGCCTGGAGCCCTGGTGACTTTTGAAAGACTTGACCCTGACATTGGGAGTTAGCGTTTCAGGAACACGCCCGCGGGCTCTCTTGCCCACCCGCTGCAGGAGCTGCCTGGAGAGCAGAGAGATTTAAACCATACGTGTGTGCGTCGGAGCACAGATTACATTTCCACACAGCTTGCAAATATTTTCTTCCAGAGGTTTGTTTCTTGCCAAAAATTTAAATTTTAATGTTACAGCTTAGTTTTCATTTTGATCTAATACGCTGGTCTCATTTCTTGCTGTCTGTTTTTTTCCTTGTCTCTCCTTGTGCAAGCCCGAACGGCTTAGTCGAGGGTAGAGACTTTTTTTCTGTGACTCTCAGCTGAGGGGTCTCACCTGGCTGTGACACGGTGGGCGATGTTCTGCTCACTTCAGCTAGCGCACTTTCTAGCACACATGTTTTTGGACAAAATTTTATTATTCCTTAAAGATACCGTTACATTTTATTTAGTGTGTATAATACTTCCATTGTTTCTGAGACCGTTTTCTGATTCTCTGACACGTTCGTGCTGCCTTCAGATGTTCACATCCATGGAGAGGACGGTTTCGGCCTGGGCCCTTGGATATGGCAAGGAGTCTGGGATCATCTGGCCCCAAACACGTAATTTTCTTAAACAGTGCTATCAGATATTTATATGACTTCCAAGCTTATTATGAAAT
Organism: Cnephaeus nilssonii; assembly: GCF_951640355.1. NCBI lineage: Eukaryota > Metazoa > Chordata > Mammalia > Chiroptera > Vespertilionidae > Cnephaeus > Cnephaeus nilssonii. Next base: position 3,733,402 of record NC_137080.1, on the reverse strand, counting down.
AGTCTTTAAAAGTGTCTGTCACCAGCAGGAGCAGCTCTAGATAATAATTTGATCTAACTAGGGTGCATACCAGAATACACAACCGTTTCTGGAAAACGTTTCCTAAGTTCCCAGATAAATTGTTTCAACTAGAGGATTATTCCCGAGTTCTTTACGATAGAAGGTGCCAGGCGTGTTTTTTGTTTTGTTTTAAAGCAGACATGAGTCCGTTGGACGCAGGATGCGGCAGGCCCTGATGGTCCGCAGGTGCCGGGGTGGCTAGTGGAGAACGCGCCCTGGCCCTCCCCTCCTCTGTAAGTGACCGGGGACTGCGCCCCCGTGCTGCAGGCCGGGCGCGTGAGCGGCATCGAAGGCGCCAGCCCGGAGGGGCCACCCAGTGCGGGTGGCTCGGTCCACCCCCTGGAAAAAGCCGGCACAAGTACTTCCCTAGGACCCTCCCTTCCTGCTCCCATAACCACTTACCCTTTGGGTAAATCTTGACAGAGCAAATACAAAATGCACACACAGAAGAGACGTGTCCGCGAACGGAGCAACCGTTTTCTTTCTAGGGACCCTGATTTCCAGAGGAGCAGGACAGTGTCCCCCATTCCGCTCTTTTTCTTCTCTTTTCTGCTCCCCAAACACCCACTCTTCACAGCTCGCTTATTTAAATGCCATCCCTACAGGAACCACAGTGGGTTTCTGTTGTTAACGAGCCGCTGAGCAGGCTAGGTGCCGTGCGGATTTCCTTAGCGTTTTTTCCTGCCTCTCCACCCTCTCCCGCACCCTCCGGCCGGGAAGCACCGGCGTCCAGTGTCCTGGGGGGACTCGGTCGTGGCCTCCGAACCAGAGGCTAGCCGTTTCCGTGTTAACGCGACTAACAGACACGTTTCACTAACGCTCTGCAAACAGGAACGCTAGCCGCCAGCTTTAAGGAAAGATCCATGGGTCTTCTCTTGGAGGGTCCTTCCCTTGCTCCAAGTACAAAGTCAAAATGGCTTCCTTTAAAAAAACAAAGCAGAACAGTAACAAAACTGCTTCCGTTAATCTGCGGGCCCTGGCGCGGCCCGGGGCCCCATCTCCCTGGCCGCACCACCTGCCATCCGCACCACCTGCTCCGGCCACAAGGCCTCCTTTCTTCCCCATTGGCCTTGCGGCCTCGCCGGGCCAGTCCCTCTGCGGAGTCCTCGTCCCACCACATCTCAGTCGCTGCTCCCTTTTGTTGGTGGCCTCAGGCAAATGCCCTCCGAAGGAGTCCCGTCGGCACGGCTCCTGGGCCGTTTCTGCCCAGGAAGGCGACCGTGCCGGTCCCAGCAGCACATCCTACTCGGTGGAACTGTCCTGTGTGCTTGTCTTCTTGTTTGTTTTCCGTTCTCAACTGGACCGCACCCCACGAGGGCCAGGGCTCTGGCCTGATTTGGTCACTGCCGTCCTCAGCCCCTCTGCAGTCCTGAGGCACGTGAAGAGGTTGACGAAGGTCAAAGGGGACAGGCCTTGGTTGATGACTCTCTGCTGCGGGTGGCACGGCTGTTTTCCCCGGCGGCAGGAGATAGCCGCTCTGTTCCTGTGCGGACGGGGCTCAGAGGCACCTGCGTTCTGTTTTTCAGACTTCGACCGGGGCAGGGGCCGCCGAACTGGGGGAGGGAGAGGCAGTCCCCACCCTGCCTGAACGCTCCTGTGAGCTTCCCTCCCCCCACCCCACCCCCGGGCTTCGTGGCAGGGGTGTGACCAAGCCCCACACCCACGGGCAGGAGAATGCTGGGCTCCTTGCTGCCACCAGCCCCACGGTGGGGTTCCTCCGTCGCTGGGTGGGCTTCTGGGGGGACTCTTCTCGGCTGGAGGGTGTGTTCTGCCAGCCCTGGCCCCGACGCGTGGGGGAGGGCACCTGGGGAGTGGGCCGCGCCCTCTCCGAGGGAGTGCCTGCCATCCAGGGCGCTGTGTGGGGAGCAAACACCGACACAGGTGATCTGACCGCCGGCTCACCCCCTGCCGCCGCCGCTCCCGGGCAGGCCAGCCTGGCGGGTCCCAGGTGCGCGCTCCCTCTCCCCAGTTCTGGTCACAGACTCTGCATTCTGCCGGACGGTCAGCCACATGCCTCCCTTTCTGCCTCCGCCCCGAGGAAATGAGCCCCCGTCTCCCAAACGGACAGAGCATTCTCTCTGTCCCACTGGAGAAGTGAGACTCACTGTTTTGACAGAACTGACAAGCCGTTCTTTTGTCCCAAGCATGCAGATTCATTCATTAACAATTCATTAACTCAAGAGCTACTTGGCCAGAGGTTTGAACATACAATGAGGTGTGTTTTTTTTTTTTTTTTAATTCTCACTCGGGGATATGTTTTTTAAATTGATATTTAGAAAGAGAGACGGGGAGAGAGGTTGAACCTACAGCCTAGGTATGTGCCCTGACTGGGACTCAACCCGCAATCTTTCGGTGTACAGGATGACGCTCCAACCAACGGAGCCACCTGGCCAGGGTGCGCAGTGTGAGTTTCAAATGGGAAATGCTCGTCCCAGTGGGCCCACCTGGGGTACGTCTGATCTTGAATCTGATAGCGGACTCATTACACGACTTCGTCTTGTCAGTTCCGATCTGAGCTGTAGCTGTAAAAGTAAAACCAGAAGTAGAACCGGCTTTCATGCCACAACTAGTTTTTAAGTAAAATAAACAGAGTAGAAAACACTCGTTGGCTTTCCAGCATTCCAGTGTAATTTGAACGGTTCCTGTCTTATACCAACACGATTCTTGAGCAATTACTTATCTGAGTTGATACTCTTAAGTGGATGGTAGAATTTTAAGAATTTTGATGACCGACGAGTCTTGAGGTGGCTTCGGGGCGGGTGGGAGCAGAGCAAGGTGGTGGTTCGTGGTTTCTGCCCTGGCTTCTGGTCAGCGTGGCGCAGCCGCCTTCGGGATCGGGCTGATGGGAGCGCCGCGGTCCTAAAGCACATAAAGCTTGAATGTAAAACTATAGAGAAGGTTAATGATTGGCAGATCACTGACGACGACAAATGGATTTTCTTCCTTTTCAGTTACACTTGGGAAGCTGTTGACACCAAAAACCAGATGCTTTACAAGATCAGCGTCTGTGGGAACGTGGCCATTGCCGCGTGCGGGGCGTCGAGCGCCGTCTGCATGCAGGACCTGAAGACGGGCCGCTACCGCTCCGTGGGTGAGTGAACCGGCCTGGCGTCCCCGGGTGGGCACCGTCCCGGCGTTGCCAGGAAAACTCCGTGGCTGTATAGCTGCCTACACAGTTATGTGTGCTTTGACTACCTAACGGACGGTTTATGTTCGATCATAGTTAAAAGGGGTAACAGTTTAAATGTCCACTGTGAGATCAAATTAGGTGTCTTCCATTTAGTGCAGCGATTTTCAACCGGTGAGCCGCAAGAATGTTGAAAACATGCAATACCTGGCTCTTTCGTCAGGGGCACTGACCTCTCCTTCCTTAGGTTGGCATATACAAAAATGACAATAGCCAACACAACCATAGCTTCCCGGTGGGAATGAATCAAAATTATATCTATTTTTTTTTTTTTTTGGTCAGATTGGCAAAAAAGGTATTTTTTGGTGTGCCGCAGAATTTTAGTAATTCGTGTATGTGTGCTATGAGATGAGAAAGGTTGAAAATCGCTGATCTGGTGGAGTTAATCGTCACAAAGAATTATGCACATTTGTACTTACTGACCTAGGGCAGTGGTCGGCAAACGCATTAGTCAGCAGAGCCATATATCAACAGTACAGCGATTGAAATTTCTTCTGAGAGCCAAATTTTTTAAACTTAAACTTCTTCTAACGCCACTTCTTCAAAATAGACTCACCCAGGCCGTGGTATTTTGTGGAAGAGCCACACTCAAGGGGCCAAAGAGCCGCATGTGGCTTCGCAAGCTGCAGTTTGCCGACCACAGACCCAGAAGGATGTTTCCCACGTGGCTCTGCCATCTCACGCTTTTCTCAAACCCTCTCTTCACTCTTCTCCCTCCCCCCCCCATCTCCTCTAGTGTTGGGCCTTTCCCCATGTATCGTCTGCTTCCTCCTGAGGGTCCTTGGTCCTCAGGCAGTGTGTGTTCACACGGGGTCAGCGATGGCCATGGGTTCTAGGCTCACGTTAACGATTAAGTAGTCCCAAGGGCCGGCATTCCCAGATTAAACGCGCAAACCTTTCTCCTGGGGCCCCCCGTGACCCCTGTCCCTTGGGGAGGAGGGTAAGGGGCAGATGCCTAAATGAAGGGACTCGGGACCGACGTCAGAGCAGCAGGTGCCAGGGTCCTTGCATTTGGCGGCGTGGATGCCCGCGGCGGTTTGGCGGGTGAGGTCTCCTGGGGAGGGGCTTTTTTTCTTTGTCTCCCGTTGAGGAGACGTAGAGTGAAAGCGCAGTGAGAGGGGTTTGCGGCCCAGGATAGAGACCCGAGGAGCGCCAGGTGGTTCTGAACTCTTGGGTCAGGCAGGTTTTTTGTGTGCGATATTCTTACAACACGGGCAAGTGAGATGGCCATTTTCCTGACGGGCATCTTGTGATGATTCATGGAGAGAGGCCACGAGGGGGCCTGTGTGCCAGCGTCACTCAGGTTTTCGGAAAGAGGAAAAGGAGTTTTCCTCTGGACTTGACTGTGATCCTTGACTGGAGTGTTTTGGGCTAATGAAAGTGTGTCCTGTAGGTGGTGGTGGTCTAGTATAGTATAATGTCACCCCAGATGCAGAAAAACCATTGGAGGAGGATTTGTGAGATTGGCACGGTTGGACAAAATTTGAGAAGGACCAAGTTCCATAAGCTTTGGCCCTGGCTGGTGGGCTCAGTGGTTAGAGCTTCAGCCGGCCTGCCGGAGGGTCGCAGGTTCGATTCTGGTCAAGGGCATGCCCATGGTGCAGGTTCCCAGCCAGTCGGGGTGCCTGTGGGAGGCAACCAGTGGAGGTGGCTCGTACATCGATGTTTCTCTCTCTCTCTCTTCCCCCGACTTCCACTCTCTCTAAAGTCAATGGAAAAAATATCCTTTGGTGAGGATTAACCAAAAAAAAAAAAAAAGAAAGAAAGAAAGGAAGAAAAAAGTTCCATAGGCTTTGAGAGCCTGGCAGGAGCGTGGTGACATTCCGGGGTGGGTAGGGATTGTTTGTGATGGTCATGGGGGAGGTCATTTGATGAAATGTGTGTTTAGAAAGCTGGGCCCCGTGGAATAGCAGAGCTTGGTGGAGGGAGAGAGGCTGATGGTAACTAGATGAGTTAACAGCTAAGTTCCAGGTTGACGATGATATAAACCAGCCGTGTTCAATCTCGTTTTGCTCTCCCAGACACATACCACATGCTTTCCCCAGAGCTCCAAACTCCCCAGCTCCCACGGGGAGGAGGTAGGCTAGGTGCTGTGAACTTCTAGCACTCGCAGTTCCTGCCCTGTCCTTCAGCCCAAGGGAGCAAACGGGGGGGGGGGGGGCGGGGGGCGGGGATGAAGGTGATAGTAACATGTAGAGGTAATTCTGAATTAGATCTGATTTTGCTGATATATGTGTCTTACAGTGGCTATAACGAAATTTGCCTTTATAACTTGTTTTATAACTAAGTTTCTCATATACCGTGTGTGAGGTATTATGCTTTTAAGTAAAATAATCTCAATTCATTCAGCAGCGTTTTTGAAGTAGGTGATTTCATTTCCCTCATTTTATAAATGAGGACACGAGAGCCCAAAATAGATAAGCCGCCGGCCAGAGGCTGGTTGCCAGAGGCTGATGGTTGCGAATGTGACGCTGACAGGCCAGCCCGGAGCCTGTACTTATTTGGGGCTGTGTTGTTTGGAGAGTCAGACAGTTGTAGAGCTAAAATGGGAACCATGACGGGAAATCTGAACTCCTGAAAACTAACTTCTTATGAACTTGCTAGAAAAGGGGGGGGGGAGGGGAAATAGTGAATTTTGAGAACAGGCACAAAAACTGGCGTTTCCAATAAACCAGAGGAACGGGAGAATTAGGATGGCAATAGATCCAAATATATATGAGAACTTAAAATGTATAACCAGAATTTTAGGTGTAATTTAGGCATTTATCTCTTAGCACACAGCATCAGACCTCTCCTTCATGTCATGTAACAGGAGTGACAGCTCAGTGAAAATTAAAAAGACAGTGGAACGTTAGGGGAATAGAAATAGAATCCAGAGGAGGCAAGATCTTCTCTTAATAAATAAGACCAACAACCTGGGAGGAAAATGCAGAGTCTCAGGGCAGGCTGCTCCCGAAGGGGAAGTCCTGATGGTCAGGGCAACTTCATTCGTAAGTCAGGTGTAAATGCAAAGCAAAGCAAGAACGAAACCTCACTTTTCTTCCGTCAGGTTGGCGGACGCTGAAAGGGTTGCATCAGACAGTGCTGGCAGGGAGCCTAGTGGCGGGCACATGTGTGTAGTGCCGTGGAAGGGCTGTCTACAGCCCTTCAGGGGAGATAATTGTCGATGCAAGTTTTATAGTGCCCACAGGGCTGTCTTTATACTTAGAAATGAAGAGTGAGGCCTCAGCTTTGGGTTAAATAATAGCACATTATTTTTGATTAAGAAATCAAACATTAGTTCTTCCTTAAGCAAATGATACTGTTGCATATGTAAGTCTAGCAGAGGGGAGCCGCTAGGTTTTATGGGGCCTGCGAACAGCGTTTGGTTCCATTTACAACTTAGATGAGTCATCTTCACTGCATTTTAAAATTACTTTTACGTCTTACATATTTGATTTCCTTTGAAAATGTGATCTGACAAGGAAACCTTAAGCACTGATAATAATAATTCTTAAAAAATGGAACACTTTTAAACTTACAAGTAGGATGAACCTTAAAATTCTTAGTCTAATACAGTTAGTCTAAAGCATTTGCTCATGATAACCTTTGGAGCCATAACATTAAACATGGCAAGTATGGAAAAACACCAGAGGTATCCACGTTCCTCCTAACATCCTAAATATTAATAACGTGGTTTTAATTGAACTCCTCTGAGGTTGAGAAGCTAATATATCCACGACTGAACGCCTGTGACCAGCCCGTTTAACAGGCAACGCTCCCACCAGGGAAGAATGTTAGTTGAGGTTACTCACCATCAGAGCCTGGGACTCGGGCTGCCTTCTTGCTGGGGACTTGGGCAGGACACAGGGAATCCGTCTGGTTGTAGGCGCTGTGTCGTGGCTTCATTTACTCAGGAGCCTGGCTGTGGCTTCAGGCGACACCTATGCTGTGTGGCTCCGGTGTGCAGCCTCAGGAACCTCCCCCCACCCCATGCAGCCCGGACCCTGGGTGGAATTGTGTATCTCTGAAAACATATTCTTTTCCTCTTAAGCCCTATATACATACATATATGTGTGTATATACACACATATTTGGTAAAACCATGTCATTCTATTGGCTATTTAAGATAACTGGTTGAGTTTTAGATATAACTCATGTTTTTATCCCATTTATGGTCTCTCCTGATAGTCTAGCAATTTCTGCTAAATTTTAAAACATATTCCTATAACCTACTTTTGCAAATCTTACCAGTAGAGGAATTAGTACTGTACAGAGATGTTTGTACAGATTTTTTCGTAGTGCTGTGATAAATAGTATGCTGGGGACAGCCTGACTGTATGGGGCAGTTGAATAAATGGTATGCTTTATTCTGATTTACTTGGTTAATTCCCAGACATGTGAATAAAATATTTAAAAACAACTGACACTTAATATTCATTTATTTGAAACACATACTTGAATGAACCAGTCACTAAAACAGACACGAACCCCTTTTTTCATGGAGCTTACACACACAAAACCACAGTGGCTAAGGAGGACACTAGAATGGGACGAATGCTGTAAACACACAGGGAAGGAGAGAGTCAGCGCTGGCAGGCTCAGGGGCACGTCTGTGCTCAGGCATAGTAAGCCGGGTACCTGTTGCCACGAAAGCCACATTTAAGCAAAGACTTGGAGCTGAGGGAGTGAGTCTTGTGCCTCTTGGGGGAACAGCCAGTGAAGGGGACAGAGGGGAGTACCTGGGGGCGGGGGAAACCGGTGGTAGCAAGAATAGAAATCTCTTTTCAAGCGTGTTGTTGCTGTAGAGCAGAACACGGAGGCAGCAGCTTGGAGGGAGAACCAGGGCAGAGAGGGTTCCTTTCCAGTTTGGTGACAGCATGTGAGAGTCCACTTTGAAGGACACGACACAATAAAGATGGGGAGTGGGCAGCTAGGAAGCCTCGCTCGGGGAGCCTCGCTCGAGCACAGCGCAGACTAGCGCGGAGCGGGCTGCGCGCCCGCCTGGCGAGCCCCGCTGGAGGAGTTGGCGGGGCGCCGGGGCCGCCCGCTGGCCGGCCCCGGGGGCGGGATCACGATGCCCAGCAGCCTCAGCGCGGCCGGGTAGCGAGCTCGGCCGGGCTCGGCCGGGGGCGCCTGGGGTTGCAGGCGAGGCCCGCCCTGCTGGGCTCCGGCGAGCGCGGCCTGGCGCGCAGGGTCTGCACGACCCGGCGGGGCCTGGCGTGGAGGGCGTGGCCCGGCCTGGCGGGGACGGGCGAGCGCGGCCTGGCGCGCAGGGTCTGGAGGACTCGGCGAGGCCTGGCTGGCAGAGCGGGGCCCGGCGAGCGCGGCCTGGCGGGCCCCCTGGTGCGCAGGGTCGGGAGGATCTGGCGAGGCCTGGCTGGCAGAGCGTGGCTCGGTCTGGCGGGTCCCGGCGAGCGCGGCCTGGTCTGGCGGGCCCTGGCGAGCGCGGCCTGCAGGGCTCGGGACGGGGAGCGCGGCCTGGCGGATCCAGCGCGCTCGCCTGCACGCTCGGGCGGCCCTGATCTGCTGGAGATCGCCGCCTGGCGGACCTGCCAGGACACGGCGGGGCCTGCGGGCGCGGGCGGGTCTGGCGGGCCCAGGCGAACGCGGCGCGGCCTGGCGGGCTCGGCCGGCGGCGCGCGGTCTGGCGGGCTGGGCGCGCGCATCCTGGTCTGCAGGGCCCGGCCAGGAGAGCGGGGCCTGGAGGAGCCGGAGCGGTCTAGTCTCGGGGGCTCCTGCCAGTGCGGCCTGTTCTGATGAGCCCGGGCGAGCTCGACCTGGTCTGGCGGAGCGGGCCTGGAGATCGCGGTCTGGAGGACACGGCGAGGCCTGGCGGGCCCTGGAGAGCGCGGCCTGGCGGGTCCGGTACGCAGGGTCTGTAGGACCCGACGCGGCCTGGCCTGGAGAGCTCTGGCTGCTCTGGCTGACCCGGCCTGGAGAGCGCCGTCTGCTGGGCCGGGAGCTCGGGATCTGGTGGGGAGCACCCGGCCTGGAGACCGCGGTCTGGAGGACCGGGCGCGCGCGGCCGGGCGCGCTCTGGAGGACCCGGGGCGATCTGGCGGGCCCGGCGAGCGCGGCCTGGTCTGGCGGGCCCAGCGGGCGCGGCCTGCTCTGGTGGGCCCGGTTTGGAGAGCGTGGTGAGGAGGACCTGGCGCCCTCGGTCGAGTGGGCCCGGCGCGGTTCGGCGGGCCCAGCGCGCGGTCTGGCGGGCCCAGCGTGCGGTCTGGCGGACCCAGCGCGCGGTCTGGAGCACCCAGCGCGGTCTGGCGGACCCGGCCTGGCGATCGGGATCTGGAGGACTCGGTGCGGCCCGGCGGGCCTGGGCGAGCGCGGCCTGGCCTGGCGGGCTCGGCCTGGAGACCACCGTGGTCTGGCGGGGCTGGCGCGCGCAGCCTGGGCTGGAGGAAGCGCCCTGGCGAGCGCGGCCTGGAACTCGCGCGCTCCGATCGGCCGGGGCCCCGCCAGTGCGTTCTGGCCTGGCGGAACCGGCCTGGAGAACGTGGCCTGGCGGGCCCTGCGCGAGGTCTGGAGGACCCGGCGCGGTCTGACGGGCCCGGCGAGCGCGACCCAGCCCATTTGGCGCCGTCCTCGGGAGCTGGCCGTGGGCCTGGCGTGCTGGCCGCCGCCCCGCAGTCCTCTCCCGGCTTTCGTCCGGGGAGGATGGCCTGGCTGGCCGGTTGCCGCGGTGGTTTGCCGCGGTTGCGTGCCGCGGATCGGATCGCTGCGGCCTCTCCTCGTGTGCCCTGGTCGGCTGCCGGTGTCGGCCGCCAGGCGGAGCGGGCAGAGGAGGAAGACGAGATGGATGGGCTGGCGCAGTGCCGATGCGGCCTGACGCGGAGGGATGCCGCTGCCTCGCGCCGCGGCGGCAGAGCTCGGCCGGATCCCTCTCGGCCCGAGGCCAGGGCCCTTCTGCTTCCCCTTTCAGGATGGGCCCCGCAGTTACGAGGAGCCCCAGGAGCTCTGGGCACAGGGCCGGAACGGGCTGCGGTATGGGGGGACTGCAGTATGGGGGGAGGGTCTTTAAGCTGCGGGGATGCACGCCCGTGCGCGCCCTCTTGCGGCCGCCGCGCACCGCTTTCCGCCGCCGCCCCCGCGTCTCCTGCAGCGCCGGGCTGCGGGGGCGCCCGGAAGCCCCGCCCCATCGCCCGGTCCCAGACCCGCCCACTGTGGGCGGAGCTTGGGGCGCTGTCCACAGGGCGCTGTCCACGGCGCTGTCCACGGCGCTGTCCGCGGTGCCGGCGCGGCGGCGGGGCTCTGCGCCCTTTCGGCGGAGGGAGAGGAGATTGCAGAGCGCACAGCCCTCCGGCCTCCGGGCCTCCGGCACACGCTGGCGCGCAGGCGGGCGGGTCACGGAACCGCTGTGCCGCCAGCGCGACCGTGACGCAGCTCTGAAACCCATTTCCTCTTCCCCAGTTGGCATCTTAATTTCACCCCCTCTTCTTTTTTTAAAGGCCTCAGCTGTGTGTATTGAATTGGGCCAGTTATACTCCTGAGTTCATGATATGCACGTATCAATCATCCGAAGGCTAACCTTTTAATTTTATTTTATTTAAAAATATTTCTATTGGTTTTAGAGAGGAAGGAAGAGGGAGGGAGAGATAGAAACATCAGCGATGAGAGAGAATCATTGATTGGCGGCCTCCTGCACGCCCCCCACTGGGCCTGCAACCCGTGACCGGAATCGCCCTTCACATCCGCAGGCCGACCCTCTATCCACTGAGCCAAACCGCCAGGGCTCATTTTGTTTTTAATTAATTGTGTTAGATAATGTAATGAATCCTATCTTTAACAAAATGTAGGAGGAACCCGGCAATAACCACTATTGATGTGCCCCCCCCAATTACTGGAAGTGACCATTAGCCCACATCTGTATTTGAAAATGTGTCCCTTCTCTTCCTTCCTTCCTCACCCCCCACCCCCCAATCTGGGTGTGTGTGTATGTGATGTTTTCAACGCTTTGGGGACTCAGGTGGTAACAGTGTTGTGCTGCTGGAAATGAACTCCATTGTCACCTTTCACTGTGGTTTATTCCTTGTCACCCTGTGCAGTGTGGTGTGGCCCTTCCCCATTGAACCTGCTCTTCGGTCGAGGGCCATTCGGTGCTAGTGTGAAACATACCCGTTGTTCTTTCACTTGTCTCCTGCCGGAGTGTGCCTGGTTTGCTCTTAGGCATCTGCCTGAGAGTTGAATAGTTAGGTCATAGGGTACATGAAAATTCAATTTTAGGGCATGATGCCAAACGGACTTAGGAAGTGGTCATGCCAGTTGACACCTCCACGCAGCATAGGAGAGCTCTCCGCCGTCTCTCCTCCCACACTTGGTGTTTAATTTTTGTCCATGGAATTGCTGAAATCGGTATGCCATGTGGTCTCGATTTGCAATTCCTTGTTCACCAGTGATGCTCTACATCCTCATGTGTTTAGTGATGTGTTTCCTTCTGTCTGAAGACGTCCTGTCCATTTTATATTGAGTTATATTGAGTCATATGACTTATTCTCTGTCTAGAAGGCTTAGATTTTCCTCTTCGCTTTTGATATTAAAATTCATCATATCTTGACTAGCTGTGGGTCTTAAAAAACACTCTCCTCTTTTTGTGTTCTCTGTCAGGCTATTCACTTTCCTTTATTTCCTAGGTTTATAATTTCTTTTGGCCTTTGTGAGTTTATATATTCTAGATGCCAGTTCTTTGCCAGCTCTGTGTACTCCCGGTTTACAACTTGTTTCTTTTGTTAAGCTATTTTTGATGAATATAAAATTTTAAATTTAGTAACAAATTTACCAGTTTTTTGTAGTTAATGCTATTTAGTGTTACTTTCTTCCATTAAGATATAAAAGATAACTAACTATATTTTCTACTAATAACTTGAAAGTTTGGTGTTCAATGTTTACATCTTTAACCCATTTAGAGTTTATTTTTGTATGTGGTGGTAGGTAGTGATCCTATTTTATCGTTTTTTTTTCCCCACATGGATTGCCATTTTGTTTCCAATTGCATTTATTGAATATCCTCTTCTTTGCCAACTGATGATATATTGAAGTTTGATTTGCACAAATGCCTCTCCTATGTTCTAGTCTGTCAGTTTATCTGTTTCTATGCCAACTACCATCGTATTAACCAGTTAACTGCCATGTGTCCAAAACGGAAACCATCCCCACACACCATGATATTTTGAATTTAATTTAAAAAATCAGTTTGCAATGAATATTATAAAAATAAATATATGACTCACAATTCGGGTGTTGCTGAATATTTTCAGTTGAAAATTCACACGAAAAATGATTTTAAAGTTGGTCTGTAGACGCTTATGGCAGGCAGATGGTTAATGCTATGTATACTTTTTATTCTTGATTATTACAGCAATGTCCCAGGCAAACTAAGACATGATTACTCGACTTGTGAGCCATTCTAAAGAATTTTGATTTATAGCACATATGATGGGAAGTTATTGAAGAATATCCGTGGCCGAGTTATAGGTTCTAAAATACATTTTTAATGATCACGCTGGTACAAGATGGATGGGGTGGGGGGATGGTGAGGGACAAGACAAGAGTGGAGTTAAGGGGACCAGTTAGGCTAGAGCTAGAGGGCAGGGGAGAGATGAGAGTGGTTTTAGTAGTGACAGAGATGGAGCGCTGTGGGTGGCTTTGAGAAGGAGGTAGAACCAATCGACCTTTCCGATGTGTTGAATATGGTAGAGAGAAAGGTAGGACTCAGTGTAATGTGTTTGGGGCTTGAACAGCTGGGTGGATGGGGTGCCATTCCTGAGATGCAGAATTCTGGGGAAAGGACAGTTTGCAAGCCTATGAACTTTCAGATGAATTATAGCGCCACTGTTAACTTGCTGATGCTTGGAAATAGCTTTACGGCTATGGATATGGTATAGCTTGTTGATGCTCTTTCCTTTCCGAATAGGCGACTCCCTTTTGAAAAGTGCCACCAGAACGCTCCTGGAGTTCAACACCACGGCGGACTGCGACGGGGAGCGCCGCGCTCGCCACAAGATCCAGAGCAGCATCACCTTCCTCTGTGGCAAGACCTTGGTGAGCCCGCAGATCCCTTTGTAACCTCTTGTTAGAAATGTCTGCCCCTGGGGAGGCCTGGCTACAGTGGTGGTTCCAGGGATAAGAAGTGAAAAAGATGGAAAGCACAGCAGATAAAAACCCCAACCGAAATCGCCGTCGCCATTAAGAACCAATAAGTAAAAAATCCGAAGTCTGTAGTTACAGCGTTCGGGTGAAACTCGATCCACATCCTGTGTGGAACTACAAATCGAAGTGATGGATGTGTTTGAACCCGAAGCACAGTGTAATGTTTATTGCAGGCGTCATTTCCCCCCCTTCTTTCTAAAATCTCTTCCCCCAGCATTTTATTTGGATGGTTTTTAGGGCAATGTATTTATTGTTTTAAATGTTTTTCTTTCCTCATTTACATTAAACTGTAGAGACGGAGATCTATGTAGGACAGCTGTTTTCAAATGATGTGCGGCAGAACGTTTAAAACATGCAGTACCTATGCAGTCGGGGCACCGACTTCTTTTTCCCTTAGACTGTCAAATAAAAAAAAATGACAACAGCCAACACAACAATAGCTGTCCGGCGTGAATGAATCAAAAGTATACCAATTTTTTTTGTGTGTCAGATGGACAAAAAAATGTATTTTTTGGTGTGCCGCAGCATGTTAGTAATTTGTTTATGTGCGTGTCATGAGATGAGGGACGTTGAAAATCGCTGATCTAGGAGAAGTTTTTGCTAGCGGGTAGTAGGCTTCCCAACCGTTTTGGGTATTCCTCGTGTTGGAAGGGGACATAATTGTTCAAAGTGTGATTTGTTCTTGCTGTCTCTACATTGCATGGGATTTTTAAAAATTTTAATCTTGAGTGGTTAGTGAGGGACTTGAAGTAAATAATGGCTAGTTTTTAGGAAAAGCAATTGGTATACAGATCCTATGAATGTTCTCTAATCGGAGCAAGAGCCCAAGTATTTAGAAAAATCAGGGTGAGTAAAACTCATGTGGCCACCAGATTGCTTTAAAATATTATTTTAGAATTCGCTGTGACTGCTATATCCTCAGGCCCATAACGTGTCATCTCAAGAATTTTTTAAAGCTAGAACTTACATGTTTCGTTTGGACCAGCCTATCCGGTGCACTGTTGTCCATGTCGAAACCCTGGGAGGACAGGCGGCTTGCCGTTCTGTGAAATATGGAGGCCTGCGTTACTGGATAGGCCAGCTCCTGTTTTAATTTTAACGGATATCCTTCAAGAATTCTGTGTGCACCGTGAGAGAACCAGGATGGTGAACTCCAGATTTGCACATGGGCGTGCAGCGGTGAATTCCCGCCGGGTCAGGCCTCCCCCGGCAGCGCTGTGGCTAAGTTTGGAGTCTCCCCGGGTCGAGGCGTTGGGGGGGGCGGGGGGGGGGCAGTCTGAAGCGAGGCTGGCTAGAACTCAGCCGGGCCTGGGCGGGCCTCCTCCCTCGCTGACAGGAAGCATGAGGTCACATTTTCTGGCTTTGGCTCTGTTGGCATTTGGTGAAGAGAACATTTGGCGTGAGAGGATCAGGGCCCTGAGGACCGCCTCCCAGGAGCTGACTGTACTCGCAGAGCTGGGCCAGTAGAACAGCCTGGCCCGGGCCTCCCCGGATTCCAGCGTGACTTCATGAAGCCTTTGTCTCCGGGCCTTTGGGTTTGGGGACTCGGCGATGACCTTGTCGCACTGAAAACGGTTGCGATGGCTCCTCAGTGTGACGAAGGGAATGGCGTGCGCAGCAGGGTGACCTGTCGCTTTGTCCTCACAGGGCACGCCCGAGTTCGTCGCCGCCGCCGACTGCGTGCACTACTTCGAGTGGAGGACTTCCGCCGCCTGCAAGAAAGACACGTTCAAAGCTAAGAAGGAGGTAGCCTCGAGGTCACGTGCTGGGAAAGTGCATTCGGGCCCTTCCGACTGGAAAGACTGGTTTGGTTGTGACGGTTGTGCTGGGTGGTTCTTCGCTCAGGACAGGGCTCTGCGCAGCCCACAGGCCGTGATGGGAACCGAGCGGCCCACCGGGCAGGCAGGTTCCCTCTGGGTTTCCCGTGCCGGGCGCCTCGGTGCCCGGGGACTCGGCGGAGCGGGGTGTGGTGTGGTGTGCTCCCGTGCCTCCCGGTGCCGCCTGGAGCTGTGCTCCCGGCCAGCTGTCCTGAGCCCTCCAGGTCTTCGCCAGCTCGCCTCGGAGACTGGACGGCTCACCGTTCCCTCCGTTCTTTCTTGGTCAGAGCATTCTTTAAAAAAATTGATTTCAGAGAGGAGGGGAGAGGGAGAGAGAGAGATAGAAACATTAATGGTGAGAGAGAATCATTGACCGGCTGCCTCCTGTTCATCCCCTACTGGGGATGGAGCCCGCAACCCGGGCATGTGCCCTGACTGGGAATTGAACCATGACCTCCTGGTTCATGGATTGATGCTCAACCACTGAGCCACACTGGCCGGTCAGGTCATTCTTGTTGATCCACAAAGTGTCCTGTCCCCTAGATTAGGGCCTCCGAAGGTGGCTCCGCGCGTGGCTTTCCCTGGTCACGGAGGAGAGGAGGGCGGTAGCATCTTTCCGCCTCACTCCTCCCGCCACCCGGGTCGTGCCCGTGGTTTCCTGTGCTCGCCTGGACAGCGGTCTTCGTGGGCCGATTACTCTCACTTTTCGCCATTAGTTTCCTGTCCTGAGGGACCGAGTTCAAAGTCTTAGGAGTGAGGAACGGACCGCGGGAGTTGTTTTCACTGATGGCTAACGCCGTGTCGTTCACGAAGGGCAAAAAGAGATACATTCGCTTTTAAAAAGTAAAGCCAGTGACACGAGGGATGACAGTGGTCACAGGCCTGCACCTACGGCAGTCCGGGAAAGAGGGCGGGGTCACGTGGCGTGGAAGAGGCCACGGCTGCCTCGCCACGGAGGAGCAGCAGGAGGCTCAGGGCGGAAAAGCGTCAAGTGTGGGAGGGAATCAGGCCCGAGGAAATGTCACCGGTCTTTAGGAACGGTGTCGGGTTTACACTTTAAACTGTAAAGCGGAGGGTGAGCTGTTTGCCAGCACCCAGTGTGTGGCAGGCGGAGCCTGTCGGGGCTGCCGGGTAGCTGCCTGCTCCTCCCAGACACCTCCACCGCCCCGGCCCCTCGAGCCCCCGCGGGGCCCCGCCGCCCAGCCTGCCCGCGAGGCTGTGCTCCTGCCTCCTCTCTCGCTCTCCTGAGCTGGCAGCCGCGGCTCCCCCACCTGGGAAAACGCCTTTCCAGATAAGAAAGGGAGAAGAGGCAGTTTGTTGCCCTCCGCCCGGTGCGGCGGGTGGGCAGTCGCACACGGCAGCCGCGGCCCAGCCCCGCCGGGTCTGTGTTTGTGCAGCCCAGAGCGGAGAAGGGCCTGCACGTTTTTATAGGCTGTAAAGAGACAAAGAAGAATGCGGGGCCGAGGCCTACGTGACGCAGGCTGGCATGTTTACTCTGTGGCCTTTGCAGCAGCCGGTGCCCTGCTCTGAATTGTGCTGTGGGGCGGAGCGGGAGGGCCAGCTGTTTTTTCTCAAAACAGTGACATTTAATTTCTCTCCGGCGTGGATCCGAAGGTGCAGGAGAGACGTTGCAGTCTGCTCTCTGCTCGCCTCGGGGGCTGGGCGGCAGCTGGGCTTGATCCCTCTGGTGTCCGGGCTGGGAGGGCCCGTTGGGGGCCTCGTGGGAGGAGTTTCTTGCGTTTTGAAAGGCTTCTTGCTTTCAGGGGCCCGGGGACTAAAGGTCCGGAGGGCGCGTCCCTGCTCACGACCTGCACTCCTTTCTGCCTCCGCGCCGGCACCTTAGAGGGAGGACCGAGGAGCGTGTGGCCGCTCGCGTAGCCTGCTGTCACCGCTCCAGGTCACAGTGCCCCCGGGTCCCCATCGAGGACCTCGCCTTACCCTGTCTCGGGGATGGATTACGCTGACCGGCTGTGGTGCGACTCCAGGAATTGTTAAAACACTCAGCGTTTCTTTTAATTTAAATTCTTCATGGTTGAAAGTATTGCATTTGTCTCCTTTCCCCCCCATGGGCCTCTCCCCGGCCGCTCCCGCCCCCCAGCACCTGCCCTCGCCCCCTCCTCTCTGCATCCACCGGTTGTGCTTATCTGCATGCACACAGCACCCCGCACTTCTCAGGGAGAAACCCACTCAGTCCAGGGTGCTTGCCGCCATGACGTGCACACCTCGCTCACAGTTCCCGGTTTCTTTGTTTGTGTTGCTCTGACGGGCAGGAGTCACAGCAGTTCTCCGCTGCCTTGTGCCACGACCACTCGGGGCCCGGGCAGTGGGCCCGGGGAGGGTTTTTTTAGATTACAATTTCCCTAAAGTGCCACGGACGGACGCCCCCCACCCCGGCACTCCGGGGAACACAGGGGACTCAGACTCCAGCCACACAAGCACAGCTAACATACGGCGTGAACAAGGTCCACTCAGTGTGCGGAGCGGGCCGCCCCTCCCCCGCGGCCGCGTTCCTGCGCTCATGAATGTCTCCATTGCTGTGCTCCGTGGGGCAGGAAGTGGGAGGCCCTTCCCCAGGAGCCCGGCCGTTTTCCGACGCGCACTCCAGTTCTGTGGGCGCAGAGCTGGGCGGGCCCGCAGTTCCTTCCTGGCCCGCGCGCCGGCCAGCGGTGGCTGGCTGCCTGGAGCGGGGGTCTGAGCGCCGGCTCCTCACTGGGATCCCTCGAGCCCGTCCAGAATGGCGAGGCCTTGCACACGTGGTCCGTCTTGCCCCCCCTCCCCCCGCCGGGGCCGCTGCGCCTCGCTTTCCCAGGCTTTCATTTTGCAGCCGGAGAGGCGCCCCGCCTCCCTGCTGACCCTCTCGCCTGGCGTGTCCATGTGAACGTGCCGGGGACGGCACACGTCAGATTCGCAGGGTTCGGGACGCTGTGATTGCGTCCCTGGGCCCAGGGACAGTGTGCAGGGTTAGGGACGCTGTGATTGCGTCCCTGGGCCCAGGGACAGTGCGCAGGGAGACCTTCCCTTTAATTTAGGTGATTCCTGAAGCTGTGGGCCCAGCCTTCCTGCAGGACGTAGCCCGAGGCTTGGCGTCTGGCCCCTGTGAGTCATGTTCTCCCGGGACCAGATGTGCCAGCCCCCGTGGTTATCAGCGGCATCTCCGATCACGGGAGCCTCTGCTGAGGGATCTGGTCGGAATGAGTGCGCGTGTGCCCTGAGGCTGCGAGGAGGTGCAAGTTGTTGGTTCAGTCCATTCGCTCTCCATGAAATCTCGGGGAACGGGGCCGGGGGAGAAGGTTAGTGGGTCAGAGCGATCCTGCAGGCCTGATAGCATCTTTCCAAGAAAGATTTGAAAGCTAAATATTAGGCAGTTAATCTTTGCGAGCAGCCCCGCATGTGAATGGCTTCATTGTGGAAGACTGAGTCTCAAGAACATGGTGTTAGGAAACGATGAAGCGAACTGCTTTGAAGTGATTGCCGAGAACACGAGTCTTCGGAGTGTTTCTTCGCACGGGTGGTGACAGGGATGCCCGGGTGTTGTTTTGGAAATAGACCCACCAGGGGGTTTCAAAGGCAGACCTGGCAGGAGGTGGTGTTATCTGGGTGACCGGGGCCTTGGCGAGTCTCGGCATGTGTCTGGGCGCGATGCTCTGCTTGAGAAGTAGGAGCTGTGAGAGCCCGGAGCTGTGTCAGCTGCAACAGGCTCCGTGACAGTTTGGAAATAAGAGGCCATTGGTTCCCAGAGACGAGGGAGTGAGTGGTCATAACGAGAACCCAGGAAGGACGGGCTCGATGCTCGAAGGAGGACTCTGTCCTTGTCTGCTGCTGAGCAGGGGCTGGTGCAGGCACCGTCCCGAGCCCGTCTTTCAGGGTTTCCACAGGGACAGCCGTGTGGGAGGAAGCGAGCAGGTAACACACACCAGCGCCGTGAAGGGGAGGAAGGCGGGGAGGCACAGAGCGGCGGGGAGCACTGCTTTAGATCAGGGTGTCAGGACGGGCTCCCCGAGCAGGTGACGGTTCATCCGAGACCGGAGGGAGGTGGAGCGAGAGCTGTGTGATCCCGGGGAAGGGCATTCCAGGGAGATGCGAGGGAGTGTCGAGTTCCACGGCCGAGCAGCACCCGGGGGCCCCGAGGCTGCGTCCTCGAGGTTGGAGGGGACTCGCTCTCAGTGTGGATCTGAGCAGAGTGATGTGACCTGGGGCAGCTTGGGCAGGACCGAGCTGGTGGTGGTGGGGCCGTGGGCCGCAGGGCAGGGCGTCTGTAATCTGGAGGCAAGGGCCCGCTAAAAAGGCGGCGGGCCGCAGGCCAGTTGGAAGTGCGTGTTGAAGACTGACGCTCTCCTCTCTTCTAGGTGCCGTGCTACGCATTTGATGGCGAGTTCAAGAAGCACGATCTAAACCCGCTGATCAAGCTCAGTGGCGCTTACTTGGTGGATGACTCGGACCCGGACACGTCTCTGTTCATCAACGTTTGCAGAGACATAGGTCTGGACCTGGGGGGGGGGCGTGGGCGAGGGGTGGGGAAGGGTTGCTTGGAAGGGTCCTTGGCTTTGCTCTCCGCCTGAGTGCCCCTGCCTGGAGCCACGTGGCCGTGAGGCCTCCGAGATAGTGTTTGTCCCCACAGACGTCTCTGTGCACAGCCCCCCCCTTGGCCCAGGAATCCGATCCCTCACACGTTCCCTCCACCCTGCGAGTCCAGCCCCGTGTGCGCTCTCTGCCTGACACTTGGGGTTTCCAGATTCTCCAGTAAATCTTACTTCTAGTGAGATGGGGGCTGTTGGGGGGATGGATTGATATGGTGTGTGGGCGCTGAGCACGGCTGGAGGAAGTGGAGTCCGGAGTTCCTGGCCGGGCTGGGGAAGCCACGTGTGCCCGGCTGTGGGAAGCCACGTGTGCCCGGCTGTGGGAAGCCACGTGTGCCACCTGAGGCCCTTGGCTGTGAGCTGCAGGCTGGGAAAAGGGAGAGAGGGGTGCCCAGGGTCCGCGGGCACTTGGTCATGACCCATATTTCATTCTGGGACGACGTCTTGCCTGGCTGTCCCTGAAGCTGCCAGGACTGGTGTGAGAAGCTTGGGGTCTGCTCAGCCACCTGCAGGCTGTGCCCAGCCTTGATCCAGAGCAGCCTGGGAAGCTGCGCTGAGCCCGGCTGGAGCCGAGCTCGGCGTTTGCTTCAAGGGCTGTGAGTTGTTCGTCCTGTGCTGGCTTTGCTGGTAATTAACAAAAAGTAATTCTCCCCTGTTTCCCTTACATTCTTACTCCTCACATCGTGCTAGTGTATAGGACTTCGGCCTTAGAAACGTTGGGAAAAGTTTTTAAAAAGAAAGCCAGCCCAGGAGAGGACTGTGGGCAGCAGGCACATGAGTGTGAGTGGTGCGTGTTGTTCACACTGTGCGTGGACATCACGTGCCCCTTGGCTCACCACTTCTACGTCGTTCTAAAACGGGAGCCGCTCGGCTCCCCGGGGGCCAGCGCCGGGCAGGTGTGTGGCCGGTTGTTCATGTCATTCTTTTGTGCTCCCAGGACGGCGTCTGTTGTTCTTCTGGAGAAAGGTCGGTAGACAAAGTCTTTATCTGAAAATGGGCCTGTAACTCAAATTTGGTGATCAAGTTGAATTCCGAAATAATATGCGATTATTCAGATTCACTGGATACATTCTTAAAAGAGCTTTTTTTCGTTCCAATTGACTGGCAGTTTGAGTTGGGTTCCGTGACTTGGATTCACACGGGATCACCCACACGGAGTGTCTTTACCCCGACACTCTCCAGCCCAGGAGATTGCTCCGGGCCTCACACCGTGTGAGGAAAGCGACCCTGGAAACCAGGAACCGCGTCGCTTTCCTGCCGGCGGCTCAACCGCACGCCGAGGGCTCGCGCCTCACCTTTGCCTCCAGTCCCCCAAGTGCTCCGTCCCCCGTGGGTCACTGCGGGCACGGGGCCCCGGAGCCGCAGACGCTCAGGCGCACTCACCACCCGGCAGGGAAATCTCATGATGTGGCCTGAGACCGACGGTCCGTGTCCTCCCCATCGTCTGTGACTCCTCCACCCTGTGGGGTGGCTCGGGGCTGGGAGGCTGTGCAGTTAGATCAGAGGTGTCGCAGAGGTCCGTGGTGGATCTAGGACTTGAATCCAGACCGTCTGTGGGTTCTCTCTCGAGTCTCCTCGTCTTCACACAGACCCACGGAGTCCCTGCCTTGGCTAGTCTGTGTATAGATTGGAAGGGGGTCAGGCTGAAGTTCGTGTGTGTCTAGGAGGAGGGGGCACATTCCTCAAGGTCAGCGAACACGAGAGCCCCTGCTTAGCGGGCGCCTCTTACGTGCCAGGTGCGGGGCGAGGGCCCTGCATTCCTTCCCCGACACGTGCCCGCAGCCCTGCGGGTGGGGGCCGCCGCTCTCCCTCCTCCTCACGCAGGCAGGTCACGGATGTCCAAGGTCTCAGAATGGAATGCGGTCCAAGCTTCTCCCTTACGTTACTTATGGAGACTTGGAAAATGTTGATCTTGTTTTTTTTCTTTCAAGGGACCTTGGGCCGAGGGTAAGTGTGGCGACCCTTTGACGCTAATCCACATCCCATGTAATGTTTTACAGACGCTCTACGGGGCCCGAGCCCGCAGCTGCGCGCCTGCCCCCTGGGCACTGCCGCCTGCCTGGTGCGCGGGGGCCAGGCCTTCGACGTGGGCCGGCCCACGGAGGGCCTGAAGCTCGTGAGCAAGGACAGGTCAGTGTGCCGGGCGCTGCCCTCCTCAGCAGGAGCCTGGCTTTGTAGTTTGTTGCAAGATAATGCTTGCAAAACCATGGCTTCCCACATGCTTGCAAAAGCACTAGTCATCGCGGTGAGTCACCGAGGCTGCCTGACTGCTAATCACTTGTCTCCAGGCTGTGAGGACGTGGGCCGGGATGAGCGCACGGGGCTGCCTCATGTGACAGCTCCCTGCAGGTGTGCCTGACGTTGGCCATGGCAGGTCCCCGGTGAAGTTCACCGTGTCCACCCTTATCTGCTCTTCAGAGACACCATCCTGCAGGGAGAGGGCAGGAAGGGCAGTGTGCTGGCTCCCTGCCGGGGCACCGGCCCCCCAGCCCCCCAGCACTCCCCCCAGGCCCGGTGCTTCATTCCTCATGATAAGACGTGCTGCTTGCACGTGCTCTCCCGCCTCTGCGCCTGACTCGGCAGGGAGACGCTTTCCTCGTGGGCACACGTGACCGCGGCTGGCGCTGGGGTGGAGGGTTTGATGGCCCCCCGGTGGCACTTGATGGACACCTCGTGGGCTGCGCTGCGTGGAGCTGTGCTCATCAGCACTGCGATTACAGATCGCCCGCGGAAGGGGAGCACGCCTGAGAGGTGCAATGGCGGGGGGCTTCTCGGCGTGTCTGCCTGCGTGTGCGGGCTGCCGTGAGCCGAGCACCGCCCCGGCGGCCCGCCGCGGAGGCCGTGTGCGCTCAGCTCCCAGGCCGGCAGTCCAGTGCCAGGGCGTTTGTCCCGCGGCCTTTCTCCCTGTGCCCCCTGCTTCCCTCGTCCTGGTCCCCTCCTCTTCTGAGGACACAGTCCTGTCTGATTAGCGCCCACCCCGAGGACCTCGTCCTAATCGCCTCGTTGAATACCTCCGTCCCCAAAGACGGTCACACGCTGAGGGGCTGGGGTTGGGGCTTCCACGGGAACTGGGGGCGGGAGGACGCCATGCAGCCCACAACGTCGTTCTACGTGACAAATGGATTCTTCGGACCCGGGGACTTGGTGGGAAGCGGGCGTTGAACGAACGCCTGAGCGTGTGTTTCCGGCTGTTCTGTGGCCGGCTCACGGGGAGTGCGGGGGAGGCCCCGAGGCGAGAGGCCCCCACCCCCGCGGGAGGCCCTTCCGCTGCGGCCAGCTGGCCAGCACGCTCCGCGATCCTCAGGTGACAAGGACGACCTTGGCTTGCACGTAGACCTCGTTGTTTGGAGAGGAAGCGGTCTTGCGGGCTGTGGCAGCGATGGCTTGACCTGCTCAGCTGTGTTTGTTTGGTTTTGTTAGAGTGTAATGTTTTTTGTTTGACTCAGACAGCTTTTCTTAGTATTTAAATTTACACGTTGCTTGTTTTATTTGTTTTTTGAAGAAAATAGCACTAAATTGAAGTTTGCTTTTAAATTTATTTTCCTTCCCCAAATGGGAATGAATTAAAGTGGACTGCGTATGGCTTCCTTTACATCTTCCTTCAGTTTCCGGTGTCCCCAAGTGAATGCTCAGGGCCCCCGGATTAATTTGAATGCCTTTAATTTGGAAGCGATACTTTGTAACGCTCCTGTCTCTCTGTGGCCTCCAGGCTGGTCCTGACCTACGGGAAAGAAGAGGCAGGGAAGCCAGACTTCTGTGAGGGCCACAGCCCGGCCGTGACCGTTACCTTCGTCTGCCCGTCGGAGCGCCGGGAGGTGAGGCTGGTCTCCCGGGACCACTAGCCGGGCTGCCTGGGAGCAGGGGCTGGGGCCGCGGCGGGCGGACTGTGGGGAGAACGTGCTTCCCGGGATGGCCGCGGGGGCGAGGCTCCCGGAGAACAGCCGGCCGTTTGCTCTCGGCCACCTCGAGGGGCCCCTGGGTGTGCACGTGGGACGGGGTTTTGTGCTGCTCCTGTGGGAGACGATTTTAATTGGTCCGTGGACAGATTTTAAAAAATTTTCGTAGCTATGCTGATTTGAGTGGGTTTTTAAAACCATCCCTACACCCCCAAACCCGTGACTTCACGGCCCTCGTTGTTCGGGGATGAAACCAGGTAGAAGTAGCTAATGGGTCTACGGGAACGTGGTCAGAAATGAGCGGTGCAGATGCTGTGCAGACCTGGGGGGCTCTGTGCAGGGCTTTGGGGGTCCCGCCCAGTGTGGAAGAATCGGCCGCGGGACGGCCCCCTGGGCTCACAGGGGAGCCGTCGCCCTCCCGGCCTCCCCCTCCCCGCCGGCCTCCCCCGGCGGAGCTGCCAGCAGCCTGATTGCTCTGTCCTCTGGCTGTTTACGCAGCGGAGCACAGCTGTAAACTCCGTGAGGGTAGGGCGGTCTGGGTTGTCCTTGGCCGGTGCCCAGTGGTGTTGCGTGCACGTGTGGCTGTGAAGTGTTTTAGCAGATGTGGGTGCCGATGGCCGGGAGACAGCCCGCAGGAAGGGCAGGGCTCCCCCTGATTTATTCCTGTCTCCTCCGAGCGGAGGGAGCGAGGAGGAGGGGAGTGCTTGGGCCAGGGAGCCCTGCTCCCCTCCCCCCAAATAAACGTGGAATGTGCCGTGGCAGCCGGCCAGCTTTGTGCGCTGGGGTATGGGGACAAAGGTTTAGCCCCGACCGGCTTTCCGCGTTGGGTCCCCAGACTCCCAGGGCCCGCGGTGGCAGCTCACAGGGGACCCGCCTGGCCGCCCCAGGCTCGACGTCAGTGCTGAGTGCGAGGTGGAGGGGTCCTGATTTATTCCTTCCGTCCGTGCCTACGCATGGGAATGGAAACCTTCTCAGGCTGCGGAGGCCGTCTCGGGGCCGCGGGCTCACAGGCCCCCCCCCCCCCCCCCCCCCGTTTCACTGCATGCAGTGAGGACCCGTAGGCTCGGAGAGGAGTGGGCGCCCCCTCTCCCGCCCGCCCCTCCCGCCCTCTCCTCCCAGACAGGAGGCACCGCGGTGTCCGTGCAGGGGCTGGTTTGCTGCTGGGAAGGGAAGGGTTCCCGCCCAGCCTCGCTGCTCATGGGGCCGCACTCGGGTTACATGTGGTGCCTTCATTCGCGAAGGTTTACTTAGGCGTTTGCGCTGGCTGAATGCTTTTCGGAGCTGGGAGTTTAGTCAACGTGTCCCTTGTAGATTTCTTTAAAAAAGCTTTAGTGAATGTACAGATGGCAAAAGCCCCCCGTTTTAAGCACAGGAACAGCATTATGCAACCAGTGCCCCCGTCTGATGTTCGGAGGTGCCCATCACCCCGTCAGAGACCTGGCGTGGCCACTGCCGCCCCTGCCCCAGCCTGGCAGCCACAGCCGTGGACGTGCCTTTCTGGGCATCGTGCGCAGTGACCGTCGAGGGCAGTGACCGCCCACTGTGTGCCTTTGTGTCCGACGTCTCCCGCGCGGCCCGGCCGCCGTCGGCACGTGTCCGACCTGCCCGCGCCGAGGGCTGAGAGCACCGGCTTTGAGTCAGACAGACGGAGCCGGACGCGCCACTTCACAGCTTATTCATCACATGACCCGTGTTTGCAAACCAGCCCCGAGGACTGTGCCTGGCACGTAGCGGCGCCGGGTAAACATTTGCAGGGCGGCGGCGCTCAGAGGCGGCAGCCCTGCCTGATGCTGAGCAGCCACACACTCTCCCGGCGATGGTTACGGACGGCACTGCCCGCCGGGAGCAGGGACCTCCGGCCTCCGTCCCTGTCCCACCGCAGGCTCGGCCAGAGCTCCGTCTGCCAGGATGATGTGGGTGAGGCCTGCCCCTGGGGCAGGAGCACATGGAGGCGTGCCCAGGCCCCTGGGGCAGTCAGGAGAGGGGTGCAGGGCCGGCTCCCTAGAGGCTCCCAGGCACAGCGATTCCCACGCAACTTGGGGGCGTCCCTGGCCCGGGCTCCCCAGCTCTTCTGATTGAAAGGTGCTGCCGCCCGCCCTTTGCCTCACTCGCCTGGCTGCCGCCGAGGCCGAGGGTGTCGGGTGACGGGTTCAGGGTGCTCTGGCCGAAGCCCGAGTGTGACCCTGAGGGGGCGGGGGTGCTGGCGCGTCACTGGGGTCGTGGCAAGTCAGGGAATCCAGACATGTCCAGGCCACTGAGGCTGCGGAGCAGGGACCGGAAAACGTAAAAACCCAACCGCCGACTTCCGCGGCTTCAGAAGCGAGGAGAGCCTGTGTTTAAGCTGGATGTTCACAATGGAAGTTTGCACCCTCCCAAACCGTTTCCCATAGGGCACCCTTCCCAAGCTCACGGCCAAGTCCAACTGCCGCTACGAGGTCGAGTGGGTCACCGAGTACGCCTGCCACCGGGATTACCTGGAGAGCAGCAACTGCTCCCTGAGCAGCGCGCAGCACGACATCGCCATCGACCTGTGGCCGCTGCGGCAGACCCGAGGTGAGCGGCGCGGGGCCGGGCCGTGTGCGCGGGCGCGGGGGAGGCCCCGGCCGTGGGCGCGGCGCTGTAGCTCCCGCCGCTGCGGCCGTGGCGCCCGGGGCCTCTGCTCACGTGTCCCCTCCTCTCCAGGCCGTTACTACACTGCCGACGGGAAGGAGTACGTTTTTTATTTGAATGTCTGCGGAGAAGTTGAAGCAGCCCCAAAGGCCTGTAATGAGAAACAGGCTGCGGTTTGCCAAGCAAAGAAGCCTGATTTCACTCAAGTCAAAGTGGCAGGAAAATTCCAGAGCCAGACTCTCCGGTGCGTAAACAGCCTCCCCGCGCTTTCCCAGCGCATTGTGTCTGTTCTTGTAAAACTTACCCCACTTCCCGTGGCCCCTTCCTCCTCCGTCCCGCAAAGCCCGGGAGCCGGGAGGGCGTCCCTCCCTCCGACCTGCCTGGGGCGTGGGCCTGGGTCCCTGGGCACGGCAGCTCTTCCTGGCCGGACAATGAGATGGCTCCTGTAAAAGCGGTTTGCTTTACGAGCCATTGTTCGGAAGGAGCCGCACTGTAGGAAACGCACTTGATTAGTTTACAGTGGAAGCGGCTTTTGTCCTTAAAAACTTATCTCTCCTCGTTTTCCGTTGTCTCTGGCACTTGGAGGGTCTGGAATGCCGTGAGCATAACGTAAAGGCTTTAAACAGCTAAGCAAACACACCCAGCCCCGGTCTCGTGGCCCCTGACCTAGTGGTCCTCGATCCTGGGCGGCAGGAGAAGCCGGTCCCCGGAACGCGCCGTGTGCGGGGCCCGCGGGGAAGGCCGCCCGATGGCGGTGGCGGCAGCGCCGTGCGCTTCACGGCCGTTGTTGGCCTGGTACGAAATCCAAGGAGGGAAGGAGGCGCGTGGAGGAGGGTGCAGGCTCCCGGCGAACCTTCGGCGCTGTCCTGCCGCCGTGACGACTTTGAAGTCCGAGGACGATAGGCCCGCCCATGGGGACTCCTTTCCTCTCGCCGTTTTCCCAGCTGGCGAGCGCGTGCTGTTCCGTGTCAGCACCGAGTTGTCGGGGTGTGCGGGGGGCTTAACGGAGGAAGGTTTGAAAACGCAGGTTCCTCTTGGTTCTGCTAAACACGCGTGCACGTGTGTTCCCACACCCAGGTACTCGGACGGAGACCTCACCCTCGTCTACTTCGGCGGCGACGAGTGCAGCTCGGGCTTCCAGCGCATGAGCGTCATCAACTTCGAGTGCAATGAGACTGCGGGTGAGTGTGCCGGGTGGGTGTGCCCGCGGGTGAGTGTGCCCGCGGGTGGGTGTGCCCGCGGGTGAGTGTGCCCGCGGTGGGTGTGCCCGTGGGTGGGTGTGCCGGGTGGGTGTGCCCGCGGGTGAGTGTGCCGGGTGGGTGTGCCCGCGGGTGAGTGTGCCGGGTGGGTGTGCCCGCGGGTGAGTGTGCCGGGTGGGTGTGCCCGCGGGTGAGTGTGCCCGTGGGTGGGTGTGCCTCGGGTGGGTGTGCCTGTGGGTGGGTGTGCCCGCGGGTGAGTGTGCCCGTGGGTAAGTGCTTGCGCCTGCTCAGGCGCCGGGCACGGGTGTTCCTGAGAGTGGAGTGCTGAATGGGGCAGTCAGGCGTCCTCCCGGCGTGGCACCTCAGCCCCCAGCCAGCGACACGCATCCTGTTTCCACTCCCCCCCTCCCCCTGTTTGCTTTGGGAGTGGGCCCAGCTGGGACGGAGGCTCTGCCTGGGGTTCCACGCTCACCAGCGTGGTTGTGGTTCCTGCAAGGTGGGTCTGCTCACCAACCCCTTTTCTTGTGCAAACTGAGGCTCCAGGGGACCCTTTAAGATGGCGGCCCCGTGATAGCGGCTGGAATTTGGGATCCCAGGAGGTCGCAGGGCCAGTTTGGTTTTTCCGAGCGATTAGGAGACACCTCCTTTTTAAAAAAAGTTCATTTTTGTTGACTTCAGAGATCAAGGGAGAGGGCGAGAGAGAGAGAAGCATCAACGATGAGAGAGAAGCATTGATTGGCTGCCTTCGTGCACCTCCTACTGGGGATCAAGCCTGCAACCAGGGCCTGTGCCCCGACCAGGTTCATAGGCTGATGCTCAACCACCGAGCCCCGCCGCTGGGCAGGAGCAGCTTCCTTGCTGCGGTCACAGTCTCCATCTGCAGAGGTGACGGGATCCCTTGTCATCAGGGAGCGGGCCTGTCTGTTGACCTCCAGGCGGTGACCCCAAGCGTCCTGCAGGCTGGCCCCGCCTCTGCACCTGGTGCTGGTTCCGGAGCCGCCTGCCCACACGCCCACGAGGCCGCCAGTCCCAGCCCTCGGGCCCCGCACGCAGTTTGCTCTGTGTGTTTGTGGCAGCGTCGGCCGTTGGGCCATGGGCAGGTTTCGGCATGGTTCGCTGTGGAGCCCGGGAGAGGCTGCTGTGTGTGACGGGGGTGGGGCCCGAGAGCCGAGCCTGGGGTGCGAAGGAGCTGGGAAGAGGTGGTGAGCAGGACCGAGCTCCCATAAACCGCCCAGCGGGCCCCAAAGAGGGGCCTCGTGCAGCCAGGGGCGGCCTCGCCCACTCGCCCTTCCTCCTGCTCCCCTGCCCCGCTGCCCCTCATGCCCGTCAGCCCGTCCCACACGCACCCTCGCTGACCGTGGAGACGGTGGCCAGCCCTGTGTAACGTCCACGTTCTCCGTGAGCCATTCAGCACGCGTTGTGTTCGTACTCGCTGGTTTGACCTTGTGAGGCGATGGACACGGCCCGCGAGGCGCTTCTGGCCAGGAGCCGAGGGAGAGGGAGCGGCCAGTGTAAGGCAGGCTGACTCGGGGGGCCCCGGGTGAGTGCCGTCACCCAGAACCTCACCAGGAGGGAGGCCCCGGGGCCCGATCTGGGATCTGGGGAGCCCCCAGGATTGAGGCAGTGAAGGAAAGAGGAGGCCCTGCTTGGGGGAGCCGCAGCAGGGCAGGCGTGAGCCAGGCGCAGAGCAGGGAGGCTGTGGGCGCCGTCTGTGGCCGAGGGAACACCTCACCCAGGCCGTGAATGTGGGTCGCGGTGAGCAGCTCCAGGGTGTATACTTAGACTGTGGCTAGAGAGGACCCTGGAAGGGGGAGCGGGCAGGCCCGGGACAAGCGCCTACGTCCTGTGGAGGAGGTGACGTGACCCAGAAGTGAGTGTGGGGCGCAGGGACGCTCGGCAGGTGGGTGACGTGGCTCTACTGGGTGTGGCTCTGGCTGCGCCTCCCATCTGGTTCGCACACCCTCTGCCCTCCCAGGTTCTCTGCCTCCATCGTCCTCCCCTTCCAGCTTCACAGGAGACCCTCTGCGGCCCCCTGCCCCCCCCCCCCCCCGGTCCCCGTCCCTGGGAATGCAGCCTGCTGCTTATCTGTGTCCCGGATTCTCGGGCACTCGGCGTGCCGGCCCCTTCCCCAGCCGGGCCTCCCGGCTCCCCGCTGGCCGCTGCTCGGCTGTGGGTGACTCCTGTGGTCCAAGTCTCCCTCCCTGTGATTACCTCCTGGCCTCGTTCGGGGCGTTTTACAAATGGCTTGGCCGAGGTCTCTGGGAGCGCGCTGATCTCATCCGGGCACGCTGGGAACATGGAGCCGCGATCCAGAGAGATCCCGGCGGAGGGGGCGGAGGCGGAGCGGGGCGCACAGCTGGGGACTCACGGGAAGGGGTGCGGCTGTCGGTGCAGATGAGCCGAGGCGTGAAGAGAAGACCGCAGGCCCCTTTCTCCTCCCTCCTTCACGTTCTCATTATAGAGGTTCCACAAGATGGCACGTTTCATTTCCCCGCCACTCGTGTTTAAGGGTCCTTCACGTTTGCCAGATCTGCTTCATAGAAGCCACACGGCACTGATGGGACGTAGCACCCCACCTTCGGCCTGACGGTTAGCAGGGGCCCCGATGCCAGCAGCTCGGTGTTCCTGGACATTCTCATGGCGACCGTGGCCGGCCAGGAGGTCGCTGGGGAGACGTTGGGCGCTCTGGGCGGGTTTTGGGCCCGCGCTCGGGTCGGCCTTGTGGTATAAAATACGTGAGGCTGCTCGCCCCTCTGCCACCCAGCGCCTCCGCTCCCGTCACGCCGTGCGCGCTGTGACATCGTTTCATTGTCACCGTGTCCACGTCCACGTTGGGAGGTTGGAGAGGAAATCCTGGGTGGGCTCTGTGCTTGCTTACTGGGTAACTGTAACCGTAGAGTTCTGCACGTGAACGGCTGTTAACTGGCTGTGTGTGTAACGTGGCTGTTAATTTAACTTGGATCTCCACGAATTATTTATGCTTACGAATCTACGGCCCATGCACACTCTTCATACGATTATTCTTTTCGCCGTAATGTATTTTGAGCCATTGGTCTCAATAACTGACGTCTAGTTTGCCGTAATGGGATACCGTATTTTTGTCAAATAAGGGCCTTAGATGATTTTTTGGGAGGAGTCATGTATTAGGAGAGGCTAGTAAGAAATCTAAAAACGTAAGCGACTCATCACCTTAAAGGTTTATTTTCTTCAGTGAGTTCACGCCATTGGGGGTCTGGCGGCGTAAGGGCTCCCTCGGGCCTTTGTGCCTCCGTGCTGTGTGGCTGCTGTCTGCAGACGTGGCCCCCGCGGACCCTGCAGGATGGGAGGGAGCAGCAGTTCTTTCTAAGGGGCGCGGGCCACCCTCCATGCAGGGGGCTGGGGGACGTAGCTGAGCTGTGAGCCCCGAGAGGAAAGGAACCCCGGTTGGGGAGGAGCTGCACTGTCTTACCACAGAGGGACGGAGGAGTGGGCACAGCGCCGTGGCTCCCCTGGAAGAACCACTTCCCTCAGCTGGTCACGGAGGCCACATGCTGGGAGCCATGTACATGCCGTGCTGGGAGCCATGTACATGCCGTGCTGGGAGGGGGCCATTGCGGGGTGGGGTGGGGGGGGAGCCAGGACCGTGGGATTGACAGAGCGAAAAGCTCATGCACACGCTCGCCCACTGCACCTCCCAGCAAACAGGAGAGGCTTGGGGGAGGGGCGCGTGGCCGGCTTGTCTCCTAAAAGCGTGTGAGGAGTTAAATGAGAAGACAGACAAGATGCACCCCACCGGCTATACAGGGACCCCCACAGATCCTTAGCGAGCCTCAGATGCAGAACCCGCGCGGCGTGGGGTGGGTGCTGGGAGCCTGGCGGTCGAACGGGAGGTGTGTCAGGGGAGCTGGTGAAGGACACGCAGCGGTTCGAGGAAACAGCGCTGTGTTCCAAGTAGCGGAGTGAGTCACCGGCCGGGCGTGGGCGGGTGAGCGGGCGGCCGCGCTCCCGAGCAGGCGGGTGCGTGTTGTCAGCAAGGAGGGGGCGGCCGTGCTGCTCCAGAGACAAGAGACCGGCTTTCACGCACGTTAAAAAGGGGGACGTGGCCGCCGCAGTGCGAGGCCGCGTTGCTGTGCTAACGAGCGTCTGGATTTGATTCCCGGCTCCTCGCGCCCTAGCTGTGAAACCATAGGCAAATTATTTAGCCGCCCGAATCTAGTAAACGGGGCTAGAATTGTACCTGTGCCATGGGTTCTTAGGATTAAGCATGCCAGGTTTTATAAAGTGCTTAAGTCAGAGCCTGTTCCTACAGCCGGCCCCCACGGCGCCCGCAGGCGCCCGCCCAGGGCCTGGCTCGGGTTGTGCGCAGTGCCGGGGAGCGGCTGGTAGCATGACTGTGCTGTTCGTCATATTAAATGCCTAATAGGAGCTGCAGTGAAACCTCGTTTTCCCTGGGCACAGAAATCACTTCCCTTTCCTGGAGAACACTGCGCACTGTGGGCACACGCCGCAGAGAGGCGGAGCTGGAGGGCGGGGGCGGACTGCTAACCCGGCGGGGGAGGGAGACAGCCCGGTGCCGGCGCCCACCAGCCGGAGGGGCCAGGGGAGGAGTCAGCTCGCCGACCCCCGGCTCCGACCCCCGGCTCCTTGGACCGGGGGCGACCCCCCGGGAGGGGCTGGCTTCCTGGGCAGAGCCGAGCCGTGGGGCTCCTTGTTGGGGAACGGGGGGCTCCCTGATGGGGTGGTCAGCAGACTGCAGATGCGAGCAGGGTGTGGGAGACACGTACACATGCAGTCCCCAGAATGAAGGGTGCTGGCGCCACCTGGAGGCCGGCCTGCAGCTCTGCAAGGTGACGCCCACAGCTGCTGCAGTGGGGGGCTGTAGGAAGGGTCCCTCGTCTGCTTTCGGCCCCAGGGACCTGGTCTTGCCCACAGCGACATCACTAAGCCCGGGGCACTCCTGGGACAGCTCTGGCCGCCGCCGCCCTGTCCGTGGGTCTGGCCTGGCCCAGCGGCGGGCGGAGCTGAGCTGACCTCAGGCCTCGTTAGCACCCTCTCAGGCCCCGTGCAGCGGGGTCAGCAGCCTGTGTCCCACCAAGACGAAAGCGGCGCAGGCTGCTCTGAGGGTCGGGGTGAGCCGAGCCTCTGCTCTAATCTCTGCCCTCTGACCCCGGGCTTTGGGGCTGGGGTTTGTTTATGTTCAGCTGCGTCCGGGTTGCTGGCTGCTGGTGTCCCATTTGCTGTGTTCCCTGTTTCTTCCCTCGCTCCTTTGACACCCTGGGTTTAGGCATAAGTGGAGTGTTTGTTTTTAACATATATTTTCATTGTCAATAGTGTTACAGATCTCTCCCACTTCCCCTCCCCCCTCCTCCCAGCCCCTCCCCCATCCCCCTGGCCTTCACCGCCCTGTTGCCGTGTCCAGGGGCCGTGCAGATAAGTATACAAGTTCTTGGCCTTATCTCTTCTCGTCCCCACATCGCGGTCTGTCAGCCTGTCAGGCCTCCCTGCTTCGGGTCTTATTTTGCTGGTCCGTTCATTGTGTTCGTTGGATTAGTGGAGTGTTTTACTTTCCTTTTCCGATTGCACAGGTAACGGCGGGAGAGGCGCTCCTGTGTTCACCGGGGAGGTGGACTGCACCTACTTCTTCACGTGGGACACGAAGCACGCGTGTGTGAAGGAGAAGGAGGACCTCCTGTGTGGCCTCACCAACGGCAAGCAGCGGTACGACCTGTCCGCTCTGGCCCGGCACGCAGGTAGGCCCCTGTGCCCGCAGGGAGGGCCCTGTGCCCGCAGGTAGGCCCCGTGCCCGCAGGGAGGGCCCTGTGCCCGCAGGTAGGCCCCGTGCCCGCAGGTAGGCCCTGTGCCCGCAGGTAGGCCCCTGTGCCCGCAGGTAGACCCCTGTGCCCTCAGGGAGGGCCCTGTGCCCGCAGGGAGGGCCCTGTGCCCGCAGGTAGGCCCCTGTGCCCGCAGGGAGGGCCCTATGCCCGCAGGGAGGGCCCTGTGCCCGCAGGGAGGGTCCTGTGCCCGCAGGTAGGGCCCTATGCCCACAGGGAGGGTCCTGTGCCCGCAGGGAGGGTCCTGTGCCCGCAGGGAGGGCCCTGTGCCCGCAGGGAGGGTCCTATGCCCTCAGGGAGGGCCCTGTGCCCACAGGGAGGGCCCTGTGCCCGCAGGTAGGGCCCTGTGCCCGCAGGGAGGCCCCTGTGCCCTCAGGGAGGGCCCTGTGTTCACAGGTAGGGCCCCTATGCCCACAGGCAAGTCCCTGTGCCCGCAGGTAAGTCCCTATGCCTGCAGGGAGGGCCCTGTGCCCGCAGGTAGTTTCCCGTGCCCGCAGGGAGGGCCCTGTGCCCGCAGGGAGGGCCCCGTGTTCACAGGTAGGCCCCTATGCCCGCAGGGAGGGCCCCGTGTTTGCAGGTAGGGCCCTGTGCCCGCAGTTAAGTCCCTATGCCCGCAGGGAGGGCCCTGTGCCCGCAGGGAGGGCCCTATGCCCGCAGGGAGGGCCCTATGCCTGCAGGGAGGGCAATGTGCCCACAGGGAGGGTCCTGTGCCCGCAGGTAGGGCCCTATGCCCGCAGGGAGGCCCCTGTGCCCTCAGGGAGGGCCCCGTGCCTGCAGGGAGGGCCCTATGCCTGCAGGGAGGGCAATGTGCCCACAGGGAGGGCCCTGTGCCCACAGGGAGGGTCCTGTGCCCGCAGGTAGGGCCCTATGCCCGCAGGGAGGGTCCTATGCCCTCAGGGAGGGCCCTGTGCCCACAGGGAGGGTCCTGTGCCCGCAGGTAGGGCCCTATGCCCGCAGGGAGGCCCCTGTGCCCTCAGGGAGGGCCCCGTGTTCACAGGTAGGGCCCCTATGCCCGCAGGTAAGTCCCTGTGCCCGCAGGTAAGTCCCTATGCCTGCAGGGAGGGCCCTGTGCCCGCAGGTAGTTTCCCGTGCCCGCAGGGAGGGCCCCGTGTTCACAGGTAGGGCCCTATGCCTGCAGGGAGGGCCCTATGCCCGCAGGGAGGGTCCTATGCCCTCAGGGAGGGCCCCGTGTTCACAGGTAGGGCCCTATGCCTGCAGGGAGGGCCCTATGCCTGCAGGGAGGGCAATGTGCCCACAGGGAGGCCCCTATGCCCGCAGGGAGGGCAATGTGCCCGCAGGGAGGGCCCTGTGCCCGTGTGGGTCTCGGCCTCGTGCGTGTTGGGGCGCATTTTCCTGTCTCCTTCCCCACGAACATTAGGAAGGGCTGTCATTACGTCCATTGCCAGCGCGCCCAGCGTGGCCTCTCCTTCCTCACGTAGCGGTAGGAATGATGAGAGATGGCGCTGACTCACGGAGGGTGTCTGAATCTGAGGTCGGCACCCCTGTTTTCTCCTTGGGGTATTTCGAGCTCATCTTGCCACGTTTCAGTAAAAACTGCCAGCGCCTGCTGTGTGTCAGGCCTTGTGCTTTGTTACTAGAAACTTAAAAAAAAATCCTCACCCGAGGACATTTTTCCCATTGATTTTTAGAGAGTGGAAGGGAGGGAGGGGGTACGAGAGAGAGAGAGAGAGAGAGAGAGAGAGAGAGAGAGAGAGAGAGACATCGATGAGAGAGAGCCACATTGATTGGTTGCCTCCCACATGCTCCCTGACTGGGACCAGGGATTGAACCTGGTTTGCCCTTGACCAGTAATTGGACCCGTGACACTCTAACCACAGAGCAACACTGGCCAGGGCGAAACTTTTTTTTTTTTTTTAACTTAAACTCTGTTGCTAAGAGTAGATCTTGCGAGTTCCCACCGCGTTTGTAACTGGTGAAGGACGTTCCATCAGCTTCCTGTGTCATCTCGCAGCACGTCCACGTAGCACAGCGGTTCTCCACCTTCCTAAGGCCACGACCCTTTGATACAGCTCCTCATGTTGTGGTGACCCCCAACCATAAAATTACTTTCGTTGCTACTTCATAACTGTCATTTTGCTACTGTTAATGACCCACAGGTTGAGAACGGCTAGCAGGGTCGCCTAAGACCATCGGAAGACACAGATATTTACATTACGATTCATTAACCGTAGCAAAACATAGTGACTCACGGGAAACAGTCGCCGCCTCTGACGAAAGAAGCTTCTTTGACTTTATTTTCCCGCAGAACCGGAACGGAACTGGGAGGCCGTGGGTGGCAGCCAGAAGGGAGCCGAGAAGAAGCACTTCTTCATCAACATCTGCCGCCGGCTGCTGCCCGAGGGCCAGGCCCGGGGCTGCCCCGAGGACGCGGCCGTGTGCGCTGTGGGTGAGTGCGGGCGCCGGGCGCGCCCAGGGTGGCGAGTTGGGAAACCGCCCGGGGTGGCCCAGCTCCGCTCTGCGTTCAGCGCCTCGGGCTGGTGAGGACACGGGGGTGATGGCCGCAGCAGCCACGGCGCACCTGGGGCGGAGACGGGCCTGCGGTGGCCGCGGCCTCCTGGTGGCCAGGCCGTGGCCGGAGCGGAGAGAACCTGTTGAAAATCCTTGGTGATCTGTTCGCTCTGTGACCCAAGGAAGCACATGGCTAGTACTCGTGCAAAACGGATTTTGATTATTTTAACAACCCGACTGCTTGGTTTTTCCAACGTTACGGCGGGAGGCGACTGGCGTCCGATCTTGTGGCCTTCGTCTGAGAGCGCTGTCCCCAGGTCCCTTCCGCTGGGCTGGGCTGTCCTACCCGCTGACACGCCTTAGGTGGGCGTGTGTCTGTAGCGTGTTAGTGTCACTTAGGAGTCACCTTGAAAGTGACAGGCAGGGGAGTCACTCGAGTCTGTTACACACGTGGAACAAGGAGTCGTGAGCCCAGGTGGGTGTTGGGGGTCACCCCTCCGCCAGCCCCGCTGGGGACGGACAGGCACCGGGCCGTCCGTAACAGCCCCTCCGTCACCCCCTTTCAGAAGGTGCTGTGTCTTTCCGAGCAGGTCCAAGCGTGGCCTTTATTTAAGGACGTGGCCCAGAGTTTCAGAACTTGATAGTAAAGATCAACCAAACCAGGAATTACGTGGCCACATTCTTGGCTGGCTGCACAGGTTTAGTTACTCTCTAGCCCCCAGGCTGTGCCGTTAAAAGCTCCGTGCCTCGGGCCAGCTGAGGCCCCAGAATGGGGAGCGGTGTTATTTGACGCAGGGGCGGGAACCTTTCTCCTGCCGAGGGCCCCTTGGATATTAATAACAGCATTTGACCAACTTACACATGTTGGCCAAACATTTAATGAACTCCTCAGCCCTGATGCCTTGTCAGGGCCAGACCAAGTGATTGCGGGGGGCCTTCTGTGGCCCACGGGCCGATGTTTCCCACCCCTGCTTTACGGGATGGCCTGGCGGGGGTGTAGCCTTCCCACCTCCTGTGGGTGCAGGGGACTGGCTTATCATTCTCGCACTTTCCTGCTAAGCCTGCAGGTGGCCTTGGGGGTTTTTCCACGTGGCTGCCACCACGCGCACTTGTCACTCAGGAAAAAGTCGTTGGCCATCTGGCCAGGGCAGGCGGCCGAGAAAGGGGCATGGCACACCTGCTGAGATTGGGTACCTCTTTGTGTCATTACCAGTTTTAATCATGTCTTCTGTCTCCCTCACCCCCCTTTTTTTTTTCCAGATAAGACTGGAAAGAAGAGTCTGGGCAAATTTGTTTCTTCTCCCACAAAAGAGAATGGGAACATTCTACTCTCTTATTCAGATGGTGATGTTTGTGGTGATAAGAAGAGAATAAAAACTGACATAATACTTGTGTGCAAGCCAGGTAAAAGTTTAAAAAAGGAAAAGGTAAAACGTATCGGTGGCTGTTGGCAGGGGTGTGCCCACGCTCTTCATTGCTGTTCCTTGTTGGCACTGCCGGGTGATGAGGCCGAAGGGGTGGGGTCAAGCATTTCATGGTCCAGAACCCTTAATGGTGGTCAGTTGGATTTGATCCCCCGCCCGCCCCCCTCCCCCCGCCCCAAACCAGCCCAGAAATGGAGAAACCGTATGGCGCCTGAGGGCATCGTCATAATTTTCCTAAAGAGCTACGTTCTGTGCATGGCTTCTTGCTTAGGACTGATACACAGCGATCACACAGCCGCCTAACTCCGGTGAATGGCTTAAAAAGGCTGTCCGGCCCGGCTGGCGTGGCTCGGTGGTTGAGCTTCGACTTAGGAACCAGGAGGTCATGGTTCAATTCCGGGTCAGGGCACATGCCCGGGTTTCGGGCTCGATCCCCAGTGGGGGCCGTACAGGAGGCAGCCGATCAATGACTCTCTCTCATCATTGATGTTTCTGTCTCTCCCTCTCCCTTCCTCTCTGAAATCAATAAAAATATATTTTAAAAAAGTGCTGTCCTTGGTTTCACCACGGAACACAATGCATTCCTTTTTTTAAAAAAAATATTTTTATTGATTTCAGAGAGGAAAGGAGAGGGGGAGAGAGATAGAAACATCAATGATGAGAATCATTGATTGGCTGCCTCCTCCACGCCCCTACTGGGGATCAAGCCCGCAACCCAGGTATGTGCCCTTGGCTGGAATCGAACCTGGGACCCTTCAGCCCGCAGGCCAACACCGTAACCACTGAGCCAAACCGGCTAGGGCAATGCATTCTTTACTGTCCTTTACTTACACTGTTTTACGGGGTCAAAACCTATAGAGAGAGTCACACATTTTTGTGTTTCTCAAAATGCAGTGTTTTGTGAGTAATTTTTGATGTCACCGTCACATGCATAATGTTCAGGGACTGTCCTGTTGAGAGTGCTGAGAGTTGATCACGGCTCGGTCTTACTGCTAACCGTGCTGTTACATTTCCTCCCCTCCTCCCGTGGAGGTATTTCCTTTAGGTAAATTCTCAGCTGTGGAATAAGCTCAGGGGCTAGGAGTATTTTTCTTTTTAAAAAAATATGTTTTTATTGATTTTTAGAGGGAGAAGGAGGGAGAAGGAGAGAGAAGGAGAGAAAGAAACATCAGTGGGCTGCCGCCTGCACGCCCCCTACTGGCGACAGAGCCTGCACCGTGGGCATGCGCCCTGACCCGGAATCAAACCCGCGACCTTTCGGTGCACCGGTCGGCAGTACCAAGCCACTCAGCCCGGCTAGGACTATTTTTTTGAGCTTTTTACTTACTTTTTTTTTTTTTTTTAAATTATGGCATAATATGCATAATATAAAATGTATGTATTTTTTGAAATTGTAGTAAAATACACATAACATGAACTTCACCATTTTAACCGTTTTAAGTGGGCAGTTCCTTGGCATGAAGCACATTCCCATTGTTGGGCAACAGTTACCACTACCATCTCCAGAACCTTCTCGTCTTCCCACCCTGCCCCCCTGCCCCTCAGTGTCCCCGCCGCCTCCCCTCCCCCCCCTCCGTGGGGCTGGCTCTGGGAGCCTGGGTGGTGGGCTCGCACAGGGTCTGGGGGCCACGTGCACAGCAGGCGGACGGGTGGTGACGGCTCTGCTCCCCACAGGGGAGCTGGAGAGTGCCCCGGTGCTGATGGACGCCCGCGAGGACGGCTGCTTCTACGAGTTCGAGTGGCACACGGCCGCCGCCTGCGTGCTGGCCCGCACCGAGGGCGACAACTGCACCGTCTTCGACGCCCAGGCAGGTGTGTATCCCGCGTGTCCCAGCACCTGGCGGGCAGCGTCCCGGGACCTGCTTGGGCTTTTAAAAAACGTATTTCCCATGAGCGTTTGAGAGGTGACCTGCTTTAGAATGATATTAACGTGTGGGACCAACATCCTGAAATCCTGGTGTTGGAGGTCACGAGAAACCTCCTTAACTTCGTGGTCAAGGGAGGTTTTGCTGAACGCGAAACCCGAGGGTCACAAGGAAATGAGTCGCGTGGAAAAGGCTTTTCACGCGAGTGTCTGGCCAGGAAACGCGCCTGAGAGACTCCACGCAGGCCCCGTGGTACCCATCCCGCGTGGAGCGTCCGGGTTATGTGACCAGCGGTGGTGGGCTTGGCGTGGACCTTCGTGTTTGACAGTGGAAGCGGGGTGGCCGCTTCTGTGCCGAAGGCCGGGCCCTCGTCCGCCGGCGTCTGGGCGGAGCGCCTGCGAGAGGCCGCGCCGCGGTCCCTCTGCCCGGCTGACCGCGCCTGGGCGGCTGCTCTCTCCCGCAGGCTTCTCTTTTGACCTGTCGCCTCTCACCAAGAAAGATGGCTACAAGGTTGAGACGGCCAAGTACGACTTTTACATCAACGTGTGCGCGGCGGTGACCGCGGGCGCCTGCCAGCCGGGCTCGGGGGCCTGCCAGGTGGCGAGAAGGCAAGTCTCCAGTCAGCAGCCCCGCGGTGTCTTGGGTAACAGACGTTGCTTCAGGGACAGGTGCTCTCTGCCTTCAGAGGCGGAGAAAAGGTAGCCTGCGAACCAGGGGATGCTGGGAGTGCTGTTTCCTTGGCAACGAGGAGCGGTTTCCATGAAGCCTGCCTTCGTGTGGCTGGCTCCACTCACTTGTTAGATAGACATTTGGGTGTTTCTCTACTCACTAGTGCAAATGAAGGGGCTGCACCTTCAGCCAGCTGTGGGCTTGGGTTCCCGAGGGGGGGCTGCCCTCTCACCCCCCCCCCCGCCCTCTTGCCCCCCGGGCTTAGCATCCTGGCCGGGGACAGGGTGGTCTGCGCCCTGGTCCCGGCCCCGCTGCCCCCTTCCGGCACGCCGGCCCTCCTCCCGTTCAGCGTCGCAGGCAGCTGGTCTGGGTCTCTCTTCTGAGAGGCGCTTGCTTGTTTCAGCGATGGGAAGGCTTGGAACTTGGGACAGAGCAACGCTAAGCTTTCCTATTACGATGGGATGATCCAGCTGAACTACAGAGACGGCACGCCCTACAATAACAACAGACACACCCCCAGAGCCACGCTGATCACCTTCCTCTGTGACCGGGACGCAGGCGTGGGCGTCCCCGAGTACCAGGTAGGGAGGGGCTGTGGGTCCCCGAGTACCAGGTAGGGAGGGGCTGTGGGTCCCCGAGTACCGGGTAGGGAGGGGCTGTGGGTCCCCGAGTACCAGGTAGGGAGGGGCTGTGGGTCCCCGAGTACCAGGTAGGGAGGGGCTGTGGGTCCCCGAGTACCGGGTAGGGAGGGGCTGTGGGTCCCCGAGTACCAGGTAGGGAGGGGCTGTGGGTCCCCGAGTACCAGGTAGGGAGGGGCTGTGGGTCCCCGAGTACCAGGTAGGGAGGGGCTGTGGGTCCCCGAGTACCGGGTAGGGAGGGGCTGTGGGTCCCCGAGTACCAGGTAGGGAGGGGCTGTGGGTCCCCGAGTACCAGGTAGGGAGGGGCTGTGGGTCCCCGAGTACCAGGTAGGGAGGGGCTGTGGGTCCCCGAGTACCGGGTAGGGAGGGGCTGTGGGTCCCCGAGTACCAGGTAGGGAGGGGCTGTGGGTCCCCGAGTACCAGGTAGGGAGGGGCTGTGGGTCCCCGAGTACCGGGTAGGGAGGGGCTGTGGGTCCCCGAGTACCAGGTAGGGAGGGGCTGTGGGTCCCCGAGTACCAGGTAGGGAGGGGCTGTGGGTCCCCGAGTACCAGGTAGGGAGGGGCTGTGTGTGTCCACGTGGGCCCATGCACGGCGCTGCGAGAGGTGAGACCCGTGAAGACGGTAGGAAAGAAGAAAGTGTCCTCGGGGCTGGTGCCTGTCTGGACTGAGACGAGGCTCTCCCTGTAGGTGGGGTGTGAGCTGGGCGTCCCTGGGATAAATGGCCGCATTGTCTGGCTCCCCAAGAGCGGCACTGAGCCGCCTGCCGTGGCCCTTCACTTAGAGACAGCCTTCAGTGTGGCCTCCTGGCCGCGTTACCGCCTCCTGAGACAGAAGTGGGTCCTGTAGGATTGCCGGGCCCGTAGGCAGTTTCCGTCTCGGAGCTGTCCCTGCCTCAGGCCTTCTGCTCCGATCGCCCGCAGCCCTGCTCGGCGGGTCCCAGACACACAGGCACGGCAGCCATCCCTCCTTCCCACTTAGCCCGGGATTGTCTTAATTTTTTTTAAAAAATACATATTTTATTGATTTTTTACAGAGAGGAAGGGAGAGAGATAGAGAGTTAGAAACATCGATGAGAGAGAAACATCCATCAGCTGCCTCCTGCACACCCCCTACTGGGGATGTGCTCGCAACCGAAGTACATGCCCTTGACCGGAATCGAACCTGGGACCCTTCAGTCCCCAGGCCGACGCTCCATCCACTGAGCCACACCGGTCAGGCTGTCTTAATTTTTTGCTGGACACTCTTCCTGTTGTTCACACGAGGGGACATGACGTGTTTATAGAGCACGTGCCTGTCTTTGTCTTGTTTAACCCTGACTTCCCATGACATTCCCTTCCTCTGTGTCCTCCCTCTCCCGTCGCGACAGGAGGAAGATAACTCGACCTACAACTTCCGGTGGTACACCAGCTACGCCTGCCCCGAGGAGCCGCTGGAGTGCCTGGTGACGGACCCGCTGTCCATGGAGCAGTACGACCTCTCCAGGTGCGGGCAGCCTGCCCTTGGCCTCGCCCTGGCCGGTCCAGTTAGTGCGG
Organism: Cnephaeus nilssonii; assembly: GCF_951640355.1. Classification (NCBI taxonomy): domain Eukaryota; kingdom Metazoa; phylum Chordata; class Mammalia; order Chiroptera; family Vespertilionidae; genus Cnephaeus; species Cnephaeus nilssonii. The sequence continues at coordinate 3,691,518 of NC_137080.1, read as the reverse complement.
AGGTCTCGCATGTAGGCCTCGCCGGGAGCCTGGCGCTGAGCCGGTGGCCGGGCGTGCGCCCTGGGCTGCAGGAGCAGGGTGGGGAGGTGACGCTGAGTAACCGTGGCTGTGGGTCTCTGCACCGCAGCCTCCGTCTTCAGCGGCGTCATTTAGGTCCGTGGCTGTCGGTGCAGAGGGGGGCAGGTCGGGGTGTGCCACGGTCTGCGTTCAGCCACGCCACGCTGCTGGGTGCGTGAGTCACGGTGAGCAGCTCAGCAGTGGGACCGCGAGGGCGTGTTCTCTGCGTTTCTCTAAAGGCTTAGAAATGAGTTGTCAGGCTTCACAAGCACACGCTGCTCTGGCATTTCAGGCTGGCCAAGTCTGAAGACGGCCCCGAAGGAAACTGGTACGCCCTGGACAGCGCCGGAGCCCACAGCGCGTGGCGCAAGTACTACATCAACGTGTGCCGGCCCCTGAGCCCGGTGCCGGGCTGCGACCGCTACGCGTCCGCCTGCCAGATGAGATACGAGAACAAACAGGTGCGCCTGCCTGCCTGCCGGTCGCCTGGTCTCCCTCGGCGTACCTGCCTCCGTGGGCCGCGTGGCGGTTCCTGGGCTCCCAGGTCACCGTCGGGCTGGCCCGGAGGCGGGCCTCTGAGCGGAAGGAGGCCTGCCTGGCGTGCGCTTGTGCAAATCATTGTTCAGATTGAAGCCCTGAGCGAGCCTGGTGGGGCGGGGGGGACGACACGACCTCTGATCACAGTACGGGGCTGAGGAAACTCCGGTCGAGTGTCTAGTCTGAATTCTAAAGTGCCTTCCGGTGGCCGGCAGACACGGGCGAAGAGTGGTTTTTGCTTCCAAGAGCTCTTGCTTCTGGCTAATGAGCGCCACGGGGGGTGAACTAGGTCTGAGCATTTGCTCTCGTCCGGACTCCGAGCTGCCCGACGTCTGTCGTCGGGGAAGTGCGGTTACTGCCAGGGGTTTGGTATGTTCCCTTGAGCTCTTTGCCCGGTGAGTCTTTTCATTTTTTAAAGATATATTTTTATTGGTTTTTAGGGTGAGTCTTTTAATTTTTTAAAGATATATTTTTATTGGTTTTTAGAGAGAGAGAGGAAGGGAAAGGGATAGAGAGATAGAAACATCAATGAGAGAGAAACCACATCGATCGGCTGCCTCCTGCATGCCCCCTACTGGGGATTGAGCCGGCAAACTAGCATGTGCCCTGACTGGGAATCGAACCGGTGACCTCTTGGTTCCTGGGTCGACGCTCAACCACTGAGCCACACCGGCTGGGCCGCGCGGCGAGTTTAAAATAAAGATGGGCGTGTGCTCCTTTAAAACAGCACACCGGGGACGTACTTTCCTGGGTGGGTGTCGAGGTGCCTGGCGTTGCTGTGGCAGTGAGGTGGGTGCCTTTGGGGTTTTGCACACCATCGTGTGCAATACTGGAAGCAGTGGCCTCAGCACAGTCGGCGCTCGATGCCCACGGGTTCCGTATTTGCCGACTCCTCTCCTCGCTCACATTTGTTACCCCCAGATCGATACCCACAGTCACGTGGGACATGGGCACAGTGGCCTGACCAGTACCTTCCCCGCTGAGGTGGGACAAGGGGGCGCCCCCCATCCTTGTCTACTTCCTGCTCTCACACTGGAGGGTGGGGATGTGAGGGGCGGGGTGGGAATCGAGGCCTGTCTCTGATGAGTGTTAGGGGATGGCCGTGGGCAGATCACGGGTCTGAGCGTGGTTTTCCTGTAGTGAAGACAATGGGACGTGTCAGCGGGAGCGCTTGTGAGGGTCTGGGGTCATATTCTGCGTGAGCTTTGTGAGCAGAGAGGTGCAGGGCGCCCCTGCATGGAGGAACGGGCTCCCTGCGCACTCACCCCGTGCTCGCGGGACTTCATGGACCACGGCACTGAGTGACGCGAACCCGCTGCACGAGCGAGGAGCGAGGACGCCGGGGCCCTCACGGACGTGCTGTTCGCAGGGTGTGTTTTCTGAAGTCGTCTCCATCAGCAACCTGGGCGTGGCCAAGTTCGGCCCCTTGGTGGAGGAGAGCGGCAGCCTCCTGCTGGAGTACGAGAACGGCTCGGCCTGCACCACCAGCGACGGCATGCAGACCACCTACACCACCCGGATCCACCTCGTCTGCTCCAGGGGCAGCCTGGTGAGGCGCTCGGCGGGGCGGGGCGTCCTGGGTCTCCTCTGGCCAGCACCGCCGGGTGTGTCTCAACGGGGGCGAGCGAGTCTGGTGGGTAGAGGAGTCAGGTTCTCTTTTCGAAAGCGTGGACTTGGACTCAGACTTGGGTTTGGGTCCCAGTTGCGCCCTTTACTGCCGGCAAGACCTCAGGTAAATGCCTCAGCATCCAAGCCTAAGAGGCGAGGCGATACCGTCAGAGCAGGGACAGTGAGGACGCACCTTGTAATTGGATGACACTCATTGAGCACCCAGCCTGTCCATTGACACCTAGCCCTGAATTTGACCTTCCAGAACACCCACCCGATATTTTCTCTCATCTGGGAGTGTGTGGTCACGTTCCTGTGGAACACGGAGGCCGCCTGTCCCATCCAGATAACGACGGACACAGACCAGGTACGTGTGCCCTCGGGACCTCGGAGCTGCCCTGACATTCCACCCGCTGTCCGGCTCTGCACCCCCCCCTCCCCTTTCTAATCTAACCAGCATCACCATGGAAACACTGACCAGCTGTCATCCCATCATAATGACTTAGTTAACATGTTAACACACGCCCCCTACTGGGGATTGAGCTCGCAACCAGATATGTGCCCTGCGTGGGAATTGAACCGTGATCTCCTGGTTCCTGGGTCAGCGCCCAGCCATGAGCCCCGGCAGGGGGCATGAGGGCTGCTTTCCTCTGGGGCTCCCGTGGGGAGGACATGCAGGCTTGGGAGGCACTGTGTGTGCTGTGCCCTCCAGGACGTGGCTCGAGTGTGTCTCTTCCCGCCTTGTTCCCGCAGGCCTGTGCTATACGGGACCCTAACAGCGGGTACGTGTTTGACCTCAACCCGCTGAACAGTTCCCAAGGCTACGTGGTCTCTGGCATCGGGAAGACTTTTGTGGTAAGAATTCTGTGTGAATCCCAGTTTGCTTTGAAATGCGACAGTGCGCTGAGGTCGCCTGCAGCTGTGTCATTTACAGTAGGTGAGAGTTCACAGTAGATGAGGGTGTAGGTTACAGTAGGTGAGGGGGTAGGTTACAGCAGGCGAGAGTGTAGGTTACAGTAGGTGAGGGTGTAGTTACAATAGGTGAGAATGTAGGTTACAGTGGGTGAGATTATTTACAGTAGATGAGGGTATAGATTACAGTAGGTAAGGGTATAGTTACAGTAGGTGAGAGTGTAGTTACAATGGGAAAGGGTGTAGTTACAATGGGTGAGAGTGTAGGTTACAGTGGGTAAGAGGTCATTTACAGTAGACAAGGGTATAGTTACAATGGGTGAGAGTGTAGTTACAATGGGCGAGGGTGTAGTTACAGTGGGCGAGGGTGTAGTTACAGTGGGCGAGGGTGTACTTAGCTGCCTGTAAGAGTATGAGAGGCAGACGAGAGCCTCGTTGAACCCGTAGAGAACATTCTAGATAACATGAGTCCCTACAGAACATGCTAGAAGTGAAGAGCCCCGATTACTTGGCATTGCACCGACAGGCCATTTCTGAAGTAGGAGATCCTGGTCCTTCAGAAACCCGCTGTTTGTCCATAGTTGTTATCCCACCTGGGCGCCTGTTCTCCTTCATTTTCACGGGATGATGTCAACGTCTTTAAGAAGCCTAGGGTTATCCCATCATATGACTTAGTTAACATGTTAGCTGTCTGTCACTCTCTAGCATGACTGGAAGTACTGTGAAACGGGGGCTTACGTGTGTCCTCTGTCACATGCGGTCATTGTTACCGGAAATGCACCTGAGCGTGTGGAGGTGCAGGGCCTAATAACACGTGCCGCACCTTGGAGGCAGTCCGTGGGCACGCGCCGTGGTCTTTGCCCGAGGTGCCGACTCCAGGACTCTTGCCCAAACGTGGGGCGTTGGTGACCAAGCTGTGGGCATCCGCTGCCCAGCGTGGCTGGGGCAGGGTCGCGGGCTCTCCCCCGTGGCGAGGTGCGCAGCCTGAGGGTGTGGGTTTGGTTCTTACCGTCTGGCCTGCAGTTTAACGTGTGCGGCACGATGCCCGTCTGTGGGACCCTGGACGGAAAGCCGGCTTCCGGCTGCGAGGCGGCGACCCAGACAACGGATCTCAACAACCTGAAGCCAGAGCGGCTGGTTGGACTCGAGAAGACCCTCCAGCTGTCCACGGAGGGTTTCATGACGCTGACCTACAAGGGCCCCTACTCCGACACGAAGGGTGAGCCCCGAGCCATGCTGTTGTGGCCGAACGTGTGCTGGCGGTTCTGTGACTGTCACCTTCCTGAGAGCGTAACGTCAGGGAGTCCCTGCGGTGCCTGAGTCCCCCCGCCTCCGGGCACACGTGCGCCACACTGACGTGCCCTCGTGCTCACCCAGGTCCCGACTGGAGAGGTGGCCGGACCCCTGCTGCCCATCGCCCCTCCTCCCCGCGTCCTTCATCAGTTGTCCCTCTGACGTGGGACCTTGTCACTTTTTTTTTTTTTTAATATATCTTTATTGATTTCAGAGAGGAAGGGAGAGGGAGAGAGAGAAACATCAATGATGAGAGAGAATCATTGATTGGCTGCCTCCTGCACGCCCCCTACTGGGGGTCGAGCCTGCAACCTGGGCACGTGCCCTGACCAGAATTGAACCTGGGACTCTGAGTCCGCAGGCCAATGCTCTGTCCACTGAGCCACATTGGCCAGGGCACGTACAGTTTTGCTGTGTTAAGTTTCTTAACACTTTTACCCTTCCCTGCACCGTGTCGCACGGCAGGAACTTGGTACCGAAGTGCCAGCCCAGGCTGCTGGTGGTCGGGTGCCAGCCACGCTGCCTGTGTCGGGATGCTGAGTGCACGTGGCTGGTCGGTTCTCTCACCCCTCATCGGTGTCACGCCCTTCTGCTTAACCACCTCCGCACTTGATGGGGACGAGGGCCTGGCCCTTGCCCAGGGCAGAGCCAGAGTCAGGGTCCAGATCTTTTGATTCTCATCCTGGCTCTGTCCTCAGACGTCCTGGCTCTGAAACCATCGAGGCACATTCTTGCCCACGCACGCCTTCTGGCCTTGATCCTTGCTGTTCCCCTGCCCCCAACGCTCTTCCCTTAAGATGGCCACGTGGTTCGTTCACTTCCTCACCCTCGTCCGGTATCGGCTCAGGTTCACCTCCGTGAGCCGGGCCACGGCCTTTAACATTGCCGTGTTCTGTGCCACCATTCCTGGGACTTCTGTGCCCATTTCTGCCTTTTCCTTCTTACACTTCTCACTCCTGGCCTGTCCTGGGCTGTGTTTAATTTGCTTATTATCAGGACCACCAGATGGGAGTGGAAGCTCCGTTTTTCTCACTCCTGTGTGTAATGGGAACTTAGTAAATGTTTTTGATTAAATCAATAGAGGAGAGTTATGTTGTTTTCCAATGTTTTCATTGATAAACAGATGTTGCACTTGTATATTTTCTGGAATATAGGGTGTGGCAAAAGTAGGTTTACAGTCGTTTGTATGCGAAATAATATCTATATGTATAAAAGCCTAAGTGGCCGGCAGTAGCTATGCTGCGCACTGACCACCAGGGGGCAGACACTCAACGCAGGAGCTGCTGAGCTACGGTGACTTGGCAGGTGGTTCTCGGGTGACGCACCTGGAACCAGAGAGGAGGGGGCCCGATTCTGGGATGCGTCACCCAAGAACCATCCTCTCGCAATCCGGGACCCTTCGGGGGATGTCGGAGAGTCAGTTTTGGCCCGATCCCCGCAGGCCAGGCAGAGGGACCCCACCGGTGCACGAATCCGGTATCAAAGTGCCAGCCCAGTTTGAGTCCGTGCACCGGGCCTCCATTAATAAGTAATAGTAAAGAATAAACTCTTCCGTGTACTCGCACCCGTAGACCCGCTCTTGCCCTGCCCTGTATGAGGCCAAGACACTAGGTTCACACATCACCCCGTCTGCATGCAGGTCACGGTCGCCATGAATGTGGCCACCCCGGGTCCGCGCAGGCCCCTTGAGCAGACCTGGCGCTGTGAGGTCGCTGTTTCCGAGGCGGCCTCGGGCTGGTTCCAGCGGGAGGGCTGTCGGGGCGGCGCTGTGATGGCTGCTGTTTCTCAAGTCTGTCCTCCTTGTTCCCCAGAGACTGGGAATTCTTTCATCATCCGCTTTGTTTGCAATGATGACGTGTACCCAGGAATCCCCAAATTCCTGCACCAGGACATCGATGCCGGCCTGGGCATCCGAAGCACCTTCATTGAGTTTGAAACGGCACTGGCCTGCGTGCCTTCTCCAGTGGATTGCCAGGTCACAGGTAAGGCCTGGCGGACCAGGAACTCAGAGCCCGGTCAGAAGTGTGCGTGTGCACGTGAGTGAGTCGGTGTGCATGTGAGTGTGTGTGCACGAGTGAGTGCACGGGTGCATGTGTGCACATGAGTGAGTGTGTATGTGGCGTGTTTTACTTGACAGGCAGCATGCCATGTGTGTTTGCGCATTTTCTTAGAAGGATGCCTAGATTTGGAATCTTTCCCTTGAAGGGAATCTGGGATAGTTAATGGTTTTAAGTTACAATTTGGGATCAGAATTATATGCTTAAGGACAGAGAAAGGAATTTGGGGAAAAATAAAATACACTCTCATAGCTTCTTATCTGAGGGAGAAAGACTAAAAAGAGGACCACGTTGTGTAAGATGGGCCCAAGGCTGAGCAGTGTCCCCGGGACCCTCCCCTGTGCCCTCAGGTTGGCCCTCCGCGCGGCAGCTGTGAGGGTCAGAGCGGGCGGCGTTTCTGCAGGGAGCCTCCTGCTGCTGCTGCTGCTGCGTTGGTTTTTCTTCTGATTCTCACCTGAGGATATTTTCCCATTGATTTCTAGAGAGAGTGGGAGGGAGGGAAGAAGGCAGAGAGAGGGGGAACATTGATGTGAGAGACACATCAATCAGTTGCCTCCTGCAGGCACCTCGACCAGGGCCAGATCAAACCTGCAACCCAGGTACGTGCCCTTGACTGGGAATCGTACCCACAACCCTTCAGTGTGCAGCCGGCATTCTAACCACTGGGCACACCGGCCAGGCCCCCTCATCTCTGCAATGAGTGCCAGGGGTGCAGCGTGGGTCTCCGCTGGGTAGGAGGGCCGCGCCCACAGCCGACGAGGAGGCCTTGCTGCCCTGCGTGTTCCATGTTTCAGACCTGGCCGGGAACGAGTACGACTTGAGTGGCCTGAGCAGCGTCCGGAAGCCCTGGGTTGCTGTGGACCCCTCGGCGGACGGACAGAGGAGAACGTTCTACCTGAGCGTGTGCACGCCCCTCCCGTACATCCCTGGGTGCCGAGGTGAGTGTAGGGCCTTGGACTCCAGTTCCTTCTGCCTTCCCCCTCCCCCACCCCCACCCCAAGCGAATCCCCCGGCTCTTGCAGGCAGCGCAGTGGGGTCGTGCCTGGTGTCCGAGGACGACAGCTGGAACCTGGGTGTGGTGCAGATCAGTCCTCAGGCTGCCGGCAACGGGTCCCTGAGCCTCGTCTACGTCAACGGCGACAAGTGCAACGGGAACCAGCGCTTTTCCACCAGGATAACGCTGGAGTGTGCCCAGACATCGGTGAGTGTGCCCAGACGTCGGTGCGTGTGCCCAGACAGCGGTGAGTGTGCCCAGACGTCGGTGAGTGTGCCCAGACGTCGGTGCGTGTGCCCAGACGTCGGTGCGTGTGCCCAGACGGTGGTGCGTGTGCCCAGACGGCGGTGCGTGTGCCCAGACGGCGGTGCGTGTGCCCAGATGGTGGTGCAAGTGTGACAAGCAGTGTGTCTCGTGTGTCCACTCCATTCCCCAGGTCCCTCCCACCTCTGAATCTTCTAACTCACAACTTGCCGGGGTTCCCCTGGGCCCGGCCTTTGTGGGGTTCAGCTGGAGCGTGCTCTCCCGGGGCCATGTGGCTGACAGTGGCTTTCTCTCACGGAGGTGACACGCTGGCTGTTCACGTGGCGGTCCTTTCACTTCCTTCCTTGTTGCAGGGCTCGCCCACGTTCCAGCTGCTGGATGAATGCGAGTACGTGTTCGTCTGGAGGACGGTGGAAGCCTGCCCGGTGGTCAGGGCGGAAGGTAGGCCCGGCTCGCCGACAGCGTGAGGGCAGCAGGGGCCACGCCCTCGCCCGAGCCGCAGATGCGAGACCCTGCGATGACGCACGTGTGTGACCGTGGAACACGCGTGGTGGGCAGATAACTGCTCCCTTCTTCCACTGTCACCTGGGGAGTTCCTCTTCTCAGTTACCATTGACATACATGTCACGTTAGTTCCAGGTGTACAGTGTATGATTAGAATGAACAGATATCTTTTTTTAAAAAATATAACTTGGGTGTGGTGCAGATCAGTCCTCAGGATTTCAGAGAGGAAGGGAGAGGGGGAGAGAGATACAAACATCAATGATGAGAGAGAATCACGCATCAGCTGCCTCCTGCACGCCCCACACTGGGGATCAAGCCTGCAGCCGGGGCCTGTGCCCCGACCGTGACTTGAACCGTGACCTCCTGGTTCAGAGGTCGATGCTCAGCCTCTGAGCCACCCGGCCGGGCTGCACAGATAATCTTTGCCCTGGAGTCATGTTACTCCAGTACGTTGCCGACTTGACCGGCGGTGTTTTCCTCAGGTGCCTGGGTTGATGCTGTGGGCTTCTCACGCGTGAGCACATGAGTAGGGGCACTCACTGTCTGTTTGGCTACGTGGATCCTCACGTGTCCTCGGCTTTTCTAGAAAGTTGTTTGCCAGGCAGTTCCCCGCACGTGTCTGTAGAAACAAGAGGAACGACGCGGGCGTGTGTGATGCCTGCTTCGAGACGGCAGCTGTCTGGCGGGAAGTGGGTAACTTCCTGCTGCCCGTGTGAGTGACCGCGTTGTCGGGGACTCCTCCCGCGCCCCTGCAGGAGACAACTGTGAGGTGCGAGACCCCAGGCACGGCCACCTGTACGACCTGAAGCCCCTCTCCCTGAACGACAGCGTGGTGAACGCCGGGGAGTACACCTACTACTTCCGGGTCTGCGGGAAGCTGTCCTCTGGCGTCTGCTCCAGCGACGACAAGTCCAAGGTGATCTCGTCCTGCCAGGAGAAGCGGGGCCCGCTGGGATTCCACAAAGTGGCAGGTACGGGCGCGCTCTGCTCTCGCTGCACGCAGAGCCTGGGCTGCGGGCCGAAGGGGCCGGGCTGGGGTGCATCTCCTTGGGCAGGAGGGCGGCTGCTGGGTGCCCCCGGGGAGGTGCCTGCTTGCTGACTCCCTTAGCCAGGGTGGGCACGGACGGAGGCCTTCGAGCTTCGTTTATTTTGTTCATACCTAGCAATGCCAGTTACGGATCCTAAGACCTGGTTTTTTATTTATTTTTTTTAAATATGTTTTTATTGATTTCAGAGAGTAAGGGAGAGAGAGAGAAAGAAAGAAAGAAACATCAGTGATGAGAATCATTGATCGGCTGCCTCCTGCAAACTGCCTACTGGGGATCGAGCCCGCAACCCGGGTATGTGCCCTTGGCCAGAATTGAACCCAGGACCCTTTAGTCCACAGGCCGACACTCTATCCACTGAGCCAAGCCGGCGAGGGCAGACTTGTTTCTTTTTTCTGTTGCAACAGTGGGGCCGCTGAACCAGCCAGGGGTGGGTGTTCCGAGGTAGTACTTTCTAGAATCGAGTCGGGGGACCCGTTCAGTAAAGGGTTTGGCTCTGGAACTCAGGCATGCTGTGGGTCACCACGCCGTCTCAGCCGTGGGCAAGTGGTAATAAGTTGAAGGACATTTAAAAACGAAGTCCCGGGAGCGGCTGTGTGAGGGCAGCCCCGGGCCACGCGGAGGCGTGACGGCCGTTGGCTGACCGGCTGAGGAATGGCCGTGTGTCCTGTGGTCAGTCTGGGCTGCTGTGGCCCTGGCTCTGTGCCTCCAGCTGTGATGGGGCAGGAGCAGGGGCACAGCGTGGGCCGGCCCCTCGGTCGCCTGTGGCTCGGGGCGCGTGGTGCCGCGGGTGTGTGGTCAGCGTGGCCCCTGGCACGGCCGAACCGCCCCCGTTAACCAGCCGCCCCTCGCACAGGCCTCCTCACGCAGAAGCTGACGTATGAGAACGGACTGCTGAAGATGAACTACACGGGCGGGGACACCTGCCACAAGGTGTACCAGCGCTCGACCACCATCTTCTTCTACTGCGACCACAGCACGCGGAAGGTGAGCGGGAGCCGGGGGGGGGGGGGGGGGGGCGCCCCGCGTCCGACAGCAGCGCGCTCCCCTCACAGCGGCGCCGAGCTGCGTGCGGACGTTACGGGGCCTGTGTCGATGGATTAGAGCGGGTTTCAGGGGACGTAATCGCCCCGACCACGTCCACCCTTAAAACTCAAGGCGTGAACGCACGGGAGGTTCCGGTGTCACGAGCCTGTCTGTCCCTCTCAGCCCGTGTTCCTCCAGGAGACCTCGGACTGCTCCTACCTGTTCGAGTGGCGCACGCAGTACGCCTGCCGCCCGTTCGACGTGACGGAATGCTCCTTCAAGTGAGTCCCGGCTCGGCGTGCTTCTCGGCCGCCGGCAGCGTGACTTCGTGAAGAGAAAGAGAAACGAATCTCTCGCTGTCCTGATGCCCTCCCCTTGTTGCGTCGCGTTCTCTGCTTGGACTCAGTTTCCTCCTCTCTGTGCGGGGGCTGGCGTAGGCGGCTCCCAGGCTGTTCGCACCCCTCGCTCCTGTCTGACGGGACGCGGAGCTCGCACCAGCGTGCCACCAGCTTCCCGCTGACGGTGGCTGCCGTGCGCCTTCTCCGTGGCCCGAGCTTGGAGAGACCCACTTCTCGGGCTTGGTGTTTGGAGGTTCTTGTTAATATATAATTTAAAAAAATATATATTTTTATTGACTTTAGAGAGGAAGGAGGAGGGGGGAGAGAGAAACATCAATGATGAGAGAGAATCATTGATTGGCCGCCTCCTGCACGCCCCCTACTGGGGATCGAGCCCGCAACCTAGGCATGTGCCCTTGACCGGAATCGAACCCGGGACCCTTCAGTCTGCAGGCCGACGCTCTATCCACTGAGCCACCCCAGCTAGGTCTAGTTTTGTTGAACTCTTTGTGAATTGGAGTTGTCGCTGATCTGACTGTTGGGGGTGTGGTCCAGGCTAAAGTCCTGTCCCTGGGGAGATCGGATGCCCGGACAGCGGGCCAGCTGCCCAGGTGGACACAGCTGACCCTGACCGCATGCTCTCCTCCCTGCAGAGACGGGGCCGGCAACACCTTCGACCTCTCGTCCCTGTCGCGGTACAGCGACAACTGGGAGGCCGTCACCAGCACCGGGGCCCCCGAGCACTACCTCATCAACGTCTGCAAGTCCCTGGCCCCGCAGCCCGGCGCGGGTGAGCACGGCGGGGCTGGTCAGTGTGGGGACGAGGAGCCGGGCTTCTGGGGCGCCGTCTCCCTGTGACACGCACGGCTTCGGCCAGGCAGCGCAGGAGGGTTATTTCAGGGTCTCAGTGACCGGTCCCCGGGGTGCCCAGGCTCTGCTGGGGACGTTACAACCTTTTGGAACATCAGGAGGTGGCGGTGGGTGGAGGTAATCAGGTGGCAGGTGATTCTCAGCAGGGAGGAGGGGGAGGGCGTGGCGCGGAGAGGTGGGTGCCGGCTGTGTCCTGAGAGTGGCGTGGGCGGGCCTTTTCCGAGGCAGGAGCCAGCCGCCCCCCCAAACCTGAGTGTGGAGAAGTCGGCTGTGCGCGTGGGGCCAGGCGCGATCTGCCCTGACGCTGGGCGTTTACACAGCCCGGCCCACGCCGGGGCCCGGGGCCCAGGCTCCGGTTCCTCCTGCAGAGAGCGGTCTTCACCGGGGCCATGGCCCCTTCGCCTTGCTCTGTGCTGGGCAGGCTGGCGACACCGTGGTCTTAACCCACGCAGTGGGGCCGACGGCACAGGCGTAGGGGGCCGAGTCCTCAGTGCCTCTTGCTAAAGGACAGCAGGCGAAGGTAGGGCACGGCCGTGTCCCTTTGGCCTCATCTGGGTACTTTAGCTTCCTCGTTTCGAGGCTCAGAAGGAATTCAGGCTGTTACACCCGGATCCCCGCACCCCGAGCCTCTCCCCGCCGCTCTGTGAGTGAAGACTCGGTGGTGGTGTCTGACTGACGTGAGAGAAGCAGGTTGTTTTAGTGACGTCAGGTGCAGTCTGAGCGTGCCTGGCCTCACTCACTCGCCAGGAGTTAAATTCCAGGTGGAAAGGCCCGAAGGTGACCCCCTGTATCTCCCGCTGCAGAGCCGTGCCCGCCGGAAGCGGCCGCGTGTCTGCTGAACGGCTCCAAGCCCGTGAACCTGGGCAGGGTGCGGGACGGTCCTCGGCAGGAGGACGGCGTCACCGTCCTGAAGTACGTGGATGGCGACCTGTGTCCTGACCGGATTCGGAACAAGTCGACCACCATCCGGTTCACCTGCAGCGAGAACCAAGTGGTAAGTGACCCGGCGTCCTCAGCCCTGGGCTGCGGCCCTGCCGGGGCCGGCGTCTGCCTTCCCTGGAGAGGTGAGTCTCAGAGCTCAGGATGGCAGGCGTGGCAGCGGGCGAGCGGGCAGCGGGCAGCGGGCAGCTGGTGAGCGGGCAGCGGGCAGCGGGCGAGGAGGCAGCATCCCGCCGGCCCTGTGGTCCTGGGCGCTTCTCTCCTCCGGCCCCACCCACGCCAGGCCTGGCCGTTCTGGTTCAGAATTCATTGGGTTGAAGGCTCGCTCAGATCCCCGGGGGCTGTAGGGAACCGATACGTGGCAGCGCGCCCTGGGGCTGGAGGGAGTGGGGGGTGGGGGGAGCGGAAGGTTGGCCGGACCTGGTCAGTGCGGCGCTTCCCCTCCCCCCCGTGGACCTGGTTCACTACCTAACCACACGGAGCGGCCCACCCCGTACTGCCCGGAGCCCCGCTGGCCTGCGGAGGGAAAGGGGGGCGTGCGAGGGGGTGGAGGTGGGCGGGGCCGTGCCCAGAGGCGTGGCCACCGAGCGGATGTGAGCAGCCTGTGGTGGCGGAGAGGTGGAGAGGAGAGGTGGAGGCGGGAGCAGGCTGTGTGGAGGGCAGGGAGTTCCCGGCGGCCTTCTCCGTCGTGTTCCTAACCACGGGTCTCAGTTCACTTGCTTTTTAGAACGTCATCACTTGTTTGCTCCTGTGAGCAGCCCCCTGAGCATCTTTGTCCGCCCTGACCTCCCTCACCCTACATGCCCGAAGCCCCCAGCGTTGCTCTGGATTGAGCTGGCTCTGCTCTTCCTAACCCTGCGCCGTCCTTAGTGCGGGACAGTCTCGTGCTGCAGGGAGGGCCCGCCCGCCCCCCGCCCGCCCCCCGCCCCCCGCCCCTGCAAGGTACGCGATTCCAAACACAGACCTGCCGTCAGCAGCCTCTGTCCCGCCCTAGAACGCCAGGCCCATGTTCATCAGCGCCGTGGAGGACTGCGAGTTCACCTTCGCCTGGCCCACGCCGGCCGCCTGCCCCGTGCGGAGCAACGTGCACGGCGACTGCAAAGTGACCAACCCCGCCACGGGTGAGACGTCACCAGCCCACCTCAGGGAGGGACCTGCCAGTCACGGGGCCCACGGCCGCTGTGCGTGGGCACAGGGGCGGTGGGCCCCGCGCCTCGCCCGCCGGGGCTGTGCCTGGCGGCAGCTCGCCTGTGGCGGAGTTGGTGACGGTCTCTGCCCTCGGCAGGACACCTGTTCGACCTGAGCTCTCTGGGCGGCAAAGACGGACACACGGCCGCCTACAGCGAGAAGGGGCTCGTCTTCCTCAGCATCTGCGGGGAGAACGAAAACTGCGCCCCCGGCGTGGGTGAGTGCGGCCCGCGGTCTCGCCCCTGAGGCCGTCCCAGCCTCCGTCCCTCCGGCCAGAGGGCCGAGGACAGCGCGGGCCACACGCCCTCTCCCGCCGCGGCGGCTGGCGGCGCGGCCTCGTGGTGGGATGGTGCGTGGGTGGCATTTGCTCGGACCATCGTGGACCCTCCGAACCACGGTGTCGGCGTGAACGCGAGAGCCCGCGTTTGCGGGAAGAGCTCAGAGGACACCGGCCTGTGCATCGTAACCGTGTGTCTCCCCTCCCCTCCCGGCGCAGGGGCCTGCTTCGGGCAGACCAGGATCAGCGTGGGCAAGGCCAGCAAGAGGCTCACCTACGTGGACCAGGTCTTGCAGCTGGTGTACGAGGACGGCTCCCCCTGTCCCTCCAAGTCCGGCCTGCGGTACAAGAGCGTCATCAGCTTCGTGTGCAGGCCGGAGGCCGGGCCCACCAACAGGCCCATGCTCATCTCCCTGGACAAGCGGACGTGCACGCTCTTCTTCTCCTGGCACACGCCGCTGGCCTGCGAGCAGGTGGTGAGTCCGGGCTGCACGCGGACCCGAGGAGGAAGGCCTGGGGGCCCCGGGGGTCCTCCCAGCAGGGGCCTGGGTCTCTCGTCCCCTCCGATGGCCCAGTGATCATCGGTTCGGCGTGCTCAGTGTTCGGTAGCCGAGCGTGTGGGGCCCCGAGCCCGCCCTTCGTGCTTTTTTGGTGGTGAACGCGTGTGGGTGTTCAACGCGTGTGGGTGTTCAACGCGTGTGGGTGTTCAACGCGTGTGGGCGAGGTGCAAGGACTCGGAACGCCCTGCCGACCCCAGCGGCCTGCCTCTCTCTCAGACGGAATGCTCCGTGAGGAATGGCAGCTCCATCATCGACCTGTCCCCCCTCATCCACCAAACGGGGGGCTACGAGGCGTACGACGAGAGTGAGGACGAGTCCTCCGACACCAACCCCGACTACTACATCAACATCTGCCAGCCGCTGAACCCCATGCACGGGCTGGCCTGTCCCGCCGGGGCCGCCGTGTGCAAGGTGCCCGTGGACGGGGCCCCCATAGTAAGTGTGGGGAATGCAGGGGGGAGACCATGCCTGCAGGTTTTCGACAACACGCCTGTGCGCCGTGCTGCTTGCTTTCCCCGGGGAATTCCTCCAGCGGAAGGCGTGGAGACGGACCGGACCATGTTCCGGGAGCATGGCGACGAGCAGCGTGGCGTTCTGCGTCAGGCCACCCGCCGATGGGGTGGCCAGGTCTCTGAGCTGTGGACGGAGATGTGAACACGTGTAGCTACACGCTTGTGTCATGGGAGGAGTCGTGGGCGGAGCAATATTTGTGTAAAGAGCAAGAAAGAACATGGAGAGCTTGGCTCCTGTGGATGCACACCTTGTGTCGTTAGCGTTCTTCTGAAACGCAGGCGCTTTCTTTATTTAAAATGTATTTTTATTGATTTCAGAAAGGAAGGGAGAGGGAGAGAGAAAGGGGGAGAGGGAGAGAGAGAGAGAAACATCAAAGATGAGAATCACGGACCGGCTGCCTCCTGTAGGCCCCCCACTGGGGATCGAGCCCACAACCTGGGCCTGTGTCCTGACCAGAGTCGAACCCTGACCTCCTGGCTCACAGGTGGGCGCCCAACCACTGAGCCACGCCGGCCGGGCCACGGGCTTTCTTTAGGAAACCAGGGACCGTGAAGGGCTGACGCAGCGTTAACAGCGACACCTTCTGCCTCAGAAGTTGGGGTTTTATACTCGCGTTTTCAGTGCAGGTCTGCATCTCCAGAACCTGTCTTCACGAGTTACACGCATGTTCTGTCAAACCCTCGGTGGGTGGCGGTATTTAAAATGCACCTCCAAAGTGGAGTGTTTCTCTGTGTTTGAGGAGCGAGCTCCTGTGCTCACATGCCTTCCCTTCATGTGACAGGCGAGCGTGTCTGCAGCCTCGTCAGGAGTAGGCCGGGGAGTTGCTCGAGGGACTGGCAGAGCCGCCGCCCTGTGGGCGGGAGGGGGGTGAGCCCGGCCTCGGTGGGAGCCCGTTGGGGTCCTGCCCACAGTGCAGGGTGGGGTCCTCGCTCGGTCACTGTCTGAGACGCCCCATATGCTGTATTATTGCCCAGCGACCCTTTTTCAGATTCTAAAAACTGGTCATTTCTCTAACCGGAGAGGGTGTTGCAGTGTTGTGGTCTGAACATGCCCCACGGTGATCAACGAAGTGTTACAGCTTCATTTTCACACTCATTGTGCACACACACACATTCTCTATCTCACACACACACATTCTCTATCTCACACACATTCTCTATCTCACATACACACATTCTCTATCTCACACACACACATTTTCTATCTCACACACATTCTCTATCTCACACACACACACACTCTACCACACACACACAGTCTCTATCTCACACACACACATTCTCTATCACACACACACCCTCTCTACCACACACACACATTCTCTATCTCACACACACACTATCACATACACATTCTATATCACACACACACACATTCTCTATCTCACACACACATTCTCTATCACACACACACACCCACTCTACTACACACACACATTCTCTGTCACACACACACACTCTACCACACACACACATTCTCTATCTCACACACACACCCACTCTACTACACACACACATTCTCTATCACACACACACACTCTACCACACACACACATTCTCTATCTCACACACACACACTCTACCACACACACACATTCTCTTTCACACACACACACATTCTCTATCACACACACACACATTCTCTATCTCACACACACACTCTACCACACACACACATTCTCTATCACACACACACACACTCTACCACACACACACATTCTCTATCTCACATACACACACATTATCTCACACACATACACATTCTCTATCACACACACACATTCTCTATCACACACACACACATTATCTCACACACATACACATTCTATATCTCACACACACATTCTATCACACACACACATTCTCTATCACACACACACATTCTCTATCTCACACACACATTATCTCACACACATTCTCTATCACATACACACTTTATCACACACACACATTCTATATCTCACACACACATTCTCTATCTCACACACATTCTCTATCACATACACACTTTATCACACACACACATTCTCTATCACACACACACTTTATCACACACACACATTCTATATCTCACACACACATTCTCTATCTCACACACACACACATTATCTCACACACACATTACCTCACACACACATTCTCTATCACACATACACATTCTCTATCACACACACACATTCTCTATCACACACACACACATTATCTCACACACACACATTCTCTATCACACATGCACATTCTCTATCACACACACACACATTATCTCACACACACACACATTCTCTATCACACATGCACATTCTCTATCACACACACACATTATCTCACACACACACATTCTCTATCACACACACACATTCTGTATCACACACACACATTTTCTATCATACACACATACTATCACACACACATACACTCTGTCACACACAATCACACACAATCACACACACTATCACACTATCACACACAATCATACATTCTCTATCACACACACATTCTTTATCACACACACACTATCACACACACGCACATGCGCACACACAATCTCACACACACACACATGCGCACGCGCGCGCACACATACACACGCACACACACACTATCTCACACACACTCACCCAGTCCTGTGCTCACATGCCTTTCCTTCATGTGTTCATTTACTCCAGAATCCCTCCTGAGCAGCCCGTGTGCTGGGTGCCTGCCGAGCTGAGTGTGAGAGGTGGCGGGGAGCAGGGCTGTGCCCTCCCGGGGGCACCTCCTGGTGAGCGGGCGGTCGCAGTGCAGTGCTGGGCGTGAGGCGGTCAGCGTGGGGCACTGACGGCGGTTCCTGCCTCTCACCGCCGGGTCCCGGATTCTCGGGGTGACGGAGTCTCTGAACATTCCAGGGGCAGATGGGCCACTATTTCTAATCGTGGGGTCCAAGCCGATGGCCCCTGAAGCACTGCATTGTCCGTGTCGCAGCCGAGGGCCAGGACCTGCCGAGTGAGCTGCTACAACCAGCTTTCCTAGACGCCGCTCTTCCTCCAAACAGACGAGGAGTGAGCTTGGCCGTTTTGTATTAACCTGGGCCCAGGGACTGTCCTGAAGTGCTGTTTGCGTTCTTCTTTGTGTAGGACATTGGCCGCGTCTCGGGACCTCCGATTCTCAACCCTGTGGCTAACGAGGTCTACTTGAACTTTGAGAGCAGTACCCCTTGCTTAGCCGACAAGCATTTCAACTACACCTCACTGATCTCCTTCCACTGCAAGAGGGGCGTGAGCATGGTGAGTGTGCCCGTGAGCGTGGCGCGTGGGCCACGTGGGGACAGCGGCGGCTGCTGTGTGCGGGGAGGCTGAGCTGGAGCCGCGAGGCCTGTTTCAGATCCAGGGTGCCGAGCTCACGGTCTCCCTGGGGTCCCACGTTCGGCTGGCGTGCAGCTGCCTAACTTAGGGAGTGAGCTCAGCCGTGAACGGGCACCGTGAGTTACAGGGCGGGTGCACAGGGGCTGCTGTAACCTAAACACACGGACGGCCGCGTGCAGGAGTGGCATTCAGCTCCGCCTCGCAGCGGGTGCCAGGGTCATGACTTGGTTTAGACCCTGGCGTTGGTGGCCGATTCTGGTTGGGAGTCTGGCAGACTTTCGGCTGCCTTTTCCCCCTCGAATTCATAAGTGAGCGAAAAAGGAGACCCCTGGAGTCAGCACAGGCCCAACAAAGTCGCACACTGACTCCTAAGGAGGTTATTGATTCCTGTTCCAGGTGCATTTAAAAAGTGATATTTTGTTACTGAGCCTTTGCGTGTCCGTTTCTCTCGGTCACCCCCTCCACCCCCCGAATAAAAGATAAACTGTGATGATGGCCCCGTTTCTCTGTGGGCAGAACCGCCAGGGGCGTGCCTGTGCCCACAGCTCGGCCGCCGGTCCCTGCCCCCTGCCCGGCGTGCTTTTAGCCACGAGGGCTCTCCCGCTGAATGCTCATTCCAGTTTTGGAGAGACTTTTAGGCAGCTTTCCTCCCTCTGGTTTGTATCTTTAGTTGAAATGCTTTTTCCACGTGAGTTTCTAGGGAAATAGATTCTCGGCAGAAGCAAAAAATAAAATCCCCGACCAGTCCCGCATCTGCTCTGGGGCTGGTGCTGAGCGAGGCAGTAAAGGCAGGATCGAGGCCTGCGCTGTGCGTGCCGGGTTATCGCCTCGTACGTGTCCCGTGTCTAGAAGGGCGGGCGCTGCCTGGGAGCGCGTCGAAGTGCTTGCTCCCCTCCTCGCCGGGTCTGTCGTGACGGACAGGCCTCCCCCTTTCTCAGCAGGTCACCCCGGGACCTGGTGGTCTGCGGCCAGCTCCTGTTCCCTGGGTGCGGGGAGGGTGCCGCAGCCCCAGGGCCCGGTCTCGGCCCGGGCGGGGTTGTGAGCAGCGGGAGGCGCCCGGCCTAACCCACGAGGCTTGTGCTCTTCCCCACAGGGGACCCCGGAGCTGCTGAGGGTTAGCGACTGTGACTTCGTGTTCGAGTGGGAGACGCCGCTGGTCTGTCCGGACGAGGTGAGGACGGAGGGCTGCTCCCTGATGGACGAGCAGCTCGACTACAGCTTCAACCTGTCCAGCTTGTCCAGGAGCACCTTCAAGGTAAGTCCCGCCCTCAGCTCTGCGCGGGCATGTGCCCCGGGCGGGCATGGGGTGGCGCACTGAGCCGCCACCTGGGGCATGGATGGGCAGCCTGTGGGCGTCCTTGGGGCATGGACGGGCAGCCTGTGGGGGTGCTGGGGGCATGGCCGGGCAGCCCGTGGGGGTGCTGGGGGCATGGCCGGGCAGCCCGTGGGGGTGCTGGGGGCATGGCCGGGCAGCCCGTGGGGGTGCTGGGGGCATGGCCGGGCAGCCCGTGGGGGTGCTGGGGGCATGGACGGGCAGCCCGTGGGGGTGCTGGGGGCATGGCCGGGCAGCCCGTGGGGGTGCTGGGGGCATGGACGGGGAGCCTGTGGGGGTCCTGGGGGCATGGCCGGGCAGCCTGTGGGGGTGCTTGGGGCATGGATGGGAGCCTGTGGGGGTGCTGGGGGCATGGCCGGGCAGCCTGTGGGGGTGCTGGGGGCATGGATGGGAGCCTGTGGGGGTACTGGGGGCATGGCCGGGCAGTCTGTGGGGGTGCTGGGGGCATGGACGGGGAGCCTGTGGGGGTGCTGGGGGCATGGCCGGGCAGCCTGTGGGGGTGCTGGGGGCATGGCCGGGCAGCCTGTGGGGGTGCTGGGGGCATGGCCGGGCAGCCTGTGGGGGTGCTGGGGGCATGGATGGGAGCCTGTGGGGGTGCTGGGGGCATGGACGGGCAGCCTGTGGGGGTGCTGGGCCGTGTGGCTAACCAGCACGCTGACCCAGCTGTGCTCCTGGGTCGGAGCTCTCACTCCATCGGGCCTGTGAGGACTCAGTGACCCTGTGGGGCCACCGGTGAGGAACAGGTGGCTCGGGACGTGCTTGGGATCACGTACCCCAGGGGCAGGGCCAGGTCTCTGGTGGCTGGCGGAGGCCGTGGGGAATGCCACGCTTGCCCAGCTGACTCTAGGAAAGAGGCGCTTTCTCACTGGTCACAGGGGCGGGTGCAGGGCGGTGGAGGCCCCCGACCGGGGCACCTGGAGCTGGGGTGGGCTCCATCCGCTCCAGCCTGCGTCACACGGACGGTTTGCTGTGGCGATGAGGCCACGGGCAGCTCAGGTTCCTGGTGGTTGGGGGCCCTAGGCCTCCAGGCCTGTGATCTGGGTGTGACTGAGTCACGCAGCTGTGGGCCACGCCTACAAGACCCGCGCCTCCTGGGGGAGGGCACGCCCTGGACCCTGTAAACGGAGATCTGGCCCAGGCCCTCGCACCAGGTGTGCCGTGCAGTAGGTGGAGTGTGCAAAGGGCGGGCAAGCCAGGAAGGGAAGGTGCACGCTTACTCAGGGAGCGCCCACTCTGCGCGTTAGCGTAGGCCTCACCACCCCCGGTCCCGGGGAGGGAGACGGGCTCCAGGAGTGGGCTGAGCGGCCTGAGGTCTCACAGCTGCTCTCTATCCCAGGCCCAGCTGCAGGGGAGGCCGGCAGGTGCTGCCCCAGGAGGCAGGGGGAGAAGCAGGCTGGGCCGGGTGGGGAAGGTGGGGGGGGGGCAGGAGGAGGAAGCAGGCTGGGCCGGGTGGGGAAGGTGGGGGGGCAGGGGGAGAAGCAGGCTGGGCCGGGTGGGGAAGGTGGGGTCCTTTCCATGCCCCGGGGAGGTGCCCAGCGAGCAGGCAGAAGGCCGGGACGTGGGCAGGCGGCGAGCCCGAGGCTGATGAACATGTGGGTGCAGCCCTGTCCCCTGCCTCCTGCCCCCGCTGCCTCCCTGCAGGGGCGGCCCACTCACAGCCCCCGTGGTGTCCCCCGTCCAGGTGACTCGAGACTCGCGCACCTACAGCGTGGGCGTGTGCACGGCGGCCGCGGGCCCGGAGGAAGGCGGCTGCAAGGACGGAGGCGTCTGTCTGCTCTCCGGGAGCAAGGGCGTGTCTTTCGGGCGGCTGGCGTCCATGCGGCTGGACTACCGGCACCAGGACGAGGCGGTCATTCTAAGTTACGCCAACGGGGATACCTGCCCTCCAGGTAAAGCTTGGCGGCGGGCATCTGCGTTCCTATGAACGTGGCGTTAGACCTGGCAGTGGGAGGAAACGGGAGGGAAGCGCCCCCTGTGAGCGCCAAGGCAGCGGATGGGACCCGGGGCGTCGCGTCCCCACAACCCTGGGAGCGGAGCTCAGGCTGGAGACACAGGCCGGGGCCTGCTGGCCACGCCGGGCGGGAGGCCTGGGGTCGAGGGGTGCAGGGGGACTCTCTTACAGGGGGTCCTCCATGGGCAGCTCGAGGTCATCCATCGTCGCGCCGCCGGCACAGTGATGCTGTGTTGGCCACCGGGCTAGGCCGCTGTCCTTCTTTCCAGAAACCGAGGAGGGCGACCCCTGTGTGTTCCCCTTCACCTTCAACGGGAAGAGCTACGAGGAGTGCGTGCTGGAGAACCGGGTGCGGCTGTGGTGCGCCACCACGGCCAACTATGACCGCGACCGCGAGTGGGGCTTCTGCAGGCAGTGTGAGTACCGGGGACCGCGAGTGTGAATACCGGGGACCGTGAGTGTGAGTACCGGGGACCATGAGTGTGAGTACCGGGGACCGTGAGTGTGAGTACCGGGGACCGTGAGTGTGAATACCGGGGACCATGAGTGTGAGTACCGGGGACCATGAGTGTGAGTACCAGGGACCATGAGGTGTGAGTACCGGGGACCATGAGTGTGAGTACCGGGGACCGTGAGTGTGAGTACCGGGGACCATGAGTGTGAATACCGGGGACCATGAGTGTGAGTACCGGGGACCGTGAGTGTGAGTACCGGGGACCGTGAGTGTGAATACCGGGGACCATGAGTGTGAGTACCGGGGACCATGAGTGTGAGTACCAGGGACCATGAGGTGTGAGTACCAAGGACCGCGAGGGGGGCTCCTGCAGGCGGAGTGAGTACCAGGGACCATGAGGGGGGATTCTGCAGGCGGAGTGAGTACCAGGGACCATGAGGGGGGATTCTGCAGGCGGAGTGAGTACCAGGGACCATGAGGGGGGATTCTGCAGGCGGAGTGAGTACCAGGGACCGCGAGGGGGGCTCCTGCAGGCGGAGTGAGTACCAGGGACCATGAGGGGGGATTCTGCAGGCGGAGTGAGTACCACAGACCATGAGGGGGGATCCTGCAGGCGGTGTGAGTACCGGGGACCATGAGTGTGAGTACCGGGGACCATGAGTGTGAGTACCGGGGACCATGAGTGTGAGTACCGGGGACCATGAGTGTGAGTACCAGGGACCATGAGTGTGAGTACCGGGGACCATGAGTGTGAGTACCGGGGACCAGAGGGGGGATCCTGCAGGCGGAGTGAGTACCGTGTGGACACAGCCGGCCGACGGTGCACAGGGGCAGTCAGCCGAGCGGTCAGCGGGCTCGCCCACCAGCTTAGAGGCTGAGACCCACACAGTGTCCAGCTCTGGTCATTTCCTGCCTCAGCGGAGTGACTGCTTGTCACGGGCCTGCAGGGTGGCAGGTGAGTGACGGGAAAGCCTCCTCCGTAGACTTTCTGCCATGTGACAGGCCTGCCGGGCGGGATGAGCAGCGAGCCCCACTCGTGTGGGGCAGTCTGACTGCGCTCCCGAGGAGAAACACGTCAAGAATGACTTAGTTCTTTGGCCGCGGGGAAGAGTGTGTCTGTGAGGAGCGGACGCGTTGGCTCTGCCGGGCCTGCTGCCGCTCGGTCTGAGGCTCCTGGGCCGGCACTTTCCCCCCGGCCCGGCGACACGGACATGTGCTCAGGGCCTGCCAGGCTCTCACGGTTACTAGCACTTCGCTTGTTGTTGTCCTTGGCGCCTTGGACAAGCTGGACCCTGCCCTTGGGGAGTTTAGCGCCAGGGATGTTACAACAGTGAGAGACGCGGTCTGGTAGGGGTGAGATGTTGTGAATGACAGCACGATCTGCGGGGGCAGCGTGGGGCGGGCCAGGGGCAGCGTCGGGGGAGCATGGGGGGGGCCGGGGGCAGCGTGGAGGCCAAGGGAAGCGTCGGGGGAACATGGGGGGCGGGGCCAGGGGCAGCATGGGGGCCAGGGGCAGCGTCAGGGGAGCATGGGGTGGCCGGGGGCAGCGTAGTGGGGACGGGGGCAGCGTAGTGGGGGGCAGGGGCAGTTTGAGGACAGCGTGAGACACGGCCGTGTGTGGTCTGACGGTCCCCCCGCCGCTCCCCAGCCAACAGCCACCGTACGTCCGCCATCATCTTTAAGTGCGACGAGGAGGCCGACATCGGGAGGCCACAGGTCTTCAGCGAGACGCGTGGGTGCGAGGTGACGTTCGAGTGGAAAACCAAAGTGGTCTGCCCTCCCAAGAAGATGGAGTGCAAGTTCATCCACGGGCACAAGACCTACGACCTGCGGCTGCTGTCCTCCCTCACCGGGTCCTGGTTCTTCGACCACGAGGGAGCCTCGTGAGTACCCCCGCCCGCCGAGGCGACCTGTGGCGGAAGTGGGCCGTCTGAAAAGCTGTGTTCGCTGCACGCAGGCTGCGGGCGCCTTCCTTGTCACGCATGGCCTTTTCTTTTTCTTTTTTTTGGGACATTTTAAAAATTGATTTCTGAGAGGGGGAGAGAGAAACATCAATGATGCGAGCCCTAGCTGGTTTGGCTCAGTGGATAGAGCATCAGCCTGTGGATTGAAGGGTCCCAGGTTTGATTCCAGTCAAGGGCACATGTCCAAGTTGTGGGTTCTATCCCCAGTAGAGGGCGTGGAAGAGGCAGCCGATCAGTGATTCTCGCTCATCATTGATGTTTCTATCTCTCCCTCCCTCTCCCTTCCTCTCTGAAGTCAATGAGAATATAAAATAAATTTTTAAAAAAGAAAGGAAGACCTATGCATTAAAAACAAACAAACATTAGTGATGAGAATCATTGATCGGCTGCCTCCTGCTCATCCCCTATTGGGGATCGAGCCCGCAACCCGGGCACATGCCCTTGATCGAACCCAGGACCCTTCAGTCTGCAGCTGACGCTCTGTCCACTGAGCCAAACCAGCTAGAGCAGGCCTGGCCTTTCCTAAGAGCCACGGAGAGAGCTGCTCCGGTGAGGGGCGGAGGCTGACCGCCCTCTGGTCTCACAGGTACTACATCAACTTGTGCCAGAAAATAAACAAGGGGCCCCTGGACTGCTCGGACAGGGCCAGCGTCTGCAGGAAGAGCGCCTCTGGGGACGTGCAGGTGCTGGGGCTGGTGCACACGCAGAAGCTGGACGTCAGCGGTACGGCCGGGGCCTCGTGGCTCGGGCGGGGGGAGGCGGGGGCGGGGGCGGGAGGCGGGGGCGGGGGGCGGTGGCTTCTCCAGTGCCCGGCAGGGTCCGTGCAGACCGGGTGGAACTCGCAGGCGCTGTTCCCAGGACCATGTCTCAGGCCTCCTGGCGACTCCTGGGCAGGGAAGGCGGGCCGCCTGGCAGCGTGCTGAGAGCGGCTGTTAGTGAGGTCCGCCTCCGGTTTGTGTTCCTGTCACACGGAGGCCACGGCTAGTCACGCAGCGGGTGGCAGGAGGCGGGGATCGGACCCCGGTCTCTGCGGGCAGCGGGCGGCCCCGGTGCCGATGACCCGGCCATGAGTTTCCAGAAAGCCGGCGTTTTTTCTGTCCTGGTCCTTGGTGCCGATTTTGATTCCTGAGTTGGAAGGTTTTCATGATACATGAGAACGAACGGCTTTTCCATCTCTGTTTCAGATGACAAGATCACTGTGACGTACTCAAAGGGCGACGCGTGTGGTGAAAACAAGACTGCGTCTACCGTCATAGAGCTGACCTGTGCGAAGACTGTGGGCAGGCCTGCCTTCAGGAGGTGAGGGGGCTCCCCGTGGGGCGTGGCGGGGCTCGCCAGCATTTCTCTCTGGTTTTCCCGGCTTGTGGATGTGAGAGCAGAAAGAGGATTGGATGTGAGAGCGGGAAGAGGATTGGACGTGAGAGCGGGAAGAGGATTGGATGTGTGAGCAGGAAGAGGGTTGGGTGTGTGAGCGGGAAGAGGGTTGGGTGTGTGAGCGGGAAGAGGATTGGGTGTGTGAGCGGGAGGAGGGTTGGGTGTGTGAGCGGGAAGAGGGTTGGATGTGTGAGCGGGAAGAGGGTTGGGTGTGTGAGCGGGAAGAGGATTGGGTGTGTGAGCGGGAAGAGGATTGGGTGTGTGAGCGGGAGGAGGGTTGGATGTGTGAGCGGGAAGAGGGTTGGGTGTGTGAGCGGGAAGAGGGTTGGGTGTGTGAGCGGGAAGAGGGTTGGGTGTGTGAGCGGGAGGAGGGTTGGGTGTGTGAGCGGGAGGAGGGTTGGGTGTGTGAGCGGGAAGAGGGTTGGATGTGTGAGCGGTAAGAGGATGCTGGTGGCCATGCCCGGGAGGGGCTGGTGCTGAGACTTAGGGCCTGGGCTCGGGGGGCAGGGCTGCTCCCCACAAGGAAACTGCGGGGGAGACGCAGTGACTAGACGAAAGCTACCACGTGAGGCGGCATGTAACTGCCTTCCGTCTTTGGAAGTCATAGAGCCAAAGGGGCGTTGATGGGTGCCAGCCAAGGCCGGTGTTCAAGTGCGGGGCCCACGGGCAGGTGGGTGGCACCTGGGAGGCTCTTGGAATTTACTAGAATTCTCCAGGCAGTTCTGCATCTGGTGTGAGGGGAGGTGTGGCCAGCAGAGGGAGCATGTGAGCTGCTGTTTGTGAACAAAGGATTCCCTCCAGAGCTGAGCTCGCCAGAGGGAAGACCCAGGAATGGTCCATTGTATGAGTCGAAAACACTTGTCAAGTAAAAATTAAAAAGCCCAGGAGCAGTTTTTTCCAGCTTTTCGAGGCTGCACGGTTTCCGAGTTTAAGAAATTGTATTAAACTGTTACCTCCCTTTTCGCGTGGCTGACATACTGGCTGGTCCCCTTTCCTGATACGGTTTTGAGGAAAGTGAACAAAAGAGCGTCTTAGCCAGAGCTGCCTGCCCATCCCAGGGAGGCGGGAGGCCCGGGAGCCTGAAGGCGGGGGCGGCGGGTGGGGGGGGGGGATGCCTGCGGCTGTGTGCCATCTCCTGGCGAAGCCCGCCTGGCCCCGGCGTGACCGTCCTGCCCCCTCCAGGTTCGACAGGGACACCTGCACCTACCACTTCAGCTGGGACTCGCGGGCTGCCTGCGCCGTGAAGCCCCAGGAGGTGCAGATGGTGAACGGGACCATCACCAACCCCGTCAATGGCAAGAGCGTCAGCCTCGGAGACATTTACTTTAAGTAAGTGAGCCTTCCCGCCGAGCACTGCGTTCCAGATGGACTCGGCGGCAGCTCGGGCCTCTGCCTGGTGGGAGCACCACCCGGTGAACAGGCCGTGTGCCGAGTTCCTGCTCCTAGGCTGTCGGCACAGCCTGCTTCAGCCAAGGGAAACCGCTCCGCTCTCCGGTTTTAACTCCAAAGACGTGAATTCTCTCGAGTGTGAACATAAAGGCGCCCCGCCCCCCTCACTTGATGATGAGCCCAGGGTCAAGCCTAGGCTTTCGGAAACAACTTTTGATCAGGGATCTGTGGGCTTTCCAGCTTCTGCATAAATAGTCAGCATCTTGGCAGCGTCCCTGGGAGCTTCCTGTGGTCCGGTGGCCGGGTGTCCGGCAGGGCTGGGGCCGGCGAGGCGGGCGTGTGCTCGGCCATTCGAAGAAGGCGCACTGTGCAGCGTGCAGGGTGGTGGGGACGGAAGTCTGCCCACCCGGTGTCCTCGAGGGCCTGGGAGAATGGGGCGTCCTGCAGTCTGCACTCGCTCCCAGGACTTCGGGTCTATAGTAAACAGCTTCCTTTTTAAAAATACATTTTTGTTGATTTCAGCGGGGGGGATGGGGGTGGGGAGAACTAGAAACATCAATGATGAGAATCATCAATCAGCTGCCTCCTGCACGCCCTGCACTGGGGATCCAGCCTGCAACCTGGGCACGTGCCCTGACCGGGAATGGAACTGTGACCTCCTGGTTCATAGGTTGACACTTAACCACTGAGCCACACTGGCCAGGTGTAAACAGCTTTTTTAAAGGACTGCCCGAGTCACGGCTGCCTTTTCTGTCCCTCCAGGCAGTTCAGTGCCTCCGGGGACATCCGAACAAACGGGGACAAGTACCTGTATGAGATCCAGCTTTCTTCCATCACAAGCTCCAACAATCCGGCGTGCTACGGAGCCAGTGTCTGCCAAGTTAAATCCAACAACCAGCAGTTCAGCAGGAAAGTGGGCACTTCTGATAAAACCAAATACTACATTCAAGGTAATTGCGTTTTCCCATTGTTCCATTTTACTTCCTCGAAGGAAGAGCTTTAAAATATTCACGAAGTCCCTTCAGTTGAAATCTCAGATCCTTTTTTTATTTTTTATTTTAATGTCTTGATTTTAAAATAAAAAAATAAAAAAATCTAAGCCCTGATACTATTCTTGCCTTGTGTGCAGCCATCCCAGTGGGTTGAACAGCCTGAGTCCCAGGGCTCCCCTCTCTGATCTGTCTGCCTCACACACTAACCTCCCGGCCTCCCCGCTGTGGCTGGCTGAACCGTTCCAATTGCCTACAGAGTGGGGAGTAGACTGAATCCGCACAAGGCTCCCTTGCTTCTAACACCAACGGCTAGTTTGGGGGGCTCCCATCACCAGCCTCAGCTTTGATCATTCCCTGGAAGGGCTCTGAGACTCACTGAGAGCTGTTAGTCCCGGGTGTAGTTTGTTACAGCGAAAGGATGTAGATTAAAGTCCACCAAAGGCAGAGGCACGAGGGCAGGGTCAGGGGGAGCCAGGCCCTGCTGTTCTCTCCCTGCATTCCCAGGTCAGTGCAACATAGTGCGCCCAGTATTGCCAACCAGGGAGTTCACTGCCCCCTGGGGGCCAGGGCTTTTATTGAGGCTCCATTAGGTAGGTTTGGTTGGTTGGTTAATTGGTTGATTAGCTGTTTGGATGGTTGATTGGCTGGTTGGTTAGTTGATTGGCTGGTTGGTTGGTTGATTGGCTGGTTGGTTGGTTGATTGGCTGGTTGGTTGATTAACTGGCTGATTGGTTGATTGGTTAATTGAATGGTTGACTGGCTGATTGGTTAATTCGTTGATTGGCTGGCTGGTTGGTTGGTTGGTTGGCTGGCTGGTTGGTTGGTTGGTTGGCTGGCTGGCTGGTTGGTTGGTTGGTTGGCTGGCTGGTTGGTTGGTAGGCTGGCTGATTGGTTTATAAGCTGGCTGGTTGATTGGTTGATTTGTCTGGCTGGCTGTTCATTGATTAGTCTGCTGGTTTGGTGACTTGCTGGTTGTATGGTTGGCTGATTGTTGGCTGGTTGGTTGATTGGCTGGTTGATTGGTTGATTAGCTGGCTGATTGGTCAATTGGCTGGCCGGTTGGTTGGTTGCTCACTTGGTTTATTCTAGCCTCCAGGTAGGCCAATACCACTGAGCCAGCTGCCACTCAGATCCTATTGTTACCTGAGGACAAAGCCAGCCCTCTCTCAGTCAGGGCCCAGGCTGCCTTGCACACGGACTTAGGGAAGAGACTCACGTGTGTGCCAGGTGGCCTGTGAGGAGAGCACACGTGGGATGTTTGATGGGAGACCCTTCTGCGTGGTTTTAAGTCTCTGCAAACTTTGTATAAGCTTTGAGAAGAAGAGCTGTTATTGAATAACAGTGATGATGACATTGCTGTGTTGTGTGCTCGCCTTCCATTCTGGCAGATGGGGATCTGGATGTGGTGTTTTCCTCGACCTCCAAATGTGGGAAAGATAAGACAAAAACGGTCTCTTCCACCATCTTCTTCCACTGTGACCCTTCGGTGAAGGAGGGGATCCCCGAGTTCAACCACGAGACCGCCGACTGCCAGTACCTCTTCTCCTGGTACACCTCCGCCGTGTGTCCGCTGGGGTAAGTGCGGCGTCCGGCACTGGTGGGAGCCTGCTCTCGGTCACGTTTCTCTCTGGATGGACACTTACCAACTTCACCCCCACCTCCTCGCTCAAAACGCAGCTGCAGCATTAGTGTGTGTGTGTGCGCGCGCGTGCGTGTGTGTGTGTGTGTGTGTGTGTGTGTGTGTGTGTGTGTGTGTGTTTTCCGCTCAGTGTTTTATTGTGGAAACAATTCAAACATGAACAAGTCCAGAGAAGTGGTAGAGGTAAACCCTACTAGCCAGCACCTGGCTCCAGCAGTTGTCCATGTCCTGTCTCCTTGGTCCACTCCTTGTCACTGCGCGCGCTCCCCCGGCCACTCCCGGCAGCATCGGCGAGAGCGCTCCCCCTGCCACTCCCGGCAGTATCGGTGCGCGTGCACCTTGGGCCCCGAGTGCCTCTCTTTTCATGTCTTCTTCCAGCAACGTGTCCCCCTTGGTGGTCCCTGGGAGGCGGCAGCTTTAGCCCATCTTTGTTCCCAGCTAATCTTTTGTTTTCTAGTACAAACTACTAGATTGGCTGGTTGAAAGCTGGTTGTGAGTTAACGTCACTTTAACTCGAGGGAAGTATTTTCTGCCCGAGTGAGTGAACGTTTATTCTACAAATCTTGGAAATCCGCCGGTTTTCATGGGAAAATCACGTTTCTGCCCCGAGAGCTTCTCGGTGCGCGAAGGGAGGTGGCAGCCTCCGTGGCCTCGGGAACCTGCCTCTCGCGTGCCCACCCTGCTTCCCTGGCCCGGCCACGGTGCCAGGTGTAGGGCCTCATCCGAAGCAAAGCGCGTCGTGGCTCTCCCCTTCGATGTGCTCTCTTTCTGTTTCTCCCGTTACCGCGTCCCGGCTTTGTGCTCTCTGCCCTGAGACAAGGCCGGGAGAGACGGAGCTCTGGCCTGGTGACTGCTCGGAGAAGGACCCGCGGTCAGCAGGGAACGGTGGCAGGGACCCTGCCGGGAGAGCCAGGCCCCACCTTCGAGATCTGAAATCTTACCTTGGTTTTGATTTTTACTTTCTACGGGCGCTAGTCCAGCAAAAAAAAAAAAAAAAAAAAAAAAGGAATAAAAAGTCAGCCTTGTCCTAACTGTCCCAGGAGCAGGGTGTAAAGCAAGACTCGACAAGTCTCCGTACGCTGGCGCCGTCTAAACGGCACGCCTGTGCGTTCCGTGAGGGATGGTGACAGGACAGTCACCGAGGAGGGGAAATACATTTGGAAACTGAGTCACACTTCTAAGTCCTCATGGGTCACAGGAGGAACCAGAAGCAGAAACCAAATTACACGGGGCCTGGGGGACGGGGAACACCCGACGTCGGCCCAGGGGCGTGGGGGTGTCCCCGGCGCCGGCTGGTCCTGGCTCGGGGGGGCCTCTGGCTCTGAGGGCAGAGTCTTCAGAGCATCTCCCAGGTCCCTCCAACTCCTGGCTTCTGGGCCCCGAGGCCCTACCGAGGGACAGGCCAGGGCCGAGGAGTGCGTCCCTCAGAGCTCAGCTTTCTCATTTCCTCTGTCCCCGTGGCTCCAGGCTGGTGTTCAGCCTGTTTCCCGAAGCCTCTGCCTGGACTCGTAATCAAGACAGTTTCGAGTTGGGGTTTGGTGTCTGGTAGAACTCGTGTTGAGGTGTGACGTGTGGTGTGGCGATCAGAGCCACTCCCGAGGTGGGGCCTGCTGGTCCCCGCTGGGGCGGCAGGGCCCCCGAGTGACGTGCCTTCCTTCCAGGGCGGGCTTCGACAGCGAGGACGCTGGAGCGGGCGCACCGGCGCACACCGGGCTCTCGGAGCGGAGCCAGGCGGTGGGCGCGGTGCTCAGCCTGCTGCTGGTGGCGCTCACGGGCTGCCTGCTGACCCTGCTGCTCTACAAAAAGGAAAGGCGGTAAGGAGAGGGGGGTGGGCAGTGGGCAGGATCGCATCTGGGGTTCAGTGTTTTGGGGGACCCAGCAGCACCCAGAGCCCCAAGTTAGAACCGGAGGGCGGCTTCCAGTTGCGTTTTATAAACGTCTGTGTTTCTGTGATGAGGTGTCCCGGTGCCCAGAGCCGTGACCCTGTCCCGGGTGCTCTGCCCTCGTTGCCCATGGCCGCGCCCTGGCCTGGCCAGCCAGTTCCCGGGACGCCTGGATGTGCAAAGAGGGACAGCAAGCTGAACCCCTGCCACGAGCAGACTTCCCCCGATCTGTCTCCCTCCCTCCCTCTGTCCCTCGTGAAGTAATCGCTTAGAGGCACCTGCTGCGGGCAAGGGCTGGTCACTCATCCGTGTGCCTTTCCATCGGGTTTGCACGTCACACGTGACTGAGGCGTGCAGCTGGGAGCCCTGTGGTGGCAGCCCTGGCCCGGGCAGAGGAGCAGGCCAGCTCGGGGCTCCCTGTCCTCTCATCTGCGTGAGCCAGAGGCAAGCAGAGGGCTTGGGCGCGAGCCGCCCGGGGTTAGTCCCCACGCAGTGGCCCACGCAGCCTCGGTGCAGCCTTGGGTTCAGGAAGGTGTCTCATCGTTCACGCGTGGAACAGCGGAAGCACCCACGTTCGATAGCTTGCTCCAGGCCTAGCTGGACCGCCAAGCGGTGGGGCAGGATTTGAATCCACCTCTGTCTGATCCCGTGGCGTTCTGGCCGCTGTCCTGGGTTTGGTGCGCCTGTGTGAGGAGAGGCATGGGTGGGGGCGCACCCGCTCTGTTAGGCTGGGAACCCTGCTGGGTCCACCTGGAGTAACTGGTCTCTTGCAGGGAAACGGTGCTGAGTAAGCTCACCAGCTGCTGTAGAGGAAGTGCAAACGTGTCCTACAAATACTCCAAGGTACGTCCTGCCCCCGCCCCCGCCCCCGCCCCCGCCCGGGAGCTGTGGGTGGGGCGCCGCGCTGTCCGTGGGCGCGGAAGCTCGTCCTCACCAGCAGCTGGAGGGAGAAAGGGAGAGCCCTCGGTGGCGGTTGGCCCGGACACAAGTCCGTCTCACTCCTTTATCCGCCCCGGGAGGCGGCTGGTTTCCGAGCGCCGCGCCTCGCGTTCGGTGGCCCCTGCTTTCGGGCTGTCCTGAACCCGTGTTCACGGTGGCGTCAGCTTTGTCCTCTGGCGTTTGGATGATTTCCTTCAAGATGCGCTTTCAGAAAAGGGGCATCGTTTAGACCAAAGGGCATAATGTGCTCACGGCTCCTGATGCCACCGCCAAGCTGCCTGCTAAAGGCTTATCTCAGCTGGACCCGACTCACGTCCTTCCCCCCGCCCGCCCCGCCCGCCCCGCCCTGGGCGCCGGGCTCCTGATGAGCCGCGGGGGAGCCGGACTCACCGCTGCATTCCTGCCCCTGTGACCCCGCTGCCTGGCTGGGCCGCGCGGCTGAGGGGGCGGAACGGGGGGCCCTGACCTGGGGGGTGGGAAGGAGGGAGTGCGGGAGCGGACCCGGCTGCAGGCGGGCTCCACGGGCTCGGTTTTGTCCCCAGCAGGTCAACAAGGAGGAGGAGGTGGACGAGAACGAAACGGAGTGGCTGATGGAAGAGATCCAGGCGCCGGCCCCGCGGCCCGGGAAGGACGGGCAGGAGAACGGCCACGTCACCACCAAGCCCGTGGAGGCCGCGGCCCTCGCCTCCCTGCACGGGGACGACCAGGACAGCGAGGACGAGGTCCTGACCATCCCAGAGGTGCGCGTGCACGCGGGCAGAGGGACTGGGGCCGCAGGCACCCACCCAATGCGCCACCCGCCGAGGAAGACGCTGCGCGACACCCGGGTGGGGCTGGTGGGCGGCGAGAAGGCCAGGCGGGGGCCGCCCCGGGCCGCGGCCCTGAAGCCCGGCCCCCCCGGCGGCCTGCGGTCCTTCCACGACGACAGCGACGAGGACCTCCTGAACATCTGAGTCCGGGCCGGGCCGGGGCCGCCGCCCGCCGGGCACGTCAACCAAATAAGACTCCAGCTCGATGATGCTTCTGTCATTTTTGCCTTTAACAAAAACTGGTTCAAAAGGGAATGATTTTTGTGAAGGGGGAGAGAGAGGGTGAGCAGGTCGGGCACCCCTCATCCGTGGGGGTCACGGCCCGGGATGAGGCCTTGGTCCGGTTGGAGAGGGTGGTGCTGGGGCCCGGGTCTGTCCCGAGTCCTCATTTAAGTGCGTGGTGCCGGGCCAGACGCACTGGGGACAGAGGGCTCGGAGAGAACCCTTGCTGCTGTAGCCCTGTAGGTGTTTGACCGTTATATTTAGCAGTTACCTCTCTCTTCCTATTTATTGACTCTGACAATTACTCAGGTTTGTGAAAAAAACAAAAAAAACAAAAAACAAACAAAAAAAACACACAAAAAAACAAAAACAAAAAAAAACCAAACCTCCCCCTCACTTCCTTCCTGCGGAGGGGTGCGCGGCCACCCGTGGTCCCGGGAAGCTGTCTGCGGGGCTGGTTTCATACGCGATTTTGAACTTGTCGACATGTATCCTCTAAGTTAGAATACTCGTCTGTCTCCTTTCCTCTTGGCTGTCTGTTTCCTGCGGGCACACGCACACGCGTGGCCTCTGAGTGCCTGGGCTTCGAGGGCCGCCCGCCCCACGCCTGGCGTCGGTACCGGCTCCGCCTCTGTGGGACGCCTGAGGCCTCGGCGCGCGGGTCAGTGTTCCTCTCTGGCCGGTGCCCCCGACGCCCCGCCCAGAGGTTGACTTTTGCGAGTCGAGATGTCAGAGGAGGTGGCGGGCTAGGTCTCGCCTCTTCCGGTTCTCTGACGCCACCATTACTGTGCTTATTTTTTTAAGAAAAAAAGTGTTTATCAACCATCCGACCTATAAGAAGCCTTAAATTGCACAGTGTGTGACTTGCAGAATTGCATGCAGGCTGGCGGGTGGTGTCCGGGTGGGGGCGGCCGAGGCCGGGCCCCCCGCCGCGGGCGGGGCGGGGCGGGGTGACTGCGCTCTCCCCGCTGCTGGCTCTTCTCGAAGTGTTTAACGGACGGCTTTCCTCTTACTCTAGAGTTGTACGTAGCGTAGTCGCCTGCTGAAAGGCAGACCGCCTCCGGGCTCATGGGTTTGTACTCAGTTTGGCTGATTTGATTTCAACTTGAGTATTTTTTAAAATTGATTTCTTTCCTCACTTTTTTTTTTCCAATCAAATTTACTGTAACGTAAAGTATTCAACGATTTCAATAAAAGATAAATTATTAACTGGGTGTCACTGCTTTTTCCCCGGGAGAGCGGGACGTTGCCCGCCTGCCCTCGCGTGCGGGTCCCGGGGCCGCGCTCGGGCTCGGCTGCAGTGGGCGGGTGACCCCTCACGCAGCACCTCGTCCTCTCTGGGGCCGTCCCCACGTGCGGGACGGACGGGGTCCGCCGTGCTCCTCCGCGTCACCCACGTCTGGGTCGGGCCTCTTTCCGAGAAGGCAGACTCGGGGGTCCCCGTTCACCAAAGCAACCCCGTGGGTGGGTCCCACGGTCCCGGGAGGCGGCCTGGGTGCAGCCCTCTCGGCGTGGCTTCTCCTGCACACACCCGTCTTCCCTCGGGTCACTGACCAGAGCGCCTAGGTGCTCACGGGAAGCAGACAAAGCCCTCAAAGCAGGCTTCTCGGAGTCAGCAGCCTCCCCTTCATCCCGTTTTCTCGTGCTCCGATGGGCGCGAGTTCCTTATTATTTTTCTTAGGGTTCCACAATGTTGAAGTACCAGAACCACTGGAACGGTGCTTCTGACCCATTCCTCCTTTTTTTTAAAATTAAATATATTTTTATTGATTTCAGAGAGGAAGGGAGAGGGAGGGAGACAGAAACATCAGTGATGAGAGCGAATCATTGATGGGCTGCCTTCTGCACGCCCCCTGCTGGGGATCGAGCCCACAGCCTGGGCATGTGCCTTTGACCGGAATCAAACCCGGGACCCTTCCGTCCACAGGCCGACGCTCTATCCAACTGAGCCAAACTGGCTAGGGCTCCTTCCTTCCTTTCTCCTCCTCATCCGAGTGCTGGCATGTTGGGGTTGCTGAAGCCAACCCCAGAACGTGACCTTACGCAGAGATAGGGTCCTTATGCCGATGAGACGTTGCCGCGAGGTCGGCGGGTGGGCCCTAACCCGCCATGACTGGTGTCCTTGCAGAATGGAGACACGCAGACACAGACACACACAGAGGGAAGCGGATGTGAAGACACGGGGGGAAGACGGTCAAGTGCAAGCCAAGGCGAGCAGCCTGGAGAGCCCGGCCCTCAGCCGCAGGAGGAGCCCGCCCTGCCCACACCGTGATCTTGGACTTCTGGCCAAAGCGGTGAGGCGGTAACCCTCTGTTTCAGCCTCCCAGCCCATGGTGCTATGTTACGGCAGCCCGAAGAGGTGCACCCAGACACTACAGGCCCGGCCCCGGCTTCCTCGCGGGGCCCGGCAGTGACGACACACACGGACGGCGACCACGGCAGTGCCGCGCCCAAGAGCTCGGCACCCATCTCGGCCGCCGTCCCGTGCCCGTCCCACACGCCCCCCCCCCCTTTTTATTCTTGGCATTTATAGAAAACATGATGCAGAAAATCCACGTGCTTCCTTGTCTGTTCATTCATTCACGGAGATGGTCTGTGTCAGGCCGGGCGTCCCGGCACAGGGCGGAGCCGTGTCTAAGGCCCACGGTCCCCCGTCTCTCCCCTGAACGGCTTGGAGTTTGCATCAGAGGCCAGTCTGGGGAGCGCTTTCATTCCCGGATGGGGGACTGAGCGGGCCCCAGGGGGACACAATCGCTGTGACACGGCTGCTGGTTGGCTTTGAGCCTGAGCCCCGGCCTGCGCTCTGAGCCCATCCTCTGCCGGGGCCCCATCACCCCCTCTGGTTCGGTCCGCACGCTCAGGGCAAGCTTCGCATTTGTAAGTGGCCGAGGAGACAACGGCAGGGTGGGATTGCATGACACACGAGAGTCGGAGGAGTGAAATCGCGGGTCCCTAGTGAAGCGTCCGTGGGAGCCCCACCCTCGCTCCCTCGCATGTCCTCGGGGATGCTCTGGCACCAGGACCGCACGCGTGATGCGGGCAAGGGGCCGACCCTGAGCCTTGGTTTCTCGTGTCTGGTGTGTGGGTAACTCGGGTGCTGGCAAGGGTCACATGACGTGCTCGGTGAGCACCTGGCCGTCCTCCAAACTCGGGCCGATGGCACCGGCCGGGCCCTTCGCGACGGGCCGTGGCCGCAGTCCTTGGCGGCTTCTCCCCTTTGCCGTTAGGATCGCCTGGAGCAGGGCTGGGCGAGGGGGCGAGGGAGTGAAGCAGGGCAAGGTGAGGGTCCCCCAGTCGCTGGTGGGGGTGGGGCAGCTGCTTTCTCCATGGAAGAAAGTGAGTGGTGGGGTTCAGGTCAGGTCTGGTCTGGCCTGGCCGCTGGGGAGGTGGGGGTGGGGGTGGGGAGGAATCCCGCTTTCTCCCCGTGATGCGTGGAGAGCAGGACCTTCAGGCTTTGGCCACTCCCCACGCAGAGGACCCACGTCCGGGGAGCTGGCACCCCCGTCGTCCTCTTCCTGTGTCACGCTGGGTTATCCCCCCAAAGCAGTTCTCTGACACCACGTTAACCTGGTCCGACACCGTGTGCCTGGAGAGCGTCAGGCCCCACAGCTCAGGCCCCCCTGCAGGTGCCCATCAGAGGCAGGGGGCCCCAGCTCCCCCAGTTCCGCCTGATCTGGCTGCACACGGGGTTCCCATGGCCCCCTCCCTCTGGGATTCCGTTATTTGCTGGGGCAGCTGGCAGGTCTCCGGGTGGCGCTGAGTTGACGGCGTAGCGAAGGGCACGGTGAAGGATGCAGGTGAGCGGCCAGGTGAGGGAAGCACCGGGTGAGACCTGAGGGTCCGAGCCCGGAGCCTCTGTCCCTGCGGAGCCGGGGCCCCCCTCCCCCCTCCTTCCGCCCCTGCCCCGTGTGACCGTGTCCTGGACCTGGGCGCTCTGAGCCTGCACACGGGTTCTCACGGAGGCTTCCTCGAGGGGCAGGGTCCGCGGCTAGCCCACGAGGACGGGGGTGGGCTTTCCTGTGGCCAGGAGCCATGGAGGCGCCCACCAGAGTCCCCCGTTAGAACAAAGCCACTCCTCACCCGGGGCTCCTGAGGCAGACAGGCACCCAGACAGACTGCACTTCCTGCCTCTCCCGGGCCGCGCTCAGTGTCCTGGGGACCCCCCACCTCCCTGGGTTCCCCCTCTGGCCACATGCGAGGGGATCTCGGAGCTGCAGTCCCCCAGGAGGGGCCGTGCTTGCTACCAAACCGCCGGGCTGGAGGCAGCTCCGGTGCCCAGGGGCGCGCGTCCCAGGAACGTAGGGCACCCCCTGTGCACCTGTCCCTCCTGGGCGCCTGGAGGGCCCCCCAATGTCGCGAGTCCTGGGGCTCCTGCCAGCAGCCCTGGCCTGGGCCACGGGGCTTCACCGCTGAGGCCAGAGGCCCTGGGTCGTGTCCCGGGTCAGGCTGTTTCGGGGCAGCTGGGAGCCTGCCCGGGAGACGGCGACGCTGGTGGGGGCCCGGGAGACCCAGCCGTGCTGCGTCGGGCGAGGACGGCGGGAGATGGGTCTATCTGGGGAGCTGGGCCCCGCACCCCGTTCCGCCCCACGGCCCCGGCCAGAGGACACTTACCTGCAAAACCAGAGCTGTTTCCGGTGCGGCGGTGCTGCGGCCGACCCAGCGCCACACCGGCTGCTGCCCAGGCCCCACCGTCCCGCCTGGGCTCCGCGTGTGATGTGCAGGGACGGATGGGGAGGCTCTGCCTGTTTGGGGGTGGAGGCCGGAGGGCCCCATGGCCGGCTCCCAGTTCCGCCCCGCGGGGAGCAGGCCCTGAGGAGGGCAGGGTGGTCCGGGATGAAGGCCTGGAGCCTGGGGGCCCGGCCCGGCCCCGTGTGTGCTCGGCGTCATCTGGGCCACTTGGCCGGCCGCCTCACTCCTCCTGCTTCACCGCCTGCCGACCCCCCTACACCCTGCCGACAGCGTGTGAGGCCGAGGGCCGGGTGGGGGCTCCCTCTGCCCTCTGCCCGCTGCTGTCCCTTGGGGAGTCCGCCCCGGGGACAGTGAGCAGGTGGAGTTAGGACGGCCCATCCCTGTGTCCGGAGCCCGGCACCACCTGCCGCGTGCAGGGACCTGGCGAGTATTTGTTGAGTCAACAAATGAACGTGAGCCAGAGGCGGCTCCCCTGGCCGGAGCGCTCCCTGGCAGCCGGCAGGTTCCGTGGAGAGGGAACTTGGGGCGTTGCTGCCTCCCCGCCTGCTCCCCCAGGAGCGGATGGGGCAGCCACCCCCCTGTGCGCAGGGGCCGGGGGAGGGCGAGGTCCTCTCCAGCTGGGTGGCGCAGGAGCCTCATGCTCAGGCGGCAGCTCGATCGCAGACCCGCCCGCTGCAAGGAGCCCACGGACCACTGACCTGGCCACTGCCGTGGCGGGCTGCTCCGTGATGCGGGCGTGGCCGCCGTGCCCACGTGGAAGACGCGCACGTCGGGGAGTTCGACTTCTTCCAGAAGCAAACGTTTCTCCTCCTCGCCCTGCTCTCGGCGGCGTTCCCCCCCATCTACGTGGGCATCGTGTTCCTGGGCTTCACCCCCGAGCACCGCTGCCGGAGCCCGGGCGTGGCCCTGCTGAGCCGGCGCTGCGGCTGGAGCCCGGCTGAGGAGCTGAACTTCACGGTGCCGGGCCCGGGGCCCGCGGGCGAGGCCTTCCCCCGCCAGTGCCTCAGCTACGAGGTGGACTGGAACCGGAGCGACCTGGGCTGCGTGGACCCGCTGGCCGGCCTGGCCGCCAACAGGAGCCTCCTGCCGCTGGGCCCCTGCGGGCACGGCTGGGCGTACGACACGCCCGGCTCCTCCATCGTGACCGAGGTGAGCGCAGGCCCTGCGTGCTGGGGAGCGTGTGGGTTTCAGGGAAGAAACGGACACCAAATTCTCAGGTTTGGTTTCACGGCAAGACAGAGGGCGGGGTTCTGTGCAGCGAACAGTGGGCGCGGGTCAGGCTGCACCGGGCGCCCTGCGCCACCCTTTGGAGCTGCTGCAGGGACGGGTGTGGCCTTGGGAGGGCACCGGGTCGGCCAGCACCCGGGCAGCGGCTCTGTGTGAGCCGAGGCCGGTCTGGACGGGGCCACCGCCTCCCGGAAACGAGAGGCTACGGGGTGTCAGGGTCACCACTTTGGGGCTGGTCCCCTCCCCCTGCCTGGCCAGCACGCTGTCCGGGGGGCGGGGAGGAGGAGGGGGCCGAGGGGCAGGTGCTGGGGCCACTTGCTTTTTGTGCTCAAGGCGTCCTCCACAGCGGCGGTCGCCCACCTTTTGGACCTCCAGGGCCACCAGGGGCCGCGGACCCCCGCTTGGCGACCGCTGCTCCGAAGACAGCCCGTAAGGGGCCTGGCCGCCCAGGGACACGGACTGGGTGCCGCCGGGACTCGGAGCAGCCCCAGGCGGCCGCTGGGTTCGGTGCTGACACACTCTGCCTGTCACGGCCCAGGCGGGCCCCTCCTGTCCTGTGGTCCGCTCCGAGCTGCCCCCGCTCGGGCACTGGGTGCGGTGGGTGCGGTGCTGGGCGGGGCACGGAGAGCAGAGCCATGAGGGTCCCGCCGGTCAGCAGTGGGGAGGGGGGGCGCGGTGGTTGGTGAGAGTAAGACCCCATGTGGGCCGATGCAGAGGGCGTGGGCTCTGAGGGGGTCACAGCGGCTGAGCTGCTCCGGCTTCTTCCGGAAGGAGGGGAGGGGCGTGGGATGGAGCTGCGAGGAGAGGGCACAGCAAGGGGAGGGAGCGGGGCTGTTGGACTGGTTCCGTTTCACGGTTCGGCAGAGCAGTCTTGGGGGACAGCGGGGTGCTCTCCCACCTTCGGGCCAGGACACCCAGCTGAGTGAGACTTCAGATCCACAATGCACCTTTTCAGGGTATTGTCCCAGGCGCCAGGCCATCTGTTCCTGATAACGAGGCTGGGATACGAGTGCTGCGTGGGGCGTGCTTATACGGAAAGGAAGTGTCCCCCGGATTCAAGTGCAGCTGCACCTGACGTTTTTCTGCGAAGCCCGGCAGCCTGCCTTTGTGCCAGACAAAGGGGTTTGGTCTTAGGAGGCGGTGGAGGGAGAGGGCCACACAGCAGAGGGGTGGGGCCTCCGGAGGCAGGGAGGCTGTGAGGAGGCTGTGAGGAGGCAGGGAGGCTGTGAGGAGGCAGGGAGGCTGTGAGGAGGCAGGGAGGCTGTGAGGAGGCTGTGAGGAGGCAGGGAGGCTGTGAGGAGGCTGGGAGGCTGTGAGGAGGCTGGGAAGGAGCCCCAGCGAGCAGTGCCAACCACCATGGTTGTCGCAGGGACAGAGGGA
The DNA here is from genome assembly GCF_951640355.1 of Cnephaeus nilssonii. NCBI lineage: Eukaryota > Metazoa > Chordata > Mammalia > Chiroptera > Vespertilionidae > Cnephaeus > Cnephaeus nilssonii. Next base: position 3,650,950 of record NC_137080.1, on the reverse strand, counting down.
AGAAGCGGCTTAAGAGACACAGCCTGGCCTGGGCTGGAGGAGGAGGGACCCACTCTGCTCCAGGGTCTGGCTTGGGGGGAAGGGCGAATGGAGCCACTGGCTGTGTATGGGGGGGAGGCTGGTGAGGGGTGGCCTGGCTGGAGGGGGAGGCTGGTGAGGGGTGGTCTGGCTGGAGGGGGGCTGCAGGGGGAGGCTGGTGAGGGGTGGTCTGGCTGGAGGGGGGGAGGAGGTTGGTGAGGGGTGGCCTGGCTGGAGGGGGGCTGCAGGGGGAGGTTGGTGAGGGGTGGCCTGGCGGGAGGGGGGCTAAAGGGGGAGGTTGGTGAGGGGTGGCCTGGCGGGAGGGGGGGAGGAGGTTGGTGAGGGGTGGCCTGGCAGGAGGGGGCTCTCCTGGAGAGGAGGGTCAGATGTCAGAGGACAGAAGGACCTTTAGAACGGGTCACTGTGGCTTCCGAGTGCCCGAGGTCTAGATGACCCGAACCCTGAACGATTCCTGGAAGTCTGGACAGAGCCAGAGGGGAGGCGGCTGCAGGAGAAAGCGTTCCCGCGGTGCAAGCGGGGCGGGGCGGGGGCGGGGGACACGTGCCGTGTGAGACGCCCCTGGAGCTGATGCAGGTGGTCGGACACTGGGTGGGGCTCGAGGTCAGGAGGTCAGGAGAGGCTCCTGGCAGCGATGGGTCTCCCTGCCCCTGCTGCCTGCCCTCCGCTCCCCGCCCTCCGCGGGCCTGTCCCTGGGAACTCCCCATGGCCTCTCACTTCTGCAGAACGAATCTGCAGCACGGCCTGGCCTGGACCTTGGAACTTGCTGGAGGGCGGACAGTGAGCTCCCGTGTTTGAATGCCCAGCGTCACCTGCTGGGGGATGGGCAGGGGTCAGTTGGGGGGGGGACATGTAGTTTCTGCCTTTGACACCCCCAGGAGGCCCTGCCCCCTCGGCCACACACCAGCCACAGCCCCACCCAGCCTAGGGGAGCCCTGACCTGGAGCACGAGCCCCGCTGAGAGCAGAGCAGTTTCCAAACTCGCCCGACCCTGGTCACCTGGCTTCCCGCCCGTCACCTGCTGAGGCAGGTCCACGGCATCAGCTCCGGCAGGGACTCGGGTGGCGCTGGTGACTGGGCAGCCCTGGCGCTGGCCCTCCCGCTGAGCGGTGACCGGCCGGGAGCCCCAGGCTGCAGCGGGGACTCGGGAGGCAGGGGGCATGCGGGTGTGTGGGCCCGCAGGTGACCTAGACAACCCTCCGGGAGGGGGGCCGCGCTCCCTGGGGAGGCGTGTTGGCGGTGAGCTGCCCGTCTCCAGCTCTGGGCGCCCGGCTTCCGCACAGGGGGCAGGGCGGGGCGGGGCAGGGCGGGCCAGGACGGTTCCGTGGCAGCGGGCTCACGTCCAGGGCGTAAGCGCCAGGCAGACGGATCGCCAGGCTGGCTGAGGGCAGTGCCCAGGGGCTCGTCACGATGGACCCCTGAGGCCGGGACAAGGACGAGGTCAAAGGGCATCTTGGAGAGGGGAGGGGGGAATAAAACCTCAGTGTAGACGTTGAATGGTTATTACTCTCCCGGAGTCTTCATGGGATTTCTCCCCTCAGTGCTCACGGTGGGTCCGTGAGGGGCACAGGACAGGGAAATGGAGGCCCATCGTTGCTAGGTAACGGCCCTGCTGTCACCCCACGGGGATGTCTGGCCGGTGGGGACATGAATCCGAGTAAGTAAGGTGGTGCAGAGACAGGGAGGAAAGGAAGGAGGTGGCCCTGGGCACCCCCCAAATAGGGTGGGGCCGGCTGTGCCCCTCCAGATCCCCTCGTTCCCCAGAGCGCCATCCTTCTCTCGGACCCTCCGAGCTCTAAAGAGGAGATGGGGCTCCCACATTTGGGCCTTCCGGTCCCAGGTGCGTGCGGCCTCACCCGAGTTTGTGCCGGACACGTGGGGCCTCCTCCAGACCCCCACAGGGCCAAGCCGCCCCCAGGCGGGCCTCGACACCCCCCCCCCCCGGCTCGGGCCCCCTGGCCCCCCGAGTGTCCCCCAGGCCGCTCCCTCCCGGGCCCCTCCCGCGCTCAGAGCGGGAGCGCCTGCCGCCCAATCCGCCCGCCTCCTGGGCTCTGTCCGCTCTTCCCGGGCTGCCTCTCACAGCGCATCGCTCACACAGCATTAGCCTGAGTCTCGATGGCGTTGACATGAAACATAAGCCGTCCACAAGGACTCACTTCAGGGCTTTGGCCCATTCTGGAAAACACGTTCCTTCCGCTGCCTCTCTGCTTTGGGTAAGTGCTCTGCTCTGCTTCTTGGGGACGATCTGTTGGCCATGTCCTGTGATGACCCCTGTCAGCGCAGAGCACGGACTCCTGGACCCATAGTGTCCAGCGAGGCTCCCGATGGCACTGACCGCGGCCCGGAAACCGAGCGAGCCTAAAGGAGCCGCCGGGGGGAGGGCGTGAGGCCCCCGGGGAAGGGCGTGAGGCCCGGCGTGCTGCGCCTGGCTCTGCTGGCTGAGGGGCTGGACGGCGGAGTTGGATGAGAAACGGCCTGGTGTGTGGGCCCTGCAGTCTGGCCTGGTGCGGGAGGGCGCGTGGAAGGTGGGCCTGGCTCCTTCCTGGACAGGCACGCAGAGGCCGGCCCGCCTGCACGCAGCGCCAGCGCCTCGAGGAGCGTGGCTTCCGGGGACGGCGACCGAAGACATGGCCCGTGGGAAGCTCTCACCGAAGGGGACAGAGACGAGGTGGCAGCCAGGGCTTTGCATGCCTGTGGGGAGCGAGGCGGAGAAGGGTGGGGTTCAGGGTGGATTCCAGAGGTCAAACTGCATGCGGGGTGCATAGATGGGGCTGGGAGAAGGGGGCACAAGGCTTATGCCTCCAGCAAGCGGGGGCGGGGCCCTTGTGTGAGATGGGACCGCGTGGGCAGGAGCAGACCTTGTTGTAGCTGTTGGCGGGAGAGGGTGGGGCTGTGAAGAGCCACCCGTGAGGCCTGGGCGGGCGGCCCCGTTGGGTGGAGCATGTCTCTGTGCACTGGTTCCCGGTCAGGGCACACACCCGGGTTGTGGGTTCGATCCCCAGTTGGGGCGCATGCAGGACGCAACCAATCGATGTTTCTCTCTCTCTCTCTCTCTCCCCCCCTTTCTCTATAAAAAATATCAATAAAAAGCCCCCACATGTTCTCAGGAGCGGATTAAAAAAAAATTACAAAACAACAACAGCAAAGAGTATCCTGTGGCCCTAACGGGTTTGGCTCAGTGGATGGAGCATCGGCCTTCGGACTGAAGCTTCCGGTCAAGGGCATGTACTTCGGTTGTGGGCACGTCCCCAGTGGGGGGTGTGCAGGAGGCAGCTGATGGATGTTTCTCTCTCATTGATGTTTCTAACTCTCTATCCCTCTCCCTTCCTCTCTGTAAAAATCAATAAAATATATTAAAAAAAAAAAGTGTCCTGTGAGAGAGGAGGGATGTCAGGCAGGCGGTTGGACGTATGACTTGTGCTCAGAAGAGAGCTTTGGGCTGGAGTTGCAGGTTGGGACCGGGCCCCGTAACTGGCAGTTAAAGCCGTAACCGTGTTGGAGATGGGCCAGGCGCGGGCAGAGAGAGGACGTGGAGGGTGTGGGGCGGGGCTGCTGGGGAAGGGAGTTTAGAAGAAATGGCAGGAGGCGGAAGGGCAGCTGCCTGCCGGGCTGGTGTGATGCTACGGGATCGAGAGAGCAGACCGGCCCGGGGAGGAGCCGCCGCGAGTCCCCAGGGCGAGGACGAGTCAGCGGGAGGCGAAGGGAAATGAGAGACAAGGAGGGGCGTTCACGTGTGTGGACACTCTGGACGCCGAGCTGGGCGTGAGGGACAGCGGGGACGGGGAAGGACCAGAGGGGGCAGGTCTGGGCGAGATGACGCCCCGCGGGAGCGAGGGCCGGGGCGCAGGAGGGGCTGGGCCTGGTGCAGGGTGGAGGGGCTTTGGTGGGTGACACGGGGGAAGGTGGAGGCGGTGGACGCAGTGCCCTGGGGTCTGAAGGCTCTGGGTGAGCGGATGCGGCTTCTGCCCGAGCAGTTTCTCTGTTAGCGAAGGGGGAGGAGGGCCGTGGGCTGGTGAGGGTGGCAGGGGGAAGGGGCGGGACACGTGGAGTCTAGGAAGGAGGAAGGCGGGGGGTGGGGTGGGGGGGCGGGGGGACAAGCCGAGAACCTGCCAGGCCAGGGGAGACCCCGCGTGCGGCGAGGCCCTGTCACCCCGTCGGCGCGGTCCCTTGCTCCCGTCTCACCCCGTGAGGGTGACGGCCACATGGCCCGGGAGCGTGGCAAGCGCCTCCTGCCGGCTTCCAGGGGACACGCTGGCCGGGGCTTCTCGTGGGCTGGGCTGTGGCTTAGAAAGCACGGGGGGGGGGCTGCCTGGGGGAGCAGGGCGCTGGCGGGGTTGGGGGGATGGGTACGGAGTGCAGTCGCAGGGACCTCCCAGGGCCCCCCGCTCGGCAGGGGTCCGCGTGCCCCGAGGGGCGGAGAGGCTGAGCCCCTGGCTCGCTGACCGGCTCCGCTCGCCGTCAGGGGCGCACCTGGTCCTCATGTTCCCGTGGTTGGAGCCCCGGGTGCGAGTCACGGGACCCAGGGGCAGGGTGGAGACGGGGAGCGTGGAGAGGAATTCCAGGGGGTTTTCTGGGGTCGGGGCTCTGAGACAGACGTCCTTATTTCTTCCCGAGGCCCGACCTCACGTTAGGAGCGAGGTCCTGACCTCTGAGCGCTCCACAGTGAGCCGAGGAGAAGGAAGGCGGGTCCCCACCGTGGCCTCAAAGCCCTCACGTCTCACCGCTGGGAGCAGCGCGTCCTGGCTCAGCATGGAGCTCAGAGCTGCGGGACCCTGCTCAGAGCTGCGTCCTCCGCGGGTGAGGGGACTCCCCCACACGTGGGCCCTCACCCACTCAGCTGCCCGGCACCAGGGCCTTCTCAGCACCGAGGTGGGTCCAGGTGCTTCCCACCTGGCCGAGCAGCCAGACCTGGGTCCTCCCCTCAGCCACCTGCTGCCTGTCCACTCGTTTGCATTTTCACGTGAGGTTTGTTGGAACTGAGGGCCTGAACTAATAGGGAGGTGCCTGGCACATAGAAGACCCCTGTTGCTGAAGGGTGACTCAGTTTCCTCATCAGTCTATCTAATCTAATAATAGACAAATATGCAAATTGACCGCACCTTTGCTATGCCCAAGCCACGCCCACCAGCCAAGCCACGCCCACCAACCAATCAGGACGAATATGCAAATTATCCCAACAAAGATGGCGGCTAATTTGCATATCGTGACAGCGTAGAAAGAAGCCAAGAGCTGCAGAAGGGAGCAAAGCTGCAGAGAAGCAAGCAAGCCGGGGGGCGGGGGGGGGGGGAGGAGAAGGGAGGAGCGGAGGCGGGGCCGGGGGAGAAGGAAGTTGAGCAGGCGGGGCCGGGGAGAAGGGGCGTGGCCGTGGGAGAAGGGAGGAGCAGAGGCGGGGCCAGGGGAGAAGGGAGGAGCGGAGGCGGGGCCAGGGGAGAAGGGAGGAGCAGAGGCGGGGTCAGGGGAGAAGGGAGGAGCGGAGGCGGGGCCAGGGGAGAAGGGAGGAGCGGAGGCGGGGCCAGGGGAGAAGGGAGGAGCGGAGGCGGGACCAGGGGAGAAGGGAGGAGCGGAGGCGGGGCCAGAGGAGAAGGGAGGAGCGGAGGCGGGGCCAGGGGAGAAGGAAGGTGAGCGGGCTGGCGGAGAAGTTAGAAAAGCAGGGGGGCTGGTGGAGAAGGCGGGGCGAGGGAGAAGGGAGGAGCGGAGGCGGGGCCGGGGGAGAAGGGAAGAGTGGAGGTGGGCCAGGGGAGAAGGGAAAAGCAGGCGGGCTGGCAGAGAAGGCACGCCGGGGGAGAAGGGAGGAGCGGAGGCGGGGCCGGGGGAGAAGGGAGGAGCGGAGGCGGGGCCAGGGAAGAAGGAAGGAGAGCGGGCTGGCGGAGAAGTTAGAAAAGCAGGGGGGCTGGCGAAGATCGCGGGGCGGGGGACAAGGGAGGAGAGCAGGCAGGGTGGGGTAGAGTGCAGCAGGAAACCCTATTGCAGGATTTTTCCTGCAACGGGAACGCTAGTCTTATATAATAAAAGGCTAATGTGCAAATTGACTGAATGGCAGAATGGCCGGCCGTTATGACACGCACTGACCACCAGGGGGCAGACACTCAACGCAGGAGCTGCCCCCTGGTGCTCCCACAGGGGGAGCGCTGGTCAGCCAGAAGCCCTGCGCCAGGCTCATGGCTGGCGAGCGCAGCGGCTCCGCGGCAGCGCTAAGGATGTCTGACTGTCGGCTTGGGAGCGGGCCTCAGCCGTCAGTCGGACATTCCCCGAGGGCTCCTGGACTGCGAGAGGGTGCAGGCCGGGCTGAGGGACCCCCCGAGTGAACGAATTTTGTACACCGGGCCTCGAGTAGGTTAATAATAGTACCTGTCTCATAGCCCCGTTGGGAGAATGAATGAGATGATAATGTGTGTAAAAGACTGAGATACAGGAAATGCTAGTTGTTATTTTAATGTGCAATTCGTGCGGCCTGCCAGAAGGTGGCAGCCCTGCACACTCGGGACAGGAACATCCAGGTTCCACTTGCCTTTCTCTCACATTATCTCTTCGTGGGGAACAGGTGGCTGTCCCCATTTTACTGGCTAACGTGCCCGGAGGGGGCACCCCGCTTGGCTGACTTCCTTCTTTTTCTCCGGACACTTGTCCAGGACGGGAAGCAGAGGCACCCCTGTGCTTGTCGGGGCACAGCGGGTGTACCCCGAGGGGCCTCGGCCATAGGCAGCTTGCCCGCTGGGAGGAGACAGTAACTCCTGAGCAACGGAAACCGCTCCGCCCGGTGCGAACGCCGACACCATTGCGGTGTCCCGGCCTCCCAAGTCCCGTTGTTTTCTAGAAGTGACACACGCAGTCTCTGATGTCCCCCGGGAATGGCTTCGTGGGCCCCTGTCTGCGTGCCACGTTCCGTACGTGGCTCTTCTGTTCTCGCACACGGATGGAGGGGCCCGGTGGGGCCCAGTGGGGAGAGGGTGTGTGGCTGGGGCTCGTTAAAGACAGGGCGTGCTGGAGGGAGCAGCAGCGCACGTGGGGAGACGTGGCTGGCGTCCCTGCCTCGTCCGTCTGGGGCCTGGATCTTGGGAAGAGGACAGTGACGGCAGCCGTCACAGCTCACTTCGCCCAGGGCTTGCTCTGTGCCAGGCACGCCACGAGGGACTGCGGTCCGTGAGCTTCACGGAGCCGCAGACTAGCCAGTGTGGAGGGACCAGCATCGCCAGCTCCCCCACAGGGGAATGGAGGCCCCACAGCTTGTACCGCAGGCAGCTTCCTGAGCCGGCTCACTCGCCCTGCCCCCTGCTGGCCCCGGAGGCCTGGGCAGCGCTCGGCCAGGGCCGGCACCTGGCTGTGCCTGGAGGCTGAGCAGCAGCAATCTCCGTGGCCCCCTCCATTCAGGCAACGAGGGGGCGTTCTGTGAGTCACTCTCACGTGAACCGGGAAAGGAAGTGCTCGTTAAGGCCTTCCAGGCCCCCTCTCTGATTTTCACGCCCCTCTAGTGCCCTAGCCCCGTGGTCGGCAAACGGCGGCTCGCGAGCCACATGCGGCTCTTTGGCCCCTTGAGTGTGGCTCTTCCACAAAATACCACGGCCTGGGCGAGTCTATTTTGAAGAAGTGGCGTTAGAAGAAGTTTAAGTTTAAAAAAATGTGGCTCTCCAAAGAAATTTCCATCGTTGTCCTGTTGATGTTTGGCTCTGTTGACGAATGAGTTTGCCGACCAGGGCTTTAGACAACGAGGGCTCATCATTAAAAACAACAAAACGCTCGCCCCCCGTGCTGCTCGCAGCCCCGAGAGGGAGCAGGTGTGTGGGTGTGGGCGAGGCCTCAGGTGTTTGCAGGAAGCGCAGCGGGCGGGTCTCGGTGCTGTTGGTCGGACCGTGGGGTGCGTGCCTCAGAACAGCGGGGCTCACGCAGGACACACGTTTCTTCCTCACAGTCAAGGAGTTGGAGGATGCCCCCCCCCCCCCGACCAGTGGGGGTGCCTAGAGCCTGGCCCAGGGGCACTGTCTCATTGCCGGGCCGGCAGGGAGTCCCTCCTCAGGTCCCAGTGGCTGTTGGGGCCTGCCCGTCACATGACCCGCATGCAGGAGGCCAGGCGGTGGGGATGGGGCGTGCACCCCCTTTAGGACACGCCCCGATTGCAGGGTCTGCACCTCCCTGGCCAGCACACCTGGAGGAAGCGGGACTGGGGCTCCATTCCTGAGGAGGCAGGTGAGTGGATATGAGGGGTCAACCAGCTGTCTGTGCTCTGGTTGGTGGGATGCTGACCCTCCCAAACCAACGTGAGGGTCTGGGAGCAGAGGGACCTGCCCGGGGGACCGGGGGGCCTGAAGCGTGGATGGCGGAAGGGCCCCTCAGCAGAGGGACAGGAGCAGCTTCTGGGGTCCTGGTGCCGTGTGTGCGTGTGCGCGTGCGTGTGTGTGCGTGTGTGTGCGTGTGTGCGTGTGTGTGCGTGTGTGTGTGTATGTGTGTGTATGTGTGTGTATGTGTGTGTAGCAGTGGGCTCTCCACCGGGAGGGAGTGGTGTGCTGGGACACAGGGCCGCCACCGTGGGGTGAAGGGCCCCCATCAACCGCTGGTGTGTGGGCCCCAACGTGGAGCCCACGGACCACCCTCTGCAGTCCCTGGAGGCCCAGCCCTCTCCGCGTGTTGGGAGAACGTCTTTCCCGCTCCAGGATCCCGGTCCCCGTCATCAGCATGAGTCACGCCGTCTTTGCTTCGTCACCGAGGCTCTGTGAACGCTTGCTGGTTGAGCTGTGGGAGGCCGGGCTTCCGTGGCCTGATCTTGGTCCCCGTCCACACCTGGCTTGTGGGTCAAGTGTCTTGAAAACGTTCATGCTCCCAGCGCCTCCGCTCTCCCTGCCGCCAGAGCCCTGGGGCCCTCTCGGGTGCACCCCAGGCGCCCCGGTTTTAGTCTCTCGTGTGCAATTGGCTGAAAAAAAAAGTTAAGATTCCCAGAAGGGTTGCTGTGCGCGGGGACCTGGGAACAAGCGACGCTGGAAACCCGAGAAGCCCCCCACACGCTTCCATTCTCGAAGGAACACCAGGTGCCACCGCTCGGACAGAACACGCGATCAGAGAACGAGGCCTGTCCGGCCCCCCGCGCTGCTCCCAGGACAAGGCGCCTCGATGCGGAGGGCGCCGGGGCCGGGAACGACCTCGGTATTGTAGAACAGTAGTCACAGTCGCTGGAATAGGCGAGGCTGTAAAAGAGTCCGTGATGGGGCTCAGAGGGAGCGAGGCGGAGGGATCGTGCCAGGGAAAAGGCACACGCGTTCCCAATCAAGTTTACAAGGTGTTCTGCTAAGTGTTCGACACGACTCCTGGGCGTGCTCCGTCCGGGCCCCGCGGCGAACAGCTCAGATCGGAAACAGATGTGCAGGGAGGACGCCGGGCCTCAGTGTGGGATGTTCAGGGCTTGGTCACTTTATTTTATTTATTTTATTCGGGGGGGTGGGGTGGTCATTTTAAAGGAAAGTGTGTTGGCCCTCCAGGATGGAAGTGACCTAGAAGCCGAGGTCAAGTCTTCCAGGAGTTCAATCCCAGTTGAAGACGATGGTTGGGAATAGAGGATTGCGACTTGCTCGGTCCCCCTGGGAAAGGATGAGCCGGGCGGGGTGGAGGGTGGGCAGGTGGGCCTCCAGGCAGGGGGAAGCCCATGGGCGCGGCCCCAACCAGGACTCAGAATGCCAGCCCCGAGCTGCTGCTGTGGGCCCATCTGCCACATATGAGTGAGCTTTAAGCACTGGCCCGGCTGTGTGTCTTCTAGGCTTCCCAGGACCTAAGTCCATCGGAAATGACCATCCATGTCTTTCCAGATGTTTTGTTTACAGTGTCTTTCTCCAAGGAGAGCAAAGCCTCAAGCCTTGGATGCCGTGATAGCCAAAGGCAGGCTGTATTGATTTTGATTGATCCCCAAAGGGCGCCATGGTGTTGGGGTTCCCCACAGGCCTGTAGTGGAGCAGAGTTTGTGTCCCCCGGTGCATTTCTCTTACTTTGCTCTTGTCGCTGCCCGTCTGACCCCGTTCTGACCAGCGCTCACTCTCACAGCCACAGACCACCCTGCAGTGCGTCCCTGTGGCTCTGACCCCAGGGTCAGCCGTCAGCATGCTGACCAGTTCAGTTCATCAAAGCTGGCCATTGCACACTGTTGGCCAAGCTCCCTGGTTATCATTGCCGATGTTAGGGAGGAGCGCTCTTGTCTTGCGTAATCTCCTTGACCGGGTTAGGTTGCAACATAGCCGAGCGAGAGTGCCGTCCCCTCCTAAACACTAGGACCGTGGTTTCTTAAGAGTATGCCAGAAAAAGAAGATATGTTACTCTACGGCCCATTTTCACGTAATTAGTACCAGATTTTTATTATCATCACCATCATCTGGTTTGAATAAATAAAAACAAATAGTTCATTTAATCCGATTACTTTCCAATATATATTTTTTAAGGATTAATTGGGAATTAGCATTGTTTCCTCACACGTCAGGAGAGCCTGACTTTTCAGTGACCAAAGGAACCCCAAGTACACTCATGTGTCCGTTTTCGGATAAACATTTACTAAGTTACTATAGTTCACTTGCTTCATAGAAAAGGAACTTGTGAGATCTTCCCTTGACGGCTAGCTGCCTTGGTTAGTCATTACGCTGTATTTTGTCTTGGTTAGGAAAGTACGTTTAGCTACTTGCTGCAGTGACTGGATCAAACAGATGGCCAGGAAAGACTCAGAATTATGTATAAACTAGAGGCCCGGTGCATAAAATTCGTGCACGGGTGCAGTTTCTAGGCCTGGCCAGTGATCGAAGTGTGAGCGTCTGGCATGGAAGGGCAGGTCCCAGGTGACCTCTGGGTCCTGGGCAGCACCTGTGCCCCATGCACCCCCTCTTTGCCTGAGTCATTGGGCCCCTGCCCGGCTCCCCCAGCGCCTAGGAGCCAGGCAGTGGCCCCGTGGCCCCCCCCCCCCCCCACTGCCACCAGTCACTATCTGTGGGGCGATTGGCAGGACGATCAGGCCTCACTCACACCCGCCTTGGCCTGGCGCCGCCCGCTCACCTGCTCCACCGTCCTGCCACAGTCCCGCTTTCGTCGGGGCCCATTGGGGCCGGCAGCGCCTTCACTGCCACCCACTACCAGCGCCGTGTCACTGACGTCCACCATATTCCGTGCCCGCCATGTTCTGTGCCGCTCCCTGGTAGACAGCGCACATCATAGCGAGCAGTCAAACTCCTGGTGGAACTTCCAGTCCAGGTGACAATTTGCATATTAGGCTTTTATTATATAGGATACGATGACATGTGAGCTACAAAGTGTGTAACCTGAAAAATAGTGCTTCAGAGAGTCAAAACCCCAAGTGACGAGTTACAATGGAAAGACAGATTTTGCAAGTAATAGAAATGTTAAGTTAAAAACCAAATCTTCCCCTTTAAGTGTTTCTGAGCGCAAGTAAATGGTACACCCAAAACTTCCACGTTGGGTACTTGGGACAGAGAACTAGAAAAAGAACTGCAGAATAAGCCCTGAGTAAGAAAAAGGGAAATCAAGGTAAGAGAAGAAACAATGAGATAGAAAACAGTGGTGAAAAATTAGAGCTGCACACGTGTGTGTGTGTGTGTGTGTGTGTGCGTGTGTGCCCACGCGTGTGCGTGCCCACATGATAAACATTAAAGGAAATGAGATGAAACCTGGAATAGTTGTTCTGTTTGGTGTGATGGGGATGGACCAGGGGTGGGTTAAGGAGAGAAGGGTGACCCACATACCTTATATGTGCTTTTTTGTGTATCAAATATGCATAACAAATATGTATATTTAAATACATGCATCACAGGAAATTGGGGAAATGCCAAAATTATGAAGAAGAAAATTAGAACTTAACGTCTCAATCTTAACTCTGTCTCTCCTTTAGTCATTTTGGGTGAAGCTGTTCTACAGTGTCTTAGTTTTTTCCTTGCTTTCTGAAAGCGTGCTTGTACCCGAACCCGTTTCTGTGATTCCTGGTTCTCTGTGCACAAAAATGATGGCCTGTGCTCCACGGTGCCCAGAGCCCACAGACCCTTCCGCCAGGACCTGTGCCTCTGTGACGCCTCCGGCTGCTGGGCGTGTTTCTGGTTTGTCTGGTCTCTGTCAGATTGTTTTGGGGTAATTTGCACGGCCACTTCTCTGAAATTCCTGGTGTCACCTCTGGCTCCATGTCTAATTAGCCGGCTTTCCCCTCCCTCAATCTCTCTCTCATCTACCCGGCTCAGGGCCTCCAGCCCTTGGCTGCCCGCTGTCCCCAATCTCTAGCTCCTGCGCCCACACCTCACCCCCAGGGGCCCCGCCTGCACACAGCACACTCTCCTTTATCCGCCGCAATTCCTGCTGATCCTTGGAATTGTAGCCACGTGCCGGCTCCCGGGACACTGTCCCCGCTCAGCGGCCGGGACCAGCTCTGGCCGTGGGAGCCCGGCTGCGCTTTCCGCTCTGCACGGCCCTTACCTGGACGTCCTCTCCCCGTGACCACAGAGCCCTGTCCATCCGAGGCCTGGTGTGACGCTGGCATTGTCACCCAGTGCAGGAATGACCGCACGGAGAAGGTCGTCCACGGCTGACACTGCAGGGGGCACTCGGATGTGCGAGGGACCGGGACCCACAGTGCGGTTCCCGTCCCCGCAGCCAGCCTGCTGCTCTCGCCCTGCGGCCCCGCCGGGCCGGGCTCCTGGCGCCCCTGCCCGACGTGGAAACAGGCCCCGAACGCCTGTGTTGCAGGAAATGCCTTGTGACGCGCCACACGCGTTTTCCCGGGAACGAGAGAGGGTTCTAGCACACGTGCAAGCAAGATGCGAACATGGGTTTTCAGAACTCTTCCCCTGGACACCGACAGAGGATGCACCCTCAGTCACCGGCTCTGGGAGCCCAGGAGAGCGCTGCCACAGGGGCTCCGGAGTCTCCGTGTGATGTCTGTGCTGGGAAGGTTCTGGAACAGCCGCGGACCTGGGCTCAGCCCAGCCTGGTGTTCAGAGGCTTGCCTTTCAGGGGCCTCTGGGCGCCCCCCACTTAGATGAGGCCCAGAGCTGGGAGGAGACCAGTTCCCATACGCACGGACTGGCTTCCCGGACCCTGTCCTCCGCCCCGTCCCCACGGCCTGGTCGAGTGCTCAGACCCCGTCCCCACGGCCTGGTCGAGTGCTCAGACCCCGTCCCCATGGCCTGGCCGAGCGCTCAGGCCCCGTCCCCACGGCCTGGCCGAGCGCTCAGGCCCCGTCCCCACGGCCTGGCCGAGCGCTCAGGCCCCGTCCCCACGGCCTGGCTGAGCGCTCAGTCCCCGTCCCCACGGCCTGGCCGAGCGCTCAGGCCCCGTCCCCACGGCCTGGCCGAGCGCTCAGACCCCGTCCCCACGGCCTGGCCGAGCGCTCACACTCCGAGGCCTAAAGCACTCAGCTTTGGACGAGGCGCCAGAGGGGGCTGGCGTGGCATCCGCGGGCGCTGGGTTAGCCAGGGGCCTTGGGTGAGGCGAGCAGCTCGGGACAGACCCCGGGACAGACCCCGGGACAGACCCCGGGACAGACCCCGCAGGCACAGCCTCCCTGTGTCCGGATGAGCCCTGGGAAGGGGGTGTCCTGTGCCCCCGGCCTGAGGAGGGGCAGTGGTAGTTAAGACTTGTTATGTGTTGCACCTGCGAGGGGAGACGAGGGTCAGGCATTAAAAAATAAAATTTACGCCCGGCCGGCGGGGCTCAGTGGTTGAGCGTTGACCTATGAACCAGGAGGTCATGGTTGAATTCCTGGTCAGGGCACATGTCCGCCCGGGTTGTGAGCTCGATCCCCAGTGAGGGGTGTGCAGGAGGCAGCAGATTCATGATTCTCTCTCATCATGGATGTTTCTGTCTCTCTCTCCCTCTCCCTTCCTCGCTCTGAAATCAATAAAAAATATATTTTAAAAAATAAAATTCAGCAAAGTAATTTGGAGATCTCACTGGCATCACGTGTTGACCCCAATCATGCTGTTTAATAGACCCTAGATTCCCATATTTGGGCATTGATTTCCTGGGCGTGGTCTACTCACGGTTTCAGGTAGAATATCAATGTGTGTCTATTCAGCAAAATAGAAACCACCGTAGGTGTTTCAAAGGCAGTTTCATGCAGACGCTGTTTTGCCGAGCGAGGAGAGGGTGCTGTGCCGGGAAAGGAGAGGAGAGGACAGGGTGCTGTGCTGGAGAGGAGAGGAGAGGAGAGGAGAGGAGAGGAGAGGAGAGGAGCGGGTGCTGTGCCGGAGAGGAGCAGGCGTTCTCCTGGGCCCAGAGGCGGCGCCTGCTCCTGGCGGCCGGAGCCGGTTCTTGCCGTGGGGTTGCCAGGCGCCTCTGCCGCCCCTGCCCCGTTAGAACTGAGCAGGGCCCGGAGCCCATCCTGCTGGTGGGCCGGACCTCTTTCTGAGAGGGGGGACACGGGCTTCCTGCTCCCGTTGCCTCCCCGGGGGGGACTCGGGGAGCCGTGGGCGGGGCCAGGCCCGGGAGTGGCAGGTTTGACCTGATGTCAGGAGAGGGTCAGAGGGCAGGTGTGTGCTCTGCCTCAGGGGGACATTGGAAGAGGCGCTTCTTCCAAATGAGGGAGAAACCTGAGAGCGAGGATGGCCTGGGACTTAGGGGACAGGGGATTCGCCCCGAGAAAGAGGCTGGAGCTGATGTGGGGGAGGGCGGAAGGAGCGCACGGCAGCAGGTGGGCAGCGGCCTGGGGACCGCCGGCTGTGGGGCAGGAGGCCGCAGGCTCCGGGGCAGGTCTCCGGGAGGAAGGCGCAGGAACCACCCCGGGAGTGTTGGGGTGCATGGGGGAGGGGGAGGCTTATGCCTGGGGTGGGGAAGTGAACATGCACATGTAGAGAGCGAGCCGTGGTAACCGAGGCCCCGGGAGGGCAGAGGGTCGAGGGAAGGAAGGAGTGTAGCCCCAGTTCACCAGGTGGCCCAGCCTTTGATAGTAATGACATGCATGAGGGTGTGAATGAAGGTTGACTATTTGATTTAATAAAAACGGGACCAAACAAAGCGTTAAGGGAAGAGAGAAGTTGTGTGTTGGGATGAAGGGAGAGGTGAGGAGAGCTAACTTTTCATAGTTTATATTTAAGAGCTAATAGGTGATAATTAAAACTTAAAAACCAGTAAATGTTAACATAAAGTAAGTTACTTAGATCCGTGAAGATAAATCAAAGGGAAAAGACAGCTACAATTGTTGAAAATGACCTTTGAGGAGTTGGTGAGGTAGCCGAGGTAATGTTCTGTTTTTCAGTATAGGTCTTGTATGTAGGATTAGCTTTAAAAACCTCCTTACTATATTCCTTTGGTAAAGTAGGGGCGCACTATTTTAAATCTAACAACGGAGAGACATCTTTTTTTTTTTTTATTATTATTTTTTTATTTATTTAATTTCTTTATTGATTAAGGTGTCACATATTTGTCCTCATCCCCCCATTCCCATCCCACACCCCTCCCCTTGGATGCCCCAACCCTCTGTTGAACTTAAGCATTGGTTAGGCGAGACATCTTTATCAGACTGAACGGTGTCTCCTGTGGCTTAAGGAGGCCGACACGAACGCGGCTCCCGGTCGAACGCTTCCGAGGCCCGTAGGAGCACACGTGGGCACTGTCCGCTCTAAATCCAGACGTGGTGGCTGCTCAGGTGGCCGATCCCGATCCTTGTACTTCGGGCTCCCTTAAGTCCTAATTCAGACAGCAACCCACGTGTTCTAAACTTTCTTTACATGCGATACCCCAAAACTAAAGCTCTTGGCATGTATTCTGGACAGCTTGCTATTGCTTTGGCTGTTTTATTTCTTTAAGAAAACAGGCTTTCGGCTCTTTCTTTCCAACTTGCAGGGCACGATGGCTCCCGCAAAGAAGGGTGGCGAGAAGAAGAAGGGCCGCTCCGCTATCAGCGCGGTGGTGACCAGGGAGCTCACCATCAGCATCCACAAGCGCACCCACGGCGTGGGGTTCAAGAGGCCTGCCCCTCGGGCACTCAGGAGGTCCGGAAATTTGCCATGAAGGAGATGGGGACTCCAGACGTGCGTATTGACACCAGGCTCAACAAAGCTGTCTGGGCCCAAGGAATAAGGAATGTCCCATATCGTATCCGGGTACGTTTGTCTAGAAAACGTAATGAGGATGAAGATTCACCAAACAAGCTGTCTACCTTGGTCACCTATGTGCCTGTCACCACTTTCAAAAATCTACAGACCGTTAATGTGGACGAGAACTAATGCTGATGGTCGAATAAAGTTATACAACTGCCAAAAAAAAGAAAAAAAAAACAGGCTTTCTGCGCCCAATTTTATTGCTTTTTAGATCTTTTCTGTTTCCCTGGTTCACCACCCCTCTATGTGTCTTGATTTGATGTCCATGTGAAGAATGGGGTAAAATAAAGAAGTACGGAGAGGGAATGAAAATCCCAGCAAACCCAAGGCCACTGTCCGAGGAAAGCTGGAGAGGGGGCTGGGGGCTGCCGGATCTGGTCCCACAGGTAGATTGTGACACAGCCGTGCAGCAACTCCACTCGGTCGTAGGTCTGGGTTCATGGGGTTCGAAGAGAAGGAAGGGGGACGTGTGTGGGCTTTGCGGTGAGAGCAGGACTCTGATTCTAGCCTGGTGTCGTCAAAGCGCGTGCATAGCCGATCTCTCTCAGTTTAGGGGGATGTCTTGTTTCTTGACTTGGAGGTAGATCTTCTTTTCCTTGTGTTTTCTTGGTCTGTAAAACAGAGTCGGAGATGGGGGAGAGACATCATGAGGAGGCTGGATACCAGAGTCACGGGGGTGATAGATAAACGCAACAAGACAGGGGCAGGCTTCGCCCCGCATGCGTCGTGCAGTGAGCTCCAGGTGGGGATTCTCACTGAGGACGTGTGCAGAGCTGGGCGAGCAGCCACGTGGCTGGACTGCTTCCTGCATCTCCGTGTGAGAGGGAGACGGGCCTAGGCCGTTTTTTAAGGTGCTCTCCTCTCCTCGGTCACCAGGAATGTGGGAAATGTCTACGTTGAATCTTTTCCAGTTAAAAATGAAGATTACAAAACCTAGACACCATCATCATCAGTTCTCCAAAGAGAATGTGGGAATTATTTTTTACCAAAGTTCATTTACTTTTCAACAGTTGGGTACGTGAAAAATCTGTTCAAAAATCTGTTCGCATGGCCCATGTCCGAACCATCTTGTCTTTGTGACTACCAGGATGTGGCTGACTCTCCTAGGACAGCTGTTTTCTTCATTTTGTTGCGCCCAGACATGCTCTCTTGACATGTTCCTGTTGGTGGCGGCCTAGAGATGGGTGCAGGTGTATGTGTACATCACTGAGCTGCACGCTCCGCCTCACACTGTGCAGAACATATTTTAAAGTCGGTTTCCCATAGAGCCCCCAGGCCCATGTGTTCTGTTCTGGGGGCAGCTGTGAGGACTTTTGTGAATGATCACAGCGGTTATTAGGGATGGACCGAGTGCCGGGCATGTTGCATGGCTTTCTCGTCCAGTCATTACGGAAACCCAGGCCAGGAACGGAGGTCCCCATTTCCAGATGAGGAAATCGAGGCTTGGGGTTAAGGCCACATGGACGGCAATGCGAGGACCTTTCCTGATGATGGCGCGCCTCCCTCCTGACGGGCTGGCTGGGGAAGGCCCGGGACCTGAGGGAGGAGCACTGTGGAAGGAGCTCAGCACGTACTCCAGGCCACCTGGTGCGCACCTGCTCCGTGCAGGCCCTCGGATAGGACATTGCACAGGATGCAGTCTGTCCTCAAAGCGGGGAGGGGTGCTCGTGTGCACGGGACACTGCACTGAGGTCGGGGGACGGGGCACCGACATCTGGATCCAGGACCTCAAACTGCAGTGTCTCCATGCACCAGGCAGAAAGTACAAATGCACCAGGCACTAGGGAACAGGGCACGCGGGAATGTGGGGGGCTGGGGGGGCATGCCCTCCAAAATGTGGAGCCGTCACTCAGCGCCTGCAAGTTGTCAGCGAGAGGAAATGCCTTCTCAGCGTTACCCAATCCCCCGCTTGTTTGTTTACGTTCCCAGATGCTGGAAATCCAGTGGATGTGGAATTTCCCACTTGAACAGCTAGCATGTGGGCCAAGCTCAGCGCCGGGACGCTGGCGTCCTGCGGCGGCCAGTGCGGCCTCCGGCTGAATTCAAAGGCTGCGTCCGACTCTGCGCTCCCAGCTCTAGGAGCCCAGACGCCGCGATTCCTCGGACGGCTCCGCCCTGAACGTGTTCAAGCGCACGCCTTGTAGAGTGGACAGACCGGCCCCTGGGGGCCCCGGATGGCGTCGGGATGAGATAAACAACAATATCGAAGCATACAGCGCAAAACAAGCTTGTGGGAAGTATGCCATCTACATCTCTCTTACATTTTTAAAAAAGTTTACTGTTTAAATAGGTTTGTATGGTTCAAAATCCAGAAAGTGCCAAAAAGTACGCATTGAGCCCAGCCGGCGTGGCTCAGGGGTTGAGCGTCGCTCTGTGAACCTGGAGCTCACAGCTCGATTCCTGGTCAGGGCACAGGCCCAGCTTGGGGGCTCATAGAGCACCCGGCCAGGGCTGCTGCTTCCTTTCTAATGGCCGTATGACATTCTGTTGAATCACGTGCCATAATTTATGTAACTGGTCTCCCAATCAACAGGCCTTTGGGTTCTTTCCAGTCTTCTGTTATAGTAAGAAGAATTACCTTAAAGCATAGTCTCACACGTATGTTTTGCATATGTAAATTCTGGAAGTGTGGCGTTGCCGGGTAAAAGGGCATGTACCTTGGGAATTTTTATCCTATTGTCCTATCGCCCCTCAGAAAGGTTTCCAATCTGGAATGTAGGACACCGTCTCCACATTCCCTCCCGACACGCGTGTCCCCACGCGGTGCGATCATCAGCCATCCACATGGAGATCCGGGCAGGGGTGTCTGCCCTTCCCTTACTCGTAAGGAGGTCATGCACAGCGCCGTGTATTTAAGAGCCATTTTTTGTGTTCGCAGAATTACCTGTTCAAATCCTTTGCTCTTGCTTTCCTGTTGGGTGGTTGCTTTTATGAATTGTTAGGGCTCTTTCCACATCAGGGAAATTAACCCTTTGTGGAGGAGTACCTGTTTTCTCTAAGTTTGCCATACTATTTAAGCGTAGAGTAGTTTTTCAAAGCAGAATTTTAATGTTTACGAGGGCAAGTGCCGGAAACCCATCATTGTCTCACTAATTAGAAAGGTGTGGACAAGGAACCGGGAAGGCTGGTCAACCTTGAAGCTCTGAAAGGTCAGAGCCAACCACTCCCGGTCTAATTGAGACAATGGGAACTGAGGCAACTTCCCCACCAAATAATCATGTAAATCCTCACTGATAAGATCATCTGCCTGTTCCTGGAACTGCCTGCCTAAGGGCAATGGGTGTACCCCAAACTTGAATAAAAGGATGGCAAGGCCAAAGCAAGGCGTAGTCCTCCCACTAGAGGTGGGCCCCACCTGGCCCCCAATATTCCCAAATTAATACTTTTCTAGTCTCTTTCATTTGTGTGCTGCCTTCTCCAGAGCCCGAACCCTGAACCGGAACCCTGAACCACGCGGGACGTGAAAGGGGTTCCCACAGGCAAGCTGATGGATCTTTTTGAAGTGGGTCCCTGAGTTCGGGCCATATGTACGAAGCCCTCCCGCCCTGGGAAAGCAGAGGTGTTCTGTAGTATCTTTCCTACTTTACGGCTCCTTTGTTGTATTCTCAAGTCTGATTTTGTGCGAACTGATCTCCCTGGGTGGTGTAAGGTCTAGACTCTCCCTCGTCTTTCCTTCCAACTGGCCGCAGAGCTGCCGAGAGCACGCGGGAAGCAGCACCCGTGGGTGTCCGCTCCGTACCTCCGCAAGTTCTCCACCTCAGCGATCGTCTCGGGCAGCGCCTGCCCCCTGGTCTCCGGCAGCAGCAGCACCAGCCCTCCGGCGACCACGCCAACCGCAGCTGAAAGGCAGGCAGACGGGAACCACAGTGAGGGGGGACCCTCCGCCCGCCGGCGTGGCTTGGTGGTTGAGCTCTGACCTAGGAACCAGGAGGTCACAGTGCGGTTCTCGGTCAGGGCACATGCCTGGGTTGCGGGCTCAATCCCCAGTGGGGGGCGTGCAGGGGGCGATTCTCTCTCATCATTGATGTTTCTATCTCTCCCTCTCCCTTCCTCTCTGCAATCAATCAGACCATATTAAAAAAGGAAGGGGACCTCCTGGCGCTATAATTAGAGCTCCCTTATTCTTTAAAACGTGTCTGTCATTTCCTCTCCTGACGCATTTCTCTGCCGTCTGACAGCCCCACTCGCCGCCATAAATATTGTGCTGACCCCGAACCCCGCTGGATTGCACTGCCTTATAGGGAAATGAAACGCGGCAACTCACATTTGAGTCGAGTTTATTCTAGGCGAGGACCTTGCCATAATATTAAGATGCTTGAGAGTTAGAAAATAACTGTGAAAAAAACAACACACCAATTCTAAGAAAGGCAAGAACAGAACGCTGCCAACAGAAAGCACTGGGCGAGGAGAACTGAGTCAGGAACCTGGGTCGTTACTGGCAAATGGAGCGACCGCTTGCTTTTAAAAGGGTTGCTGTGTCACAGCATTCACAAGGGCTTCGGGTCTTGGATTTCGGCGAATTCAGGTGTTTCACACATTTCTGTTCTTTTTTGGCTTTGTCTCCAGCTCTAATTTTTTGTATATGTCGGGGTGGGGGTGGGGTGGGTAGCAAACTTGTAGTGTTTTTGTGTCTTTAAGTTCCCAGTCCAGTGTTGGGAGCTAAGGTTATGTTTATTTGTATGTTTTAGGCTGGAAACCTCAAAGCGGTGCCGCGGAGGCAGAGGGAGGGAGCCCTGTGGCGGGGAGACCTAGGAGGGCGGAGGGCGGAGGGCGGAGCAGAGCGGGGCTCCTGCAGGGAACGCCCTTCGCCTCCAGGTCCGACCTTGACCTTGTGCCTCTGCGGGCAGGAGGCCGGATGGCCCCGACCTGGAGCAGTGGCCGCTGCTGACCGCATTGCTCACACTGGTGTTACTAGCACTAGTTTTACCAACGCTGGTAGTATTACTAGTTACTAGTCATACTAGTCCCTAACAGGCACCTACTGTGAGGTCGAAAAACGAGGCCCCTAGAAAATAGGTCTCCATTCAAAGACACCTCTGAGGGTTTCTTACCGAAAATCACCAGGGGGAGCTCCTGCCAGACGCCGGTGAGCCGGTACACCAGGAAGGGCGCGAGGATGCCGCCAATGTCACACATGGAGGAGCAGACGAGGACCCCGAGGTTCCTGCGGCGGAGAGCGGGTTTGACCTTTGACCTTCCCCCAGAGCAGCCGTGTCCCCAGCCCGCCCTCACGGAGGCAGCCCCAACCACTGAGGCGTCTGTGAACTGGAATCGGCGTTTCCGGGACTCCCCGCTCTCTCACACACACACACACACACACACAGCACACATTCCGTTTGTGTTCTGTTACACTTGTTGTCTGAACGTTCTGGAAGCTGTAAAGGGGGTGATTTTCACTGTCCACTCTCATCCTGGCGCCCCTGTTTCTCCGGCCCCGTTGGCGTGGCTCCGGCCCCGGTCCCGGTCCCGGGGCTGTGGGGTAACCCTCTCCGGCGATCAGGGCCTCTCGTCTCGCAGGTTCTGTTCCACCCCGGCTGCCGGCGTGGGCTGTGCCGTGGCTCCTGCTGGGGAGACGCTCCCCCCCCCCGACCCTGCGTTTCCTAAGTGAGGCACCTGCTGCTGGCCCCCGCGGTTCTAGCCAGGAAACACCCCCGCATGCAGGGGGGCTGCTGCTCACCGGATGAACGTGGGGTACAGCTCCGCGTTGACCAGGCAGACCATCTCGTAGGCCATGGTGATCCCCATGCGACCCAAGCACGCGACCGTGACTCTCAGCCCCTGCAGGTCTGAGGGGAAGCACGCCATCACACATGTGCACACCCCCGGCTTTAAGCAGTGCGGGGTGCGGCGGGGGTGGGGTGGGCAGCCACATCCCAGCGCGGGACAAGAGAGCAAACTTGGTTCTCCAGCGTCAAGGCGGTGCCAGCCGACGCTCACGTCTGTTTATTTAACCTCAGATGCAACGCGAACACGCTTTTCCCTGAGAGCTCCGTCACGAATGACCACAGAACCCCACCCGTGGCCACGGCGCCGCCTTCCGTCTAGAGGCCGCACGAAGGAACAGCGGGGGGGCCGGGGGGGCATAGTCTGAGTGGCTGCTGATAACCGAAGGCCCCGCCATCGCTCCCCGTTGCGGGAGGACTCTGGGGGGCAGGCTTTTGCTCCCCCTCGTTGAGAAGGTGTTTAGAGAGGAGAGAGAGGAGCTGGAGGCCTGCTCCCTGGCAGCAGCCCCTCAGGGTTTCTCATTAGTTCTGCAGGGTGGTGTGGGTCAGTGGTCGGCAAACTGCGGCTCTGGTGACTAATGACTTTGCCGACCACTGACCTAGACTCTCGATTCCAATAATTACAGGCTGTTGTTGTTCCTTGTGATTAAGCCCCTATCCCAGTGGTCGGCAAACTTAGTCAGCAGAGCGGCAAACCGCGGCTCGTGAGCTGCATGTGGCTCGCGAGCCTCAGTTTGCCGACCACTGGTGTGGGAGGTCAAGGGCGTTGCCTAAATAGCGTCTGGGAAGTACGGGGTAAGACTGAGCCCCGGGCCTCCTCACCCAAAGCCCATCCCCCTGCCCCGGTGGCCGGATGCCTTGTAGCACGGGCCTCCCACCCATCAGAGAACACTCGGGTGAATTATATTACGGCAGGCAACCATTGGGTGCCAGTGTCCTTTTTAAAAATATAAATATATTTTAGATTGATTTCAGAGAGGAAGGGAGAGGGAGAGAGAGATAGAAACATCAAGGATGAGAGAGAATCATTGATTGGCTGCCTCCTGCACGCCCCACATTGGGGATCGAGCCTGCAACCTGGGCCTGTGCCCTGACTGGGAACCGAACCCTGACCTCCTGGTTCACAGGTTGACGCTCAGCCACTGGGCCACGCCGGCCGGGCGGTGCGAGTGTACTTAAAGGCACGTGTGTTTGTCATGAAGGTCCTGGATAGTGGGTTCGTTCCACATCGATCTGGATGGTAACTTACATGGTCTTCCTGTCAGAGGGCTGCGATACCCCTCTTCCTAGGATCTTGGCCAGCAAGACCCTCGCTCGGCCTGACTCTTACCTTCCGGGATAAACACCGAGGCCAGACAGGCCGCCCCCGCCACCATGTTGGCTCCGGCCCAGGGCCAGCGGCGGCCGACGCGGTCGATGGTGAGGAGGATGAGGAAGGCGGCGGGGAACTCCACCAGGGCCGAGTAGAAGAAGTCCAGGTAGATGTTGCTCCCTGCGAGGCCCAGGTGCATGATGAGGCCCTGGTAGAGGACAGAGCTGGTGAACCTGGGCGGAGAGGAGAGCTCAGGTCAGGGCCGGCGGGAGCCGTCCCGGGAAGGGGGGCTCCTGGGAAAGTCAGGGCTGGCCGTAAGTCCCCCTTCTTTGTCATCTCATTATTCCTATTCCTTACATCAGTGGTCGGCAAACTCATTAGTCAACAGAGCCAAATACCAACAATACAACGACTGAAATTTCTCTTGAGAGCCAAATTTTTTAAACTTAAACTTCTTCTAACGCCACTTCTTCAAAATAGACTCGCCCAGGCCGTGGTATTTTGTGGAAGAGCCACACTCAAGGGGCCAGAGAGCCGCATGTGGCTTGAGAGCCGTGGTTTGCCGACCACAGCCTTACATCCACTGCGTTTTCACTATCTGACCCAGGTGGCGGCCTGCGGTGGCCTCCGCACCAGGACAGGGAGAACCTGGGAGAGCATCCCCTGGCCGCGTCTGAAAGGCAGGAAGACACGTCTCAGGAGCGGGATTTACTTAGTAAAACGCGGCGGGCCCGCAGTGGTGGGGGCTTCTCTGGGGCCTCCTAATGCTGAGAGCAGAGGACCGACGGCTTCCTTCACGTTTTAGGAAGCCGAGGGCCCACGGGCGCAGCTCCCTCCTTAATGACTTCTCCCGCCGCCACGCAATGACATTTTGACACTGTCTCTAGGTTGTTGACGGAAAGTGTTCATTGTCTTACTGGGAACTACGAGGATAGTTTGCAAGAGCCGCAATTACTCAATTAAAGAAAGAAGAAGCACGAGGCCAGATTTCACGGCTGCGTTGTTTCACGCACTGTTGTGAAGGGGCGTAACTAATGCCACGGGCTTCGCCGTGCCAGTGACGGTGGCTCTTCAGGCGGCTGGTGTGCGTCACCCCGTGGGCTCTGGCAGGAGGGCGTGGTGCGGGGCGGCGCTCAGCCCGCAGAGCGACCTGCAGCAGTGGGTGCCGTCGGGCCCTGTCCCTGCGTGGCGGAGCCACTGGCTCATTCCTGTGGCTCATTCTTGTTCAAAAGTTACTTCTCCAGGAAGAAGAGACGGGGAAAAGGCCCTTTCCCTGCCGGCCCTGCACCGTGGGAGAGATCGGCAGCCGCATCGGCGGAGCTATGCGAGAGCCCTCCATGCGGGCTGTAAAAGGGTGGTTACCAAGCCCTTCTCTCGGTTAAGTCAACAGCGTCCCCGGCGGGGAGGGCTCTGGCCTCAATATCTAAAAGCCTCCCCGGCGATCCGAGGGGAAGCCACGGCTGGGAAGGCGCTGACTGGGGCTTTGGAACTGGACGTTGATGCCAAATCTGCCCGAGAAGCGTGACGTCAGGGAAACCGCTGTACACGGGCCCACCTCGCTGTCCACGTCGACACGAACCGTGGAACTGGGCTGTGTTGGAAGGTATCCTTTGCCCTTCCACAAAGCGCATGATTGGGATTAGAAGAATTTAGAGGGATTTTATTTTATTTGTTTTACTTAAAAATATATTTTTGTTGATTTCAGAGAGGAAGGGAGAGGGAGAGAGAGAGAGAAACATCAGTGATGAGACAGAATCACTGATGGGCTGCCTCCTGCACGCCCCCCACTGGGGATCGCGCCCACACCCGGGCCTGTGCCCTGCCCGGGAATGGAACCGAGACCGAGCTCATAGGTTGACGCTCAGCCCCTGAGCCCCGCCGGCGGGCGGGAGGGTGTTAAGGGAAGCGTAGGCCTACCAGTTGTACATCAGGATCAGGGTGTGCTTCCGTATCTGAGGCGTCCGCACCAAGTCAAGGAACGACGGGTCCAGCTTCTCGCCGGCTTCCTCCTCGGGTCTGAGGCACTAGACACAGCGAGCACATCGGCATGTGGAGCGTGGTGTCCCTGCCTCCCACGGGAGGGAGCAGCGGTCCGCCCTGCTGCGTGCTGTCAGGCAGGGCCGGCTCAGCCCTCCACACAGCCTGGCTCCTCCCACCGGTACCGCGGTCCTGGAGTAGGGTTTGTGGGTCCACCCATTTCACAGGAGAGGAAGCTGGAGTCCAGGGGTAACCCAGGCACAGACATAAGTGGCGCTCCCCTATTTATGACGATGGTGTCTCCCTTGCAGGTGAGTGTGTCCCCCTATTTATGACGATGGCCTCTCCCCTGCAGGTGAGTGTGTTCTCCTATTTATGACGATAGCGCCTCCCCTGCAGGTGAGTGTGTTCCCCTATTTATGACGATGGCGCCTCCCCTGCAGGTGAGTGTGTCCCCCTATTTATGACGATGGCGTCTCCCCTGCAGGTGAGTGTGTCCCCCTATTTATGACGATGGCGCCTCCCCTGCAGGTGAGTGTGTCCCCCTATTTATGACGATGGCGCCTCCCCTGCAGGTGAGTGTGTCCCCCTATTTATGACGATGGCGCCTCCCCTGCAGGTGAGTGTGTCCCCCTATTTATGACGATGGCGTCTCCCCTGCAGGTGAGTGTGTTCCCCTATTTATGACGATGGCGCCTCCCCTGCAGGTGAGTGTGTCCCCCTATTTATGACGATGGCGCCTCCCCTGCAGGTGAGTGTGTCCCCCTATTTATGACAATGGCGCCTCCCCTGCAGGTGAGTGTGTCCCCTATTTATGATGATGGCACCTCCCCTGCAGGTGAGTGTGCTTCCCCTGTTTGAAATGTCTGACAGGGAACCGTGATTCCTGGTCCCGTGGAAGGCCCTGTTGCCTGTGGCGGGCCCTCTGATGGCGGCTTTTCCCGTCCTCTGTCTCGCGCTCCCCCCCCCCGCCCACCCCCAGCGCCGGCTCACCTGGAGCGCCGCGGGCAAGGCCTTGCCGTTCTTCCTGGCGATGTGCCTCAGCACCTGCATGGCCTCGGCATGTCTGTTCTGGGAGAGCAGCCACCTCGGGGACTCGGGCACGCACCTGGGTTCCGGCCAGTGTCAGCAGTGCGTGAGCGGAGGGGAACCCCCCCCCCCCCCCCCGGGCCCTGCCCCCCACGGCCACACCAGGTTTCTGTGAGGGACCTCGCTCAGCCAAGGGACACCCAGCAAGCGCCAGGGAAGCCTACGGGGTGGGCCGGGCCTGCAGGGGGGCAGGGGGGGGGCAGGAGTGAAGGATGGCACGCAGAGGGATGGTGCGCGTCGGGGAAGGTAGAAAAAAATACGGCAACCGATTTCCTTTTCGCTCCAGACGGACGTACCAGTAATAGAGCAGGAAGCAGAAGTTGGGCAGGGTCACCGCGAACTGCAGCCACCGCCAGTGGGGGAGCGCGTAGGCCGCCCCCGCGAGCGCCAGGAGCCCCACGGTGAAGGCGACTTGGTAGAAAATCCCCACGGTCCGCCGGTAGCTCAGCCCCACGAACTCCGTAACTGCGGAGAGAGCCACGCGGTCAGCGAGCCAGGACATCAGGCAGCTGGCTGTCCGACCCCCGCCAACCCAGAATGCCAACCTCAAAGCGTCGTCCACATTCTAGACCTTTCCATGCAGCTCCTTTAAAGTGCCGCAACTTTAAAATGTTCTTTGAGGCCTGCTTTGGAATTATTGCTATGGTGCCAGTTCATGTACAAACCTCATAATCCCACCTTAGGTGGGGTGGTGAGCTGCATGTCTGATTTCCAGAATAATTTCAAGGATAGAGGCCACTGTGTGTCCGATCCACGCGGAGTTCTGACGTAGAGGAACGGAGGCAGTGATAATTCAAAACTGGAATACGTGAGTCCAGCACGGAATTCCGGTGGAGGATGGCTCTCATGTAAAGGAATGCCTCCGTGGAACTCGCTCTCCTACGCGAGTTAAACATTTTCCTGTCCCTCCTGTTAATGTGTGCACACGGCCTGAACAGCTCGCGGGGGGTCCCCCCTGCCCGGAGTCAGCGGGTCCCGGCTCCCACACACCGACGTTTAAATTCCCTGGGATTTTGCGAGCTGGTTGCTAAACCCACTGGCACCTTAAAAATCTGTCATGGTGGGAGAATTTATAACTCGGAGATTGGAAAACACTATAAATCATGGCTTTCGTTTTCCACGAGCCAGTTGGCCAGCACGCCCCCGCGCATGCTAAATAACCAGCTCCACGCCACCCGCGACGTCACGGCGGCCTGCGAACTCTCGCTGCGAGGATTCAGGGAGTAGTTATTTCCACATCGCAAACGCCCTGGAATTGAAGTTCGAGATACTCCACCTGCCACAGAGTTTCTGTTTAGAATGTTGGGTAGTTGTGTCGAAGCCTCCAACCCTTTATGAACCAAATAGAAAGGCACCCTAGAAATGTTTCTGTCGACGACTGTGAATGATCCAGAAGCACTTTCCAACAGAGTTAAACAGAGGGAAGCGAGTGCTCCCTCAATAGGAACGCCTGTCGGTCACAGAAGCTTCCCACGGGCCATGCCGAGGGACGGGAAAGAGGGGTGTGGAGGCTGAAACAGTTTCAGTTCCTACAGTTGAATTCCACATATGTGTCCCAGCAAGCACACTGCCGCCCGGATAGCTGGGGACATGAATTCCTCTGTGGACCAGACGTCACTAGTGTCTGCCGTGACAGGCAGCCCATAGCACCCCGCACCATTCTTTCTTCATCTCCCAGGACCCCCCACATTCACGTGGCCAGGTAGGGTTTCAGGCACAGAGTCTAGTTCCCTCGTGCGGCATGAGAGCGTTGCTATCGTTATTTCAATGTCAAGTCCCTCTCCCTCTGTCTGGCTGCTGTTCGAAGGCCGCTGAAGGGAAAGCAATGCCCAGGGTCTGCTGATGGGCATTTTGTTCTGATGCTGCTTCGAAGAGGCTGTGCTGTTAGCATCCAAGCCTCCTCCTGCCCCCCATGGCGCTGAAGCCTACGTCTGGCTGCTAGTGAGCAGGATGGAAATGACCTCCGGCCCTGCACCGGGCTGAGGAGCCTGGACTGGCCAAGCACCGTGTTCTCAGCCTCCTCGTGTGTACGTCGGGGCTAACTGTGCTTTGCTGGAAGGGCTTTATGCAAAGTATTCAAGTCCCTCCTGAATCTAACGTCTTTCTCCGCATTGGCCTTTCATGGCTAGGCCTTGCAGGCTCGGTGTTCTCTCCACGTCCTACCGCAGGGGACAGAAGACACAGATTCCCGAGGAGTTACGTAGGAACCTGGATGGCGCGATGTTGGCCCTCGCTGCTGACGCCATTGTGCTCTCTACCAGAGGAATGCACACTGAGCGGATTGAAAGGAGTTTAGGAATTCTTGACGCAGAAAAGACACACCTCTGGACACCGCCGGGAAGGCGAGTCCACGTGCCTGCCATCTCCCCACCTGCCTGCCACCCCCCACCCGCCTGCCACCTCCCCACCCGCCTGCATGCTGGCAGCGCCGACCCTGAGCTCCCCCGCTGCAGCCCCAGCATCTTACTCAGGATGTAGCCGATCAGCCAGCCCACCTTGCTGACCAGCCCTTGCACCAGGCGGAACAGTAACACCCAGGGGTAGGTCGGGGCAACGGCCATGAGAACTCCCGACGTGGCGTTGACGAGGATGGTAAGCAAGAGGCAGGGCTTTCGGCCGAACCTGCGAGGAGCAGACACGGAGAGGGGAGAGACTGCGGTTAGGTGCACGGAGGCTGTGGGAAGTCACGGAAGTCACGGAGATCTAACTTCTGAATGATGGACGCGAGCCCGACTCGGGTCGGTCCTGGTCCAGACCTTCCCTCTGTGACTCTGCATGCACTTTGGGCACAGTAGCCCCGGCAGGACCAGGGCACCGCTCAGTCCCACGCTGTGAGGGTTTGAGGGCCAGGGTTATTCTTCCAGCGTCTAAATTCTCACAGGGTCCCCGGGGGCTCATCTGTGCATTAACATTGGGGAAGCACGGCTTTCATTTCACTGAGCCTCAGGGTGCTCCTCTGCAAAACTGGGAATGATCAAATCTCCCCCCCCCCCCCCCGACCCCGGACACAAAGAAAGGGAGAAACAGCAATTTGTTGTCCCACTTATTTATGCGTTCATTGGATCATTGTTTATGCGTTCATTGGATGATGGTTTATGCGTTCATTGGATCATTGTTTATGTGTTCATTGGATGATGGTTTATGCATTCATTGGATGATGGTTTATGCATTCATTGGATGATGGTTTATGCGTTCATTGGATGATGGTTTATGCGTTCATTGGATCATTGTTTATGTGTTCATTGGATGATGGTTTATGCATTCATTGGATGATGGTTTATGCATTCATTGGATGATGGTTTATGCGTTCATTGGATGATGGTTTATGCGTTCATTGGATCATTGTGTATGTGTTCATTGGATCATTGTTTATGTGTTCATTGGATGATGGTTTATGCATTCATTGGATGATGGTTTATGCATTCATTGGATGATGGTTTATGCGTTCATTGGATGATGGTTTATGCATTCATTGGATCATTGTTTATGCATTCATTGGATGATGGTTTATGCGTTCATTGGATGATGGTTTATGCGTTCATTGGATGATTTTTGTATGTGCCCTGACCAGGATCGAACCTGCAACCTTGGTGTATTGGGACGACGTTCCAACCAACTGAGCTACCGGCCGGGGCCTCAGATCTCCTTTTGAAGGCTGTCCTGACCCTAACGGAAATACGAGATGTGGGGGTGCCCAGCACGGCGACTGGCACGTAGGAGACCTCGACTTGGAAGCATCCACGTGGTTGGGTAAGTTGCCTGGGACCCACGGGGACCTTGATTCTGCTTTGAGCGAGTTCCCTCCATTCTGGGAGGCCCTGGCTCCTGAGAGCTTATTGTTTTATTTTCAGACACGCTGTGAGCTAATGGTTAAACAGTCCTCAGAGTTAAATTATATGCTTATAATTAGGTAAATTTCATTTAAAAGCGCGTGTAATAAGTATGTCAAACGTATCCATTCCCAGGTATGTCACCGTGTTTGACCATTATAGATGCTCATGAGCTGATTTGTGTCTTTCTGTTGTGTGCACAGCGGGAGCACACAGGATGGTGCCTGGCTCCAGCCAACCCGGTGCTCAGTGGCCTCAGCTCGGTAGCTTGCAATGGACCACGTGGGAGGATTTACACCACGGGAATCAGCAAGTGCTACAAATCGGGGCCTTTCCCCTCAGAGCCAGTTGTCCAACACGGATAGCATGCCGCTCTATGCAGCACTTGTAATTACTGATGGTTGGAACAGAAAACCTGGACTTGGTGAGAGATTCCTTTTTGGGGTCAGGTGATCCTCAAAATCATTCTTCAGGAGGTTGTGGGTGATGAAACCAATTACATATCTAATAGAAAGTTTATTTTCAAGTTCCCTAACTTCCATCCTTCTTCCTTTCCCTTCCTCCCTCCCTCCCTCCCCTCCCCCTCTCCTTTTCTTTCCTTCCTACTTTCCATTTGCAAAGCTGACCTCCAGAAAGTTGACTTGGTGTCAGACTCAGTATTCTTATTTACAACTTTTTCATAATCTGCCCCCCCCCCCCCCGCCCGTTTCCTTTGAAAAGACACTGTAATTATCTGTCGGGTCATATTCTTTAAAACTCTCACAGAAAACAATCTACTTAATGTTGGTTTATTCTGTAGCATAAAAGAGATTTCCATGAGATTCTTGTATAAATCTGAAAACTGTTCAGAAGTAGGTATTAAGTATGCAAAATATAAATTGCCTTTTTTTGAGCCCTGGGTGGTTATCTTATCACACACTCTCATGTGCACACACAAAGAGAACAGAAAAAGAGGCAAAACCAACAGAGCTTCAGACAATTTAAGAAAAGAAAAGAAAAGAAAAAGACCCAGCGGTAGGGAAGGACCAGCATCGGGAGGGAGAGCAGTGAGCGACCAGCTCTCCCCGGGATGTGAAGAGGCCATGAAGGCGGTGATGCTGGACGGGGATGATCAACCAGGAACGCACTGACAGGAGAACGTTGGGACCGTCTCCTTCTTTGTTGGAGGAGAATCATTAACAGCTACTTAACCAGCGCGAGGCGGGCGCAGCCCCCTCTCTGCTCCCTTCTGTCCGGGCGAGTGTCAGAGTCTGCACTTTCCAGTGAGGGAGGGGGTGGAGAGGGGGCCCGGAGCCAGCGGGAGGGCCACGGCTGGGTGAGCACAGGGGACTCTGGACCCGCCCCTCCCTCAGTGTGTCTCTCCTGACTTCAGGGGTCATCTCCAAACAGCCATCCTCAGCTCCGAGGCAATAAACATAAGAGCAAGCGACCTTCCTCTTTGCCTCACAAGGCTCCCTAGAGTCCCAGGAGCAGCCTTGGAAGGGAGCTGAGCAGATAGTCCCAGAAGTGGTGTGGTGGACGGGGCTGCTGGCGGCCCAGCCTCTCAACACCTTCCCTCCCTCCCTCCCCCTCCCCTCCCTCCCTCTCCCTCCCCCCTCTCCCCTCCTGCTACCAGAGTGGGCACAGCTTTGAACATGCAGATGCCCCTGGGAGTGGGATAGATGAAGCCATCCTTCAGTTTAACATGATGCAAGTTTTAATACAGCCTGACAATATAATATAATCAGAGAAAATGGCCCATTTACATTTAATAGTGTATTCACAAGGCTGGGTTTATCTAGATCCTAGATATAGTTGGGATAGTAAATATAGCATAAAGCATATTTACTTTACCATTTATTTCAGAATTAAACATATATTGTATTTTGTTATCCTATATAATAAAGAGCGAACACGCTAATTAGACCGGACAGCGGAATAATTTTCTGGAATGACCAGTGGTCAGGGGCGGGGCCACGGGGCTTCGAGGCAGCCAGGGCTGCGAGGGCCTCTAGTATGATAATAATTGTATATTCATATAACATTATGTAGTATATATTTATATAAAACTAGAGGCCCGGTGCACGAAATTCGT
Source organism: Cnephaeus nilssonii (assembly GCF_951640355.1). NCBI lineage: Eukaryota > Metazoa > Chordata > Mammalia > Chiroptera > Vespertilionidae > Cnephaeus > Cnephaeus nilssonii. Next base: position 3,618,851 of record NC_137080.1, on the reverse strand, counting down.
GCACGGAGGGGGGTTGTCCCTCAGCCCAGCCTGTACCCTCTCCAATCTGGGACATCCCTCTCACAATCCAGGACTGCTGGCTCCCAACTGCTTGCCTGCCTGCCTTCCTGATTGCCCCTAACCGCTTCTGCCTGCCAGCCTGATCACCCCCTAACCACTCTGCTGCCAGCCTGTTTGCCCCCAACTTCCCTCCTCTGCCGGCCTGGTCACCCCTAACTGCCCTCTCCTGCGGTGTTCATCACCTCCAACTGCCCTCCCTTGCAGGCCATCTTGTGGTGGCCATCTTGTGTCCACATGGGGGCAGGATCTTTGACCACATGGGGGCAGCTATATTGTGTGTTGCAGTGATGATCAATCTGCATATTACTCTTTTATTAGATAGGATAGAGGCCTGGACAGGGGTGGGGGCCAGCTGGTTTGCCCTGAAGGGTGTCCCCGATCAGGGTGGGGTTCCCTTGGGGCGTGGGGTGGCCTGAGCGAGGGGCCTGTGGTGGTTTGCAGGTGGGCCACGTCCCCTGGCAACGCAAGTGGAGGCCCTGGTATCTGGAATTTATTTTCCTTCTACAATTGAAACTTTGTAGCCTGGAGCAGAGCCAAGCCTGGGGCTCCCTCCGAGGCCCACAGCTATTTGTGTTGGGGTTATAATTGAAACTTTGTTGCCTTAAGCGGGTGGGCCCAGCCAGGGTGTGCATAAAGCTTTGCTTCCCCTGTTGCTGGCGGCAACCCTGGCCTGCTCTCTCAAGCTCCATTCTGCCGCCATTTGTTTGAATTTGTTTACCTTCTATAATTGAAACTTTGTAGCTTGAGTGGAGGCTTAGGCCTGCAACGGCTATGGAAAGCTTGGCTTACTCTGTTACCTGGGAAACCTTGCTCTCTGTGGCTGTAGCCATCTTGGTTTGGGTTAATTTGCATACTCGCTCTGATTGGATGGTGGGCGTGGCTTGTGGGTGTGTCGGAGGTATGGTCAATTTGCATATTTGTCTATTATAAGATAGGATTGCATGTTTATATAAAACTATGTAATTATATAACTTAGATATATTTCTAAATCTCTGTCTCACTAGGTAACTAATGATGTCCAAAATGTTGAGCAGAGTGGCTGGCACATGGAAAACATGGGAAAACACTGTGAACAGCAGGCCTGGTGAGTATTAAATCGTTAGCCCTGATGGCCAAGCGATCTAAAGTGCTTATCGAGTATAAAGCAAATTTTTCTGTTCCTTGTCCTTTGAGGATTCCTGAAAACACCGAACTGGCCACCAACAGAGCAGAGATCCATGTTGTAAGGAGCTTTCAGCGCAGTGCATCTGGGGTTCCCTAATGATGGGTACATAACAGTTCTGGGGGAGCTGGCAGTCACGGGACGGTAGCACTGAAGACATAGGACATTGAGGGGACCACCTGCGGACGTCCCCCCCACGGCGGCTCCTCGTCTCTCTCCAGCGACTCCGACGCGGTGGCGGTGGAGAGCTGTCCTCTCCGTGTAGACCAACCCGCCTCCCTCTCACCCCACGCCGCCCTAGGCTCCATGCCCGTAACCGCCTCCGGCCCTGGGCCCTGAGTCAGGAGTCCGGCCGTCGGGGCCGCGTGCGCCCATGTGGGCACAGGACAGGCAGGCAGAGGACCACGGAGCCGGGGGCCGGAGGCTCAGGACCGGCTGGATGGGGAGGAGGAAGAAGGACTTGGGCCAAACCATCTATCACCCTCCCTGCCACCCTCGGCTTCTGCATGGGCCCTGGGCAGAACCACTGCCGAGTCCTGAGCCCTCTCCCAGGACCTGGAGGACCCACCACTGCCGATCCTGAGCCCTCTCCCAGGACCTGGAGGACCCACCACTGCCGATCCTGAGCCCTCTCCGAGGACCCACCACTGCCGAGTCCTGAGCCCTCTCCCAGGACCCACCACTGCCGAGTCCTGAGCCCTCTCCCAGGACCCACCACTGCCGAGTCCTGAGCCCTCTCCCAGGACCCACCACTGCCGAGTCCTGAGCCCTCTCCCAGGACCTGGAGGACCCACCACTGCCGAGTCCTGAGCCCTCTCCCAGGACCCACCACTGCCGAGTCCTGAGCCCTCTCCCAGGACCCACCACTGCCGAGTCCTGAGCCCTCTCCCAGGACCTGGAGGACCCACCACAGCCGAGTCCTGAGCCCTCTCCCAGGACCCGGAGGACGGGGTAACACTCGGCCAGGCTTATCTCCGGCAGAGGGAGCTGAGGCGGCCCGGCGTGTGCCAGGAGGCTCCTGCAGTCCGTGGACGTTGAGACGCCGGCATTCCGGCAGGGACGGCTGAGCCCACGCTCCCGGAGCCTGTGGCACTCACCTGTCGGCGACGTAGCCGATCCCCACAGAACCGAGGAAAAACCCCACGTTCACGGCCGCCTGAACCAGGTCCAGCATCCAGGAGTGGGCACACACCAGGTTAAACTGCCGAGGGGCCGGCGGGGTCCCGCGTCCGGAGGGAGAGAAACAGAACCGGTCAGAGCCGCCTCGCCTGGGGAGCCACCCTCTGTCCCTGGCATGGAACCCCTGGGCCGGGAGGCAGTAACCCGTGTTTCCTTGCCATTGTGTTAATTTTCTCCCCGCAGCCAAAAGCTTTGCCCCGCCATCTGTCTAGCATCCCGCCTGGCAGGAGGTCGTTGGGCTAAACTCTGTTGTTGGCTGCATCAGCTGAGATTGGGTAGTTACTTCGTTTCTGCACAGAACAAGTCCCCTTTCTAATTTTAGTACCCGGAAGCAAATAGGTGTGTGAGCAGCACACAGAAGCTGTCTGGAGAAGGTTGGGTGGTTCCTCGTCTCTTTACTGTCTCTTTAAGGCCGGGGGGTGGAGGAGGTGCGTGGTTGGGGGGGGCGCACTTTTTTTCTGCCAAGGGCCATTTGGATATTTATTTATTTATTTATTTAGCCCACGACCCGGGCATGTGCCCTTGACTGGAATCGAACCATGGAACCCTTCAGTCCACAGGCCGACGCTCTATCCACTGAGCCAAACCAGCTAGGGCCCATTTGGATATTTATAACATCATTCGCGGGCCATACAAAATTAAAATCAACTTAGAAATTAGCCTGCTATATTTGGTCAAACATGTAATTAGAACTCACCCCTGATGCCCTGGCAGACCCAGACCAAGTGATACGGCCCCCGGGCCGGACGTTCCCCACCCCTGCTGATGTCTGGGGGACTGGGAGCGTCTGGCGAAGGCTGTGACATTTGCTCTATCTGGAACCAGAGGCGGTGTGGACGGAGGGACAGGTGCCGGCCTGGAGGTCAGGCGATCCCGTTCAGGGCTGGCGGCTCACCCTCTCCCGCTGTGGCCTCGGGCGGAACCCTTCCTGGCTCGGGGCCTCCGTTTTCCCATTTCTGAGGGAAGGGGTGAGTGTAGCCACGCTGTAAAGCCTCAGCGTTGTGTGGGGCTAACTCTGTGATTGTCAGCATTTCATGCGACTCCCAGACCATCTGAGGTCCTTAAAAAGGGCCCCTCGGGCTGACTGTCTTCACAGGAGCCACGCAGCTTTCCATGGAGCCAGGCAGCCGGCATGCTCCGTGTTCTCAGAATAATTGCCCCTCCCCCATTTTGCTTTGCCTCTAGGAAAAGCACATCTCTATTTTTTGTTTTAATATTTATTGAAATGAGCTTTTGCCATTAGATGCTAACGTTGCCTCTGGTTTTTAATAACGTAAGGGAACCGTAGCATAAGCTCCCACCCCAGCTAGCCAGCAGGAGCGCAGTGCATGGAGCCACGGGCACCGCTCAGGTGGGCCCGCAGGCTCTCGGGGACCCGCTGAGTGTGGGGAGCCCGGAGGGGGAGGCAGGGCTGCCAGAGAAACAGGAGGCTTGAATCTTTCCCTTCCCTGGTATTATTTCCGGGAATTCTCATGGGCTTTTGCTTGTTTCTTACTGTTGGGAGTTGCATAAATGAGAATCACGATTGAATTTGACCGGGTTTTAGCTAATCCACTCACACTCCAGACAAATAAGAGGCTGCATGTTTTTGTCAGAAACTCAGGTTTTCTAAGACACCCTGAGTCCAAAGAGCATGCGTGAGCCTTATTGGCTTCTTCCATAAGAAAAGCTACACTATTTTTAAAATTTTTAATCTTTATTGTTGAAAGTATACCATAGGTCCTCCTTTTCCCCCATTAACCTCTTCCAGCACACTCTCGTCACCCCCCCCACCCCCCCATTGTCTGTGTCCACGGGTGATGCATAGATGCATACAAGATCATTGGTTGATCTCTTCCCACCCACCCTCCCCTGCCTTCCCTCTGAGGCTCAACAGTCTGTCCATGCTTCTATGACTCTGGGTCTATTTTCGATCATCCGTTTATTGTGCTATTTGCTGTCGGTTTAAGTCCTGCCTCACTCACCTCGGTCACGATGGAGGAGCCGGGCGTGTCGTACACCCAGCCGTGCCCGCAGGGGCCCAGCGGCAGGAGGCTCCTGTTGGCGGCCAGGCCGGCCAGCGGGTCCACGCAGCCCAGGTCGCTCCGGTTCCAGTCCACCTCGTAGCTGAGGCACTGGCGGGGGAAGGCCTCGCCCGCGGGCCCCGGGCCGGGCACCGTGAAGTTCAGCTCCTCGGCCGGGCTCCAGCCGCAGCGCCGGCTCAGCGGGGCCACGTCCGGGCTCCGGCAGCGGTGCTCGGGGGTGAAGCCCAGGAACACGATGCCCACGTAGATGGGGGGGAACGCCGCCGAGAGCAGGGCGAGGAGGAGAAACGTTTGCTTCTGGAAGAAGTCGAATTCCCCGACGTGCGCGAGCACGTCGTCCACCGTGGGCATTGCTGCTGCGGGCAGGAGGGGTCCGAAGTGCTTCCCGGGTGGCCGTGAACGTCCCGGCCAGGCTGCGGCCAGCTCAGCACAGCTCGGACCAAAAGTCCAAGTGTGAGCGTGAGCTCACTTGGGAGAGAGCCGCTCTGCGCAGACCTGCCTGCAGCCTCCAGCCGGGCCTGCTCTGCCGGGTGCTGGTCCCGCTGCTCCTCTGACCACTCCCCTGACGTGCCCCGAGCAAGTAACGGCCAGATGTGTGGATTGCAGCATCACTCCCCCCGTTTGTCACTGCCTCCTACGGGCACCACAAACAATCCGCGCTCTGTGTCCCGGGGTGAGAAATCCGAGTGCACGCACACCACAGACCTGTTAATCTTTCCCCAGTAACCTCATGTCCGGGGAAGTAATGCTCTCGTATCTCCCCACTCGGCCTCTTCCCTGCAGGGCTGGGAGGTGCACGGCTTGCTCGCCTGGTGCCACGTGAGCCCTGGACTCGGGGCAGAGCCTGGTCGGCAGGAAGGAGGTCTGCGGACTCTGCCCCGGGCTCCTGCTACAAACAGTGCATGGGCCCTGGCTCCGCGCTGTGGTGGCTCGTGTGGGTTTTCTGGTTCTACTTTTTTAAAAAATATGTTTTTATTGACTTCAGAGAGGAAGGGAGAGGGAGACAGAGACAGAAACATCAATGATGAGAGAGAATCATTGATCGGCTGCCTCCTGCACGCCCCCTCTCCCCCCGCACTGGGGATCCAGCCTGGCACCAGGGCATGTGCCCTGACTGGGAATCGAACTCTGACCTCCTGGTTCATAGGTCCTCGCTCAACCACTGAGCCACGCCAGCTTAGAAAAGCAAGAAGCAGCCCTAACCGGTTTGGCCCAGTGGATAGAGTGTCGGCCTGCGGATGGAAGGGTCCCAGGTTCGATTCCGGTCAAGGGCACGTACCTTGGTCCTGGTCGGGGTGCATGCAGGAGGTAACCAATTGATGTGTCTCTCTCACATCCATGTTTCTCTGTGTGTCTCCCTCGCCCTTCCACTCTCTCTAAAAATCAATGGAAAAATATCCTTGGGTGAGGATTAACCAAAAAATAATAAAATAATAATAAAAGCAAGAAGCAGGGTGCCCGTGGGGCCCCGTCAGGCCCCGGGTGGCCTTTGCCAAGGCCGAGGGCAGGCAGGCAGCAGTGGGCAGGGGTCTCTGCTTCCGAGGTACCAACGCATCACAGATGGAAAGTGCCGGTCTCGGGGAGCGCTGGCTCGTTTCTGTAGCCATCGGAAGGTGTGCGGGCGAAGAGGCCGGATGATGGCCAGATGGGTGTGGCACAGGTGGGTGTGGCACAGATGGGTGTGGCCTTGCATTTGAGACGCTTTCCAGTTCGTTGCTCAGTAGCTCTCTAGATGCAGGAAAATTTTCCAATGAAAATGAAAACATTTTTAATAAAATAAAGGGCAGATAAGTAACCCCAACCAGTAAAAAGATAAGGCAATGTCAAGCAAGAAACGCATACCTTTACCCCCCACTTGCTGTTTGGAGTAGATGTACTTTTCCTATTCTTCCCACCGGGTCCGACTGAACACCCTGGAAACTGTACATGAAGTGACCACAGATGCCTGGACAGGGGGGAGGAGGCACACTGGCTGGGAACCCCAAAGAGTGACACGGGCAGGGGTTTCTTCCTGGGTGCTGGGTGCTGGGGAAGTGACAGGTGCTGGGGAAGTGACAGGCCAGAAACACCGGGGACCCCAGACCTCAAAAGCCCCCCAAAAGCCTGCTCTGTCGAGATTCCCAGGAATAAGAGAGTTTTCCAATAACTCCTGTGGGCATCTCATTTCTCTTTTCTTTTCATGTTCTGGTCAGTCTCTTGTTAGCCGCAAATTATCATTGTCTCTCACACTTTTCTTCAAAGGATGCCGGAACTCCATGAGACGTGACTGCGCTAAAGCCGCTGTCTGCACCTCTGCGGCGAGGCCCAGCCCTCTGAGCACCGGGGGGTGTGGGTGTGAGTGCCCCTGACCCATGGGGCATCCCGCGGGGTGGGTGTGAGTCCCCCTGACCCTAGAACATCCCGCGCGGTGGGTGTGAGTGCTCCTGACCCACAGAGCATCCCTCGGGGTAAGTGTGAGTCCCCCTGACCCACAGAGCATCCCGCGGGGCGGGTGTGAGTGCCCCTGACCCTAGAGCATCCCGCGGGGTGGGTGTGAGTGCCCCTGACCCTAGAGCATCCCGCGGGGTGGGTGTGAGTCCCCCTGACCCACAGAGCATCCCGCGGGGCGGGTGTGAGTGCCCCTGACCCTAGAGCATCCCGCGGGGTGGGTGTGAGTGCCCCTGACCCTAGAGCATCCCGCGGGGTGGGTGTGAGTGCCCCTGACCCTAGAGCATCCCGCGGGGTGGGTGTGAGTCCCCCTGACCCACAGAGCATCCCGCGGGGCGGGTGTGAGTGCCCCTGACCCTAGAGCATCCCGCGGGGTGGGTGTGAGTCCCCCTGACCCACAGAGCATCCCGTGGGGCGGGTGTGAGTGCCCCTGACCCTAGAACATCCCGAGGAGTGGGTGTGAGTGCCCCTGACCCATGGGGCATCCCGCGGGGCGGGTGTGAGTGCCCCTGACCCTAGAGCATCCCGCGGGGGTGGGTGTGAGTCCCCCTGACCCACAGAGCATCCCGCGGGGTGGGTGTGAGTCCCCCTGACCCACAGAGCATCCCGCGGGGCGGGTGTGAGTGCCCCTGACCCATGGGGCATCCCGCGGGGTGGGTGTGAGTCCCCCTGACCCACAGAGCATCCCGCGGGGCGGGTGTGAGTGCCCCTGACCTGTCGGGCATCCCGTGGGGTGGGTGTGAGTCCCCCTGACCCACAGGGCATCCCGCGGGGTGGGTGTGAGTCCCCCTGACCCACAGAGCATCCCGCGGGGCGGGTGTGAGTGCCCCTGACCTGTCGGGCATCCCGTGGGGTGGGTGTGAGTGCCCCTGACCCATGGGGCATCCCGCGGGGCGGGTGTGAGTGCCCTTGACCCATGGGGCATCCCGCGGGGCGGGTGTGAGTGCCCCTGACCCATGGGGCATCCCGCGGGGTGGGTGTGAGTGCCCCTGACCCACAGAGCATCCCGCAGGGTGGGTGTGAGTGCTCCCAGTTCACAGACAAGGACACTGAGGATCAGAGCCCTCGGGGCTTCCTCAGGGTCAGCAGCCAGTGCAGGATGAGTCGGAACCTGAGGGGCAGGGGTCCCCACACTTCCCCTGCCGTCTGTCCTTGGCCGGAAGTGCGTGGGGGTGGGTGAGTTAAAAAGTGACCAAGGTCCCAAAACCTGCCTGCGCTCCCCGGGACCCGGGGCGGTCCTGACGGCCGCTCACTAGATGTTATGCACCTGCGCCCCGGATTGGACTCCATTTCAAGACCAGGTCTCCGTGCCCCGAGCAAGAGGGCAGCCGGTGCGAGGCAGGGAGGGTAAGAAGACTGGTGCCAAGGAGAAGCGATGTTGAAATCCCTGGTGAGTTACTTAGGGAACCGATCAGATAAGGAGAAGGGGAGCCCACAGGTCACTCACAGCGCCGCTTTGCCTGTCCTTCTACACCTTTCCACCCGCAGGCTCACAGGAGCCAAGTCCACAGTGGGCTGCGTGAACCCCTCCTCCGCCCGGCACAGGCTGGGTCTGCAGCAAAGCCACGCAGGGGTGAGCACAGAGGGGAGCAGGTGCGGGGGGCGGGGGGGAGAGGGTTGGATGGAGCTGACTTACCATTGAATCCAGTCTCTCTCTTTTTAAAAAGATATTTTTATTGACTTCAGAGAGGAAGGGAGAGGGAGAGAGAGAGAGAGAAACATCAGTGATGAGAGAGAATCATGGATCGGCTGCCTCCTGCACGCCCCCTACTGGGGATCGAGCCTGCAACCCGGGCCTGTGCCCTGACCGGGAATCCAATGCTGACCTCCTGGTTCATGGGTCGATGTTCAACCACTGAGCCACACCGGCCACGCTTGAATCCGGCCTCTTGTGCGCTGCTCCCTCCTCTGTGTGGGGTGCGCACCCGCTCAGGGTGTGACCAGAGGCTGCTCCCGCCCAGGCGGCGCCATCATCCCACCCACGTAACCGGGTGAGTCCTCGGTAATTAATGTCGGAGGCATTCTCACCCTTTTACCAAGTTTCCGTGTGATGTAAAGAAACGCTGTCCCCGGCGCTGTCTCCTGGCTGCACCCGGCAAGGCCACTGTGCCCAGAGCGCCTTTCCCAGCTCCACCCGGAGGACTGAGGACTGGGGCACCAGAGCGCAGGGAGAGCAGGGAGCCGTGGGCACAGCGCAGGGGGAGCGGGGAGCCGTGGGCACAGCGCAGGGGGAGCAGGGAGCCGTGGGCAGAGCGCAGGGGGAGCAGGGAGCCGTGGGCAGAGCGCAGGGGGAGCGGGGAGCCGTGGGCACAGCGCAGGGGGAGCGGGGAGCCGTGGGCACAGCGCAGGGGGAGCGGGGAGCCGTGGGCACAGCGCAGGGGGAGCAGGGAGCCGTGGGCAGAGCGCAGGGGGAGCGGGGAGCCGTGGGCAGAGCGCAGGGGGAGCGGGGAGCCGTGGGCACAGCGCAGGGGGAGCGGGGAGCCGTGGGCAGAGCGCAGGGGGAGCGGGGAGCCGTGGGCACAGCGCAGGGGGAGCGGGGAGCCGTGGGCACAGCGCAGGGGGAGCGGGGAGCCGTGGGCAGAGCGCAGGGGGAGCGGGGAGCCGTGGGCAGAGCGCAGGGGGAGCGGGGAGCCGTGGGCAGAGCGCAGGGGGAGCGGGGAGCCGTGGGCAGAGCGCAGGGGGAGCGGGGAGCCGTGGGCACAGCGCAGGGGGAGCAGGGAGCCGTGGGCACAGCGCAGGGGGAGCGGGGAGCCGTGGGCAGAGCGCAGGGGAAGCGGGGAGCCGTGGGCAGAGCACAGGGGGAGCGGGGAGCCGTGGGCAGAGCGCAGGGGGAGCGGGGAGCCGTGGGCAGAGCGCAGGGGGAGCGGGGAGCCGTGGGCAGAGCGCAGGGGGAGCGGGGAGCCGTGGGCACAGCGCAGGGGGAGCGGGGAGCCGTGGGCACAGCGCAGGGGGAGCGGGGAGCCGTGGGCAGAGCGCAGGGGGAGCGGGGAGCCGTGGGCAGAGCGCAGGGGGAGCGGGGAGCCGTGGGCACAGCGCAGGGGGAGCAGGGAGCCGTGGGCAGAGCGCAAGGGGAGCGGGGAGCCGTGGGCAGAGCGCAGGGGGAGCGGGGAGCCGTGGGCACAGCGCAGGGGGAGCAGGGAGCCGTGGGCAGAGCGCAGGGGGAGCGGGGAGCCGTGGGCAGAGCGCAGGGGGAGCGGGGAGCCGTGGGCAGAGCGCAGGGGGAGCAGGGAGCCGTGGAGAGCGCAGGGGGAGCGGGGAGCCGTGGGCAGAGCGCAGGGAGAGCGGGGAGCCGTGGGCACAGCGCAGGGGGAGCGGGGAGCCGTGGGCACAGCGCAGGGGGAGCGGGGAGCCGTGGGCAGAGCGCAGGGGGAGCGGGGAGCCGTGGGCAGAGCACAGGGGGAGCGGGGAGCCATGGGCAGAGCGCAGGGGGAGCAGGGAGCCGTGGAGAGCGCAGGGGGAGCGGGGAGCCGTGGGCAGAGCGCAGGGGGAGCGGGGAGCAGTGGGAGCAGGGAGCCGTGGGCAGAGCGCAGGGGGAGCGGGGAGCCGTGGGAGCAGGGAGCCGTGGGCAGAGCGCAGGGGGAGCAGGGAGCTGTAGGCAGAGCGCAGGGGGAGCGGGGAGCCGTGGGCACAGCGCAGGGGGAGCAGGGAGCCGTGGGCACAGCGCAGGGGGAGCAGGGAGCCGTGGGCAGAGCGCAGGGGGAGCGGGGAGCCGTGGGCAGAGCGCAGGGGGAGCGGGGAGCCGTGGGAGCAGGGAGCCGTGGGCAGAGCGCAGGGGGAGCGGGGAGCCGTGGGCAGAGCGCAGGGGGAGCAGGGAGCCGTGGGCAGAGCGCAGGGGGAGCGGGGAGCCGTGGGCAGAGCGCAGGGGGAGCAGGGAGCCGTGGGCACAGCGCAGGGGGAGCGGGGAGCCGTGGGCAGAGCGCAGGGGGAGCGGGGAGCCGTGGGCAGAGCGCAGGGGGAGCGGGGAGCCGTGGGCAGAGCGCAGGGGGAGCGGGGAGCCGTGGGCAGAGCGCAGGGGGAGCGGGGAGCCGTGGGCAGAGCGCAGGGGGAGCGGGGAGCCGTGGGCAGAGCGCAGGGGGAGCGGGGAGCCGTGGGCAGAGCGCAGGGGGAGCGGGGAGCTGTGGGCAGAGCGCAGGGGGAGCAGGGAGCCGTGGAGAGCGCAGGGGGAGCGGGGAGCCGTGGGCAGAGCGCAGGGGGAGCGGGGAGCCGTGGGAGCAGGGAGCCGTGGGCAGAGCGCAGGGGGAGCGGGGAGCCGTGGGCAGAGCGCAGGGGGAGCAGGGAGCCGTGGGCAGAGCGCAGGGGGAGCGGGGAGCCGTGGGCACAGCGCAGGGGGAGCAGGGAGCCGTGGGCACAGCGCAGGGGGAGCGGGGAGCCGTGGGCACAGCGCAGGGGGAGCGGGGAGCCGTGGGCAGAGCGCAGGGGGAGCAGGGAGCCGTGGGCAGAGCGCAGGGGGAGCGGGGAGCCGTGGGCAGAGCGCAGGGGGAGCGGGGAGCCGTGGGCAGAGCGCAGGGGGAGCGGGGAGCCGTGGGCAGAGCGCAGGGGGAGCGGGGAGCCGTGGGCAGAGCGCAGGGGGAGCGGGGAGCCGTGGGCAGAGCGCAGGGGGAGCGGGGAGCCGTGGGCAGAGCGCAGGGGGAGCGGGGAGCCGTGGAGAGCGCAGGGGGAGCGGGGAGCCGTGGGCAGAGCGCAGGGGGAGCGGGGAGCCGTGGGCAGAGCGCAGGGGGAGCGGGGAGCCGTGGGCAGAGCGCAGGGGGAGCGGGGAGCCGTGGGAGCAGGGAGCCGTGGGCAGAGCGCAGGGGGAGCAGGGAGCTGTAGGCAGAGCTCAGGGGGAGCGGGGAGCCGTGGGCACAGCGCAGGGGGAGCAGGGAGCTGTGGGCACAGCGCAGGGGGAGCAGGGAGCCGTGGGCAGAGCGCAGGGGAGCGGGGAGCCGTGGGCAGAGCGCAGGGGAGCAGGGAGCTGTAGGCAGAGCGCAGGGGGAGCGGGGAGCCGTGGGCACAGCGCAGGGGGAGCAGGGAGCCGTGGGCAGAGCGCAGGGGGAGCAGGGAGCCGTGGGCAGAGCGCAGGGGGAGCGGGGAGCCGTGGGCACAGCGCAGGGGGAGCAGGGAGCCGTGGGCACAGCGCAGGGGGAGCGGGAGCCGTGGGCACAGCGCAGGGGGAGCAGGGAGCCGTGGGCACAGCACAGGGGGAGCGGGGAGCCGTGGGCACAGCGCAGGGGGAGCAGGGAGCCGTGGGCACAGCGCAGGGGGAGCAGGGAGCCGTGGGCACAGCGCAGGGGGAGCGGGGAGCCGTGGGCACAGCGCAGGGGGAGCAGGGAGCCGTGGGCACAGCGCAGGGGGAGCAGGGAGCCGTGGGCAGAGCGCAGGGGGAGCGGGAGCCGTGGGCACAGCGCAGGGGGAGCGGGAGCCGTAGAGAGCGGAGGGCTTTTGCCGTGCCATGCAGGGCGATGTGGCAGTGGGTCCCTGACGGTGAGGAGGCGCCCAGCAGCCTCAGGTGCGCTCAGGTGAGTCTGCCCGAGACAAGGACGGCTGAAGGCGCTGCCTCACGGGGTGCGGGCTTGGGGTTCTCCAGGCGGCTCACGGGGTAATGGCAGCAGGCCAAGCTGGGGGGGAGGGGGGGGGCACAGCCACACTGTGGTCCGGCCTTGCCCTGAAGCATCCCTGTCACCTGGGCGTGTGCCCGCCGTCTTTTGTGAATTGGCGACAGCGCTCAAGTGAGAGAGTGAGGGACGGACACCCTGCGGGGCTGCTGAGCAGTGACCGCTGTGGTCAGTGGTCACTCACAGACGCCTTCCCCCCCTTTCTGCCTCTTCCCCTGTCCCCCGCCCACGCCTCGAGGTCTGCTTGGAGGCTCTGCCGAAGGACCCGGCTGTGGCCTCCGTTTCGTCAGCCTAGGAACCGGGTGCAGCTGCCCGGTGGGGTGGCGTGTGTTCCCGTCTCCCTCCTGTGCAGGAAGGCACCCCCCCACCCCCCTGTCTGACTGGCTCCCAGAAGTCTCTGGCCCCTCGGCCTCCCTCGGTGCGTTTCTGGTGACGGAGCCCATGCGAACGCCTCCTTCTGACTTGCTCAGCCGGCCTCCTGCCATTTCTCTCGGATGAAGGAGGCAGAGAGAGAGCCTGGGCTGGCCAAGTGGCCCTGGCCCGGGGGATGCACAGGTCAGGGGACTCCCCGCCATGCCCCTCTGCGCACTCTGGCACCACCAGCCTGCGCGGCCCCCTGTCTGCCCTCTGTCTTTCTCCTTCACTGTCCGCATCAGCCGGGGGCCCAGCTAGTGTGTGTGTGACATGGTTTCCGGGTCACCAGCTGCCCCCCTCCTCTTCCTCTCCTTGGATCACACCCTCATTCATTGAGAAAAACCACCAAGTGTATCCCTGACATGCATTCCTCCAGAAACCTTCGCCTTCCTGCGGGAGACCAGGGCAGGGAGAGAAGCCAGGAAAAGGCTGTGGCCTCCTGCTGGAAACCAGAGTGTCTCCGGGTCCCGGGAAGCGCCAGGGCGGGTGGGCTCAGCGAGGAGAAGGCGGGCTTCCCAATCAAAGCCTCTGTGGGAAACGGTGAACGGGGAAGGTCATTTTGTGGGGAGAACATTTGACCTTTATCCGTAACGTCTGTGCGTAGGCCCAACCACCTCAGCCACCCACGGGAGCCTTGCTCACCTGGTTCCCACCGTCTGGGACTCTCACACGCTCCGTGTTCCCGTCAGCACCAAAGAGATCATCCGATGAGTCATTTATTCAGCGAACATGCCCCGACAGTGAAGGCAGCGTCCTGCGGGTGTGCGTTACCCTCCGGGAGACCGAGGCGGCGCCCGGGCACAGAAAATATTCACTAAGAAACTGTGGCCAAAGACCGAGGAAGCTTTACTCTGCGGTTGTTGCTGTAAACATTAACGAAGTGCTCATTGCCCACATGTGTTGGGTAACATGCAGGAATTACATTAACACCGAAGATAAAGAATCTGGGACTGCTTACAAACACGGGGTCTGGAGCGGGAGAGAGGTGCTGGAATGCTACCTGCAGACCCGAAGGGTCCCGGGGCCGGATGCTACCTTGTTGGAAATGGAGTCCAATGGAGTTGAAACCAGGTTTCTCAACTCAGCAGCATCCTGGTCTGTACGCGCTCGACGCCGGACGCACCTGCCCCCCGGGCTGTGAGCCGTGGCCCAGATGTTGCTGCCTGAGCCCCGATGAGAAGTGTCTGTAAGAGCTTTAGCTCAGGGGTGAGGACTGGAGGCCCAGGAGGTGAGCGGTGGCGTGGTCCAATGAACGTAAGAACAAGCTTTTTGTGAGATTCCAGCACTGCTCGCTGAGCCGATTCCGGGTGCCCACGCGGTTCCTCCCAGCTCACATTTTCCTTGGAGGAAGCCGCTGGTCCTTTGCTGGTGACGTGACGGAGGCCGAGCCCGTCCCGGAGGACTGCGCGCCGCTGAGCGCTTTCCATGGCGCTGGCGACTGGGTGGCCCCGTGCTTGCCAAGCAGTGAGCAAACCCACACGCGGCTTTTGTCCGTCGGATAATTGGGTGTGACGGATGCAAAGCTGAAGTTCACGTCAAGAAAATCTGTTTCCTGGGGCCCTTTCTCCTGCTCAGCGTGCAGCCACCTGGAGAACCCCCGAGAATTCACATGTTTGAAACCCCTGGTCCTGTCACTCGCTCTCGCTCACCATGTTGACAGATAAGTAACGGAGACGGCAAAGGGGAGAGAAACCTGACTCCAGAACGTTCTTCCTGGGGGACTGCTCAGCCCGGCGCCCTTCGGGTGGCTCAGGGTCGCTTGGCGCCCGGCGTGGATTCTGTCACGGCCGCGCTGCTGTCATTCGGCCCAGCGGCCTGTGGTTGGAGAAGACCCCCGGGGCCAGCAGACGCCGGCGACATTCAATCTCCGCTGCGATCCGTGTCAGTGTGCCGGTGACGAAGGTCCGACGCTCCCCGCCCGCGGCGTCTGTCCCAGCCGGTCCCCCTGGCAGGCGCCCCGCGGCCACAGCAGGTGCGTCCCCTGCCCTTTGTCCGAGTGACCCGGAGCCGGGGAGATGGCCGGGAATGCTGCTGACGCCATCGGGCTCAGCGCCCCACCTGCTGCCCTCCCCCGCCCCCCCCCCCCCCCCACGGTGAGGAACCGTGTCAGCCTGGCCGGATGTCCTCGGCGCCCGGATGATGAATTCGGGGCTGGCTTTGTGCAGGGACCAGGAATGTCCTCCGTCAATGGAAGGATCAGGGGTGAGGGGGCGCTGCCCGGTCCCAGCACCATCTCCTTCCCCCCAATCCCGATCCCGCCCGGAGGATGCTCGATGCTTCCGGTCCCCGGTCACGGGCAGAGCAGCGTTGAGGTGGCCACGGCGGGGTCGCAGGGAGGGCCGCAGCAGTGGCCTAAAGGTCTGGTCCCACCCGCCCGGCAGTTGAGAAGAGTCGGTGACGGCTCAGCCTGGGGCCTCGTTGCTCACGCTGCTCTGAACGGGGTTTCCGCCGCCGCCGAGAGGTGAGTGTGAGCCCCCACGTCTCCTCCCGAGGGTCAGCCCCCGCCGTCCGGCTGGGCTTCCAGACCTGGTGAGCTCAGACCGGCACAGGCGCCCCGGCGGTGGTTCGGCTGCTCTAGTTTTCAGTGGAGGGAACCGAATCCCAGGCGCCCGGGTGACCCACGCAGGGCCACGGCCCAGATGCCCGAGGAGCCCGCCCTGCCGCCCCTGCCCCGCACCACGCAGCGTGTCCATTCCACGTACAGCTCCCCGCGAGGCGCAGTCAGAAACACGAACACAGTGGCTGGCAAAGCTTCATGGTGGGCTGAGATTCAGGACGGAAACACGTGGGCAAATGACCTGTTTCCTGGGGAGTCGCCAGCAGGACCGAGCGCGGGATTCTGCGAAGGTAGAGCGAGGACACGGCCCGACCGCGCGTCTCTGGTTCTCTGGACCTCTCCCTGCGTGGCCACCGTGACGACGTGTCTCGGCTTGGGGACCAGCTGGTCAGAGGTCGCCGAGGTCACCTGAATGCAGTGGAACGGAGCCGCTGGTCTCCTCTGCGCCCCCGCCCCCCGAGCTGGCAGCGGCAGCTACAGGCCGAGGGCCGGACCCACGGAACTTTCTGTGACCAGCAGGTCAGTGTGAGCGCTGCCCACGACGTGGCCGCGGCACGTGGCGATGGGGCTCTGAAGGTGGTGAGTGCCTTTTCACTTCGATTCACTTTTGACTGATTTAAATGTAAAGTCCGCGGCCGTGCGTTTGGACAGTGCTGAGAAAGCCGGCTCTCCTGGGCTCCCCGCTACTCTGCTGGCTGGCCGGGGCTGCTCCCCGAGAACCCCAGGGCCCAGTTCCCCGGACTCTGCAGTCTTCAGGCTGAGTGTCTGCTCCCCCTTTGGCCCCAGCTCGTCACCGGCTCTCCTCCCGGTGCGCGCAGGACCCGATCCTCAGGGTGAATGCCACGCGTGCTGAGGGAGGGGCAGGTGGCGCCCCCTTTCCCCGGGCCTGGAGAGCGCCCAGCCACGGAGGGTCAGCAGCTCCTGCGTTCAGGGCCCAGTCCTTGCTCCGTCTCCCGCTGAAGGCCTCTGCTTCCCCCTCCGGCTCCCTGTCCCCGCCTGGGCTCCTCAGCTCTGCTCTGTGCCTGACCTGGTGCCGGAGGCGCGAGGGAGGGTGTTCAGCGAGGTCAGGTGGGGCCTCAGAGCATCCTCTGCAGGCACCGTCCCTGCCCGGCCGGACCCGCTCTGTGTTAGACAGAAAGGAGCGCGGGGTCAGGTGTTCCCTCTGGCAGCGCTCCTGAGGTGTCTCCTGACTTCACGGTGACCGATGGTCACGCGGAGAGCGAGCCGCGTGGCAGACGAGCCGCTTTGCCTTCGTTTCACGGATTTCTGTGAGTGGCTTTTAAAACTGCTCAGCATTCTCGCTCGTGGAAAGGAATTTTGCAGCGAGCGTCCGGCCGGGACCCCTGAGCTCCGTTCGCGCTCGCTCTCCACGTTTGTTCTTTCTCAACGTCGGTGGCCAGTTCTAGGTCCTTTGCGTTTCCACAGGGATGTGAGAATTGCGTGTGGAATTCTACAGAAAAGCCTTCTGGGCTTTGGATAGAGGTTGTCTTGCATCTAAAGATTCATTTAGCAAGAGTTAGCCTATTAACAACATTGAGTCTTTTTGATGGGTGAAATGGCATATCTCTCTATTTAGGTTTTCTTTAATGTCTCTCATCAATATTTTATAGGTTTTCAATATATAAGCCTTTCATGTCTTCTGTCGACTTTTTTTTCTAAGTATTTCTTATTTTTGGTGCTATTTAAATGATGCTTACTTTTCATTGTTGATTGTTGCTGGTCCATAAACATTTTTCACACATTTATCCTGTATCTTGCGACATTGATAAACTTGCTTATTAGCTTGTGAAATTTTACTATGAAGTAAGTTGGTGTAATTTTTTTTTAAATGTTTCTTGTGCTCTGGGTTTGATAAGTATCTTGGATCTGTGGGTTTATACTTTTTGCCAAATTTAGAAAAATTTTATCCATTATTTCTCTCAAATAGTTTTTCTGTTGTCACTCTCCCTACTCATCTTTAGGTCTTCAAATATACATACACTAGAGGCCTGATGCACGAAATTCGTGCAAGAGTAGGCCTTCCTTCCCCCGGCTGCCGGCACCGGCTTCCCTCACAGCCCTGGCTTCATCCGGTCTAATTAGCATATTACACTTTTATTATTATAGATTAGGCCAGTGGTCGGCAAACTGCAGCTCGCAAGCCACATGCGGCTCACGAGCCGTCGTTTGCCGACCACTGGATTAGGCTGTTTAAAGTTGTCCCACAGTTTGCTGCTAATTTTGTCATTTTTTATAAAGTTTTTTTGTATTTTATTTTGTGTAGTTTTTATTGTTATGTTTTCAAAGTCGCTGTCTTTGGTTCTGCAAAGCCCAGCCGGCTGTTATCACATCCGGTGTGTGTTTTGTCTAGAACAGTGGTCGGCAAACTCATTAGTCAACGAAGCCAAATATCCACAGTACAACGATTGAAATGTCTTTTGAGAGCCAAATTTTTTAAACTTAAACTTCTTCTAATGCCACTTCTTCAAAATAGACTCGCCCAGGCCGTGGTATTTTGTGGAAGAGCCACACTCAAGGGACCAAAGAGCCGCATGTGGCTCGCGAGCCGCAGTTTGCCAACAACGGGTCTAGAACCTTGTAGTTTTCAGCTCTCAATGCTAATTGGGGTCTCCTTCACCTGATCATCTGGAACACTGTACGGTCAGAACTGGTTTTTGTCCTTGTTTGCGGATTCTAACGTCCGATTAGCTCTGGGATGGTTGGGATTGGCTGGCTTTTCTCCATTGTAGCTATTTCCCTGTTTCTCTGCAGGCTTCGTGGACTGACTGGGTTTGGTGCTGAGCATTTTTGTGTCTATAAATACCCTCCAGCTTTGTTCTGGGAGGCAGGGAACTCACTTGGGAAAAGTCTGACCTTTGCGGGTTTTGCTTTTAGACATTCAGTTGGAACAGAGCTCATTATTCCAGGCTCCTGACGGAGGCGACTCCGAGGGCGCTACCTGGTGACCCTTCATGGTGATGCTTCCTGGTCTCGCCGTGGGGACGGCTACTCTTCCCTCGAACCCTCTTAGACAGTTCTTTCCCAGCCTCGGTTTCCTCACCTGCATGCGCCTCTCAGTTCTCTGCTGAATTCTTTTAAAAAACTGATTTTAGAGAGAGAGGAAGGGGGAGGGGGAGAGATAAACATTCATGTGAAAGAGACACGTCGGTCAGCTGCCTCCTGCACGCCGCCTGCTAGGGATTGAGCCCGCCACCCGCTGTCCTTTTGGGTCAGGGGACGATGCTCAGCGCACTGAGCCACACCGGCCAGGGCTTCCGCTGAGTTCTCGAGGGGACCCTCCACAGGGCTCAGGGATTCTCTCTCTTGGTGCTTTATTCTGCAAACTCTGGGCTTCCACACGTCAGCTCTGTTTGCCCAGGGAGTCCACTGGGCACCTCCTGGGGTGCCTGTCTCTGATCCTGGCCTGGAGAGGCCCCTGGCAGCGAGCTGGGGTGGCCCCAGGGCCCACCTTTTCTCTGGGATCAAATAGAACATGTGCATTCTTTTTGGGGTGGGGAGGACTGCCATTTTTACACTCCTTTACTCTTCACCATCATCCTGTCCAGAAATATTTTCTCTCTCAATGTGTGCAACTCCGTTATCTCGCCGAGACATGGATACATTTCCGGGGCATTTGAAATAAGATTCTCCCCACGCTATTGCTGTTGTTGATATCGTGGCTGGGAGCTGCGGGCTTTAGAAAGGACTTCCGTTGGGTAACGGGAAAGAGAGTGGTGTCTGCAGTTTTCCGTGGGTTCTGTACGTGTGTGATTTTTAAATCAATGGGTCACTTAAAACTCGTAATAGTCCCTTGATTATGATTCTGTTTAACGAATACCAGGAAACTCTACGGGATGCTGAGTCGGAGAGCAGAGATCATTAACTGAGAACGTGTAAACTGCCCTCACCAGGGGATGTATTTTGCTACAAAATCCTAGAGTTCCTTAGAGATGAGCACAACTTAGAAAAACACACACATGAACCTCATTCCCAGTGACGCCGCAGTCCTGGCGTGCAGCTGCTGTCCTGTTAGATGCGGAGGGAGAAACACGGCGACCACCTTCTGAGGAGTGAGCTCCATCGGCATGCCGGTGAGTGCCAGTCGTGCCGCACCTCTGTTACCTGCCAGTTCCCCACCGGTGACCTCAGGGTAACCCCCTTTTCTTTCAGAATGACCCACTCACCCGGCTGGCGTTGCTCAGTGGTTGAGCATCGACCTGTGAACCACAAGGTCAGGGTTTGATTTCCGGTCAGATCACATGCCCGGGTTGCAGGCTCCTCTCGGTCCCCAGTGTGGGGTGAGTCAGTCAGTGATTCTCTCTCATCATCGATGTTTCTCTCTCTCTTGCTCCCTCTCCCTTCCTCTCTGAAATCAATAAAAATATATTTAAAACAACAACAACAACAAACAAAACGAACCAAAACGACCCACTTTGTTCCATAGGGAGGCGGAGAGGGGTTCCAGCCGTTGTTCTCAGCTGTTCCCTAAGCGCTCAGCATGGAGGGGACGTACCGCTGCTCCCGGGCTCGGAGCGCCGGCCGCGGCCAAGACAAACACCCGGCGGCCTCCCTGGAAACTCGTGCCGGTCACGTTTGTCGGGGGAGGAGGTGCCTGGGCCTCAGGGCAGCTCCACAGCTCTGACCCCGGTGGGAACTTGTAAAACCATCAAAAACCGCTTCATGGAGCTCGGCAAACACATCCCGTGGATTTGCCCTGGAACCCGGGGCACGCATCCAGCTGCCCCGGAGGGAGCCCGCTTGGCCAGGGGCCTTTGGAGGCCCAGAGGTCGGGGAGAACCGGACCTCTGTCACCATTTGCCCCCGGCCTGGGATCGTCTTGCCCCTCCTCGCCGTCTTTGCTCCCGTTGTGGCTTGAAATGCCCCGGAGAGCAACTCCCTGGGAGGAGAAATGAGCTTGATGCCCAGGGTCAAGGGCAGTCGGGTCCCCAGATGGCGGAGGATAACGCATTTTACAGCGTCAGAGGGACGGGGACAGAGTCCTCCGCGACACCGAGAACACGCGTTAGTCATGGAACGAGCACGGAGTGCGCTCAGGTGCCGAGGCTTCGTTACAAGGGCCGAAGGAGACCCAGCTGCAGGCGTCGGCGCCGGGCAGGAAGTAGGGGGACCTCCACGCTCGATGACAGCCTCTGCTCCTTTCACCCGTGCCGGCCGGTGGGCCGGAGAGGAAGCAGGAAGAGCAGCAGACATGTCGGGCCGTTTAGGGATAGGCTGTACCACGCGCGGAGGTTAACGCGGGGTGAACACTGGGACATGCCAGAGCACCAGGGCGGAATCTGGGTTCTTACCACCCGCGTGACCTCGAGCACAGCGTGTTTGTCCTCATCTGTGCAGTGGGAAGAGCCCTGCTGGAGGCCCCAGGCTGTGGAGACGCCGATTGAGGAAACACGTGTGCAAGGTTTTTGAAAACAGATGATCTACAAACAAAGGCCTGAGTGGTAGGTTCTGGGAGAAATAGTTGAGTTCAAATTCCCCAGCGTTGGCTCTCACCGTACTAACGTCCCAGTGAAACGAATGGGCATTGATACTGAGCAATCGGTATAAGTATTTGTGATGACTTACTTGTCTAAGCGATTGCGCCATCCCTGGCTTCAGTTATTGAGCAGGGAACGACGTTTTCCAGTGAAAACCGAGACCCCAAAGTGTGACTTGTGGTCCCAGCCAGTGTTCAGCCCCTTTACTTACCATTCTAAAACGTCAGTGACCCGTGTCATGGGTTGTCAGAGACCTGGCTCGGGGGTCGAGGTTAAGGACTGGCTCCTCACGTGGGTCCGTAGCCTGGATCTTTGCACAGGCACAGTCCGCACCTCGCAGACTGCGCTGCTGACGAGGCCAAGGCTCTGCATCAGCAGGGAGGGGCGAGCAAGCCTTCTCACACCGTTGAGAATGTATCGGCGCCCAGGCCTCCTATGGGCTCAGCTCTCACGAGGCCAGGGCTCTGCTCTCTGCGGTCAAGGACGACGTCTTCTCCGTCTGCCGTGCTCAGCCGCTGTCCCTGAACTAGGAAAAGGGCAGGATTCAGTGAAGGTCAGGACAAATATGGAATGCATGAACCCCGAGCACGAGAAGAATAGTGGAGAGACACACAGCGTGCTTCCTGTCCTTTGTGAGCTGGGGGAAGGCAGTGCTTCGCTGCCTCCTCCTCCTCCTCCTCCTCCTCCTCCTCCTCCTCCTCTTCCTCCTCCTCCTCCTCTTCCTCTTCTTCCTCCTCCTCCCACTCCTCCTCCCCCTCCTCCTCCTCCTCTTCTTCTTCTTCCAAATACATTTTTTTATCGATTTCAGAGAGGAAGGGAGAGGGAGAGAGAGATACAAACATTGATGATGAGAGAGAATCATGGATCGGCTGCCTCCTGCACGCCCCCCACTGGGGATTAATTCGTAACCTGGGCATGTGCCCTGACCGGGACTCGAACCATGACCTCTTGGTTCATAGGTTGACGCTCAACCACTAAGCCACACCAGCCGGGCGGTGCTTTGCTTCTGAAGACAGCGTCACACGCTGGGCAGATGGCTGAGTGGGACAGGGCCCCTGCCACTCCCCTTTCTGGGCGGTGCTTGAGCGAGACAGTCGCACTTGGCAGGGAGATGGCGCCCTGATGGGGGCAGAGATCGGAAACGGTCCTCTCCCCGGTCCCCTCCCCAGGGAGACTGAGGCCGGGAAGCCACCTGTGGTGAGGAGGGTCCTCCTGGGCCCGAGAGGAGGCAGGGAGAGGCCAGGTGCTGAGCCAGCAGTCAGCCCGGCCGCACAGCGGGCCCTCCCAGGAGGAAGATGCAGGAGCGTCTGGGGCCGAGCCAGGCCCACGGAAAGTCTCCGGTCTCAGAAGGCTGGGATCCCCAGCTCCCTGGTCCCCCCCACAGAGCAGCATCCCTGGGGCCCGGCGTCTTCCTCTCCGAAAGGAAACAGCCTCGCGGAGCATCCTGGGAAAGTGCTGTGTAGATGTCCCCTGGGCAGCTCAGCTCGGCGGGGGACAGCTGTGCGCTGGCGCCTGTGCCTCCATGCTCCCAGGGTGCCGCTGAGGTTCCCAGGGAAGGACGGAGGGGCAAGCCCACCTTCCTGGCTCCCTGCCTCCCTCCCCTGTCCATGGCACTCACCCCCTCTGCGCTCCCCTGGATCTGGAACCCAGCTGGCCGCCCGGGAGCGCACAGAAGCGTGCCTTTGCCTTTGTCCCGCACACCGGGAGGAGGGGGCCGGCGGGATCCCGGGGGGCACAGCAGAGCGGGCCGAGACCGAGGCCAGTGCGCTGGTGCCTCACGCGGGGCCTGCATTTTCAGACTCCACCGGCCCCTGGGCGTCTAGGTCTTTGCCAAATGTCTGCGCTCACGGCTCAGGGTTTGGTTTGAGGAACAAGACAGCCCATGACTAGTGCGACAGGTCCGTGTACGAGGCCACGCAGGGCAGCTCATTTCCATCTCCTTCGCAGTCTGTGCGCCCATCTAGACTGGGGAGACAGAGAGATCCGAAGGGTGTTCGAGGCATTTCTAGAACACACACACACACACACACACACACACACACACACACACACTTCCCACCTCTCTGAGCGCAAGACAGGAAGACAGGGAACCGCGGCAGCGCCTCATCCAACTGCAATGGACGTTCCAAAGGAAACGCAGGCTGTTCTTCGAATAAGGGGGCTTTGAGGGTGGTGTGTGTCCCCCTTGTCTAGGTCGGTGGGTTGTCCACCCAGCATGGGTGTTGGACTCTGGTGCGGGAGAGGAACTCAGGGAGACCCGGGGGGCGGGGGGGGCGGGGAGGGGGGCGGGGCTGGAATGCATTGTGTGGCCGGAGCTTGATCTCTGACCCTTCAACCCCCAAAGGGAGGCTCCATGTGCCATTTCATGAACATCCTGTTACAGATGTCACCCATGTCATCACCAGGACGGAGCCTACACTGAGGCAATGGGGTCACTGTTGTTTTCTTTCTTTCTCTCTTTTTAAAAAATATTTTTACTGATTTCAGAGAAGAAGGAAGAGGGTAGGATAGAAACATCATGATGAGAGGGACTCATTGAGCGGCTGCCTCCTGCACGTCCCCCACTCTGGGATGGAGCCTGCAACCTGGTCATGTGTCCTGACCGGGAATCGAACCGTGACCTCCTGGCTCCTGGGTCGATGCTCAACCACTGAGCCACTCCGGTCGGGCTGTTGTTTTCAAACGGAATTAAGAAAATTCAGAAAACGCACAACCCTATAAAAATGATTTTATTTATTTATTTTTAATCTTTATTGTTGAAAGTGTTACCCAGGTCCTCCTTTCCACATCGATCTCTTCCAGCCACCCCCGCCCCCTCCCCCCTGAAAGTCCTAATGGGTGTTTGCACGGACTGGGAGCACACAGGATGATCCATCACTTTTATATATGCCTGCATTCACACACGTACACATCTACATCCATGTACATGTGAACACATGCGTGCACATTCACACTGATCTGGACTGGGTCATGTCCTTTCCAAGTTCATGTTTAAGCCCTGCCCCTCAGTACCCAGAACGTGACTGCACATGGAGAGGAGACTTAAGCACGGCCAGGAGGGGGCTCTGATCCGATGTGACGGCTGCTCCATCGAGGGGCTCTCCTTCCAGCAACACGGGCCTGCCGTGGGGGGACGGTGTGTGACGGGGCCTGTGGGGGGGGGGAAGGCGTGTGACGGGGCCTGCCGTGGGGGGAGGCGTGTGACGGGACCTGCCGTGGGGGGAGGCGTGTGCCCTTGCTGACCCCCCGGTCCCGGGTGTTTTGCCATCACTACTGAAGCCGCACGCACGTCCTCGTGTGTCTGGGCTGGAATGCGTTGGCTTCGATGGGACAGAGCCCAGGGTGCGGTTCTGGGTCAAAGGTGAAGATGTCAGTCGCCGGGCAGTTTGGAGACGACCTCTGAGAAAGCAGGTGTTTGCTCTTCACGTGGGGAAACCGAGGCGCTGGAGGTGTCTGCTTCCGTGGCAGCCACTGGGCCCTGGTGGTGTGGGGTGCAGGTGTGCGCCCAGAGATGATCTGTCTCCCCTGCAGCCACCAGGCAGGTGGGCCCACACTTTTGCCCCCCCTCTCGCCCTGTAGGACCCCTCAGAGCCCCCCAGCTCCTCCCTCCTCCTGGGCCTGGGGCCTGAATGCTGGCTGTGTGCTGGGCGCAGGGCCAGGCTCTGGGGTGCAGCCGACTGCTCCCCGCCTCGTGGGGAGGGTGACCGGCAAGCTAATCCTTGTCACCGCCTGTGCCCAGAGCCGTGGGGACACGGGACCGGGCGCTCTGACTCGGAGCGGGCGGGAGGCAGCGGGGCTTCCCAGAAGCGACACTGACCCCGGGCGGAAAGGTCAGGGGGGGCCAGGGGCCAGGAGACAGGGTGAGCCCACAGAGGAGACGGGGAGAGGGCACCCGCCGCTGGCCTGGCCCCGGCTCCTCCCCGGCCCCTGTGCCCCGCAGCGGCCCTGCCCGGCCTCACGCACACCCTTGGAGGGAAGGAAGGATGGAGGGAAGGATGATGGGAAGGAAGGATGGAGGGAAGGATGGAGGGAAGGAAGGATGGAGGGAAGGAAGGAAGGAAGGAAGGAAGGAAGGAAGGAAGGAAGGAAGGAATTAAGGAAGAAAGGATGGAGGGAAGGAAGGATGGAGGGAAGGAAGGAGGGAAGGATGGATGGAGGGAAGGACAGATGGAGGGAAGGACGGATGGAGGGGAGGAAGGATGGAGGGAAGGATGGAGGGAAGGAAGGATGGAGGGAAGGATGGAGGGAAGGAAGGATGGAAAGAAGGAAGGAATTAAGGAAGGAAGGATAGAGGGAAGGACAGATGGAGGGAAGGAAGGAAGGAAGGATAGAGGGAAGGAAGGATGGAGGGAAGGAAGGATAGAGGGAAAGAAGGAAAGGAGGAAGGATGGAGGGAAGGAAGGAAGGAAGGAAGAAGGAAGGATAGAGGGAAGGAAGGAAGGATAGAGGGAAGGAAGGATGGAGGGAAGAAAGGAAGGAAGGATGGAAGGAAAGAAGGAGAGAGGGAAGGAAGGAGGGAATTAAGGAAGGAAGGAAGGAAGGAAGGAAGGATGGAAAGAGGGAAGGAAGGAAGGAAGGAAGGAAGGAAGGAAGGAAGGAAGGAAGGAAGGAAGGAAGGCGGGCCCAGGGAGAAAGGGAGGCTCGGGTGGCGTCTGGAGCTTACAGGGGAGGAAACAAGCTCAGGGAGAATTTGATTGACTCAAAGTGTCACAACTGATTGGCGGGCTGTGGGGCACGAGCTGTGGGGCACGGGGCTGTGGGGCACGGGCTGTGGGGCGAGGGCTGTGGACCCCGGGCCAGTGCTCCTCCTCCTCAGGACCCGCCAGAGCCTCTCAGCGGTTTGCGGGAGGTGTATTTCTGTTGATTTTATAAAGTGAATTCGCCCCGGGGCCCGGTTCTTGGACGGATGGCTGTAGCACGCACAGGGACCAGTGACCTGGGGAGGCGTCTGAGTGGGTGCTGGCGGCTGTGGGTGAGACCAAAGGGCTTCCGGTGGGCCCCATCCTTTCTGGCGAGGACTCGCCCGTCACGGGGTCCGGAGGAAGCCTCCGCCAGGGCAGCCTGGCAATTCCACAAGAACAGCCTTCCCGGGTTATTTTGGGAGTTCTGTTCCCCGGGAGAGATGAGAAGTACAGACCTGATGGGAATGGAAGGCGAGCGGGAGAAAAGGATTTGCTCCTCGCTGCGGGGCTGGAAGGGGGAGCGTGTTCAAGTTCTTGCCCTGCTTCGGGCAAGAGGCGCCAATGTTTGCTTTCTTCCCGCGCCTATTTTTGGAGGACAGCGAGGGGAAGGTGCCTTCCTTCCTGTCTATATCGAGGTGGCTTTTTCCAGGAGCAGAGTCGTGAGTGGGATGGTGGCCGCCCCAAAGGTACGTCCCTATCCCACCCCTTCCAGTGACTGTGACCGGGGAAAGGATCTTTGCAGAAGCCACGAAGGTAAGGATCTCAAGATGAGGCCCTCCTGGATTACCTGGTGGCCCTACGTCCCACGGCAGGTGTCCTTATAGAGGCACAGAGGAGAGACAGCGAGGAGAGAGGCCACGTGAAGACAGGCAGGAGTGGAGTGACGCGGCCACAGCCGAGGGGCACCTGTGGCCCCGGAATACAGGAGAGGTGAGGGATGGCCTCTCCCCCAGCCCCGCAGGGGGCGGCACGGCCCGGCTGACCGGCACCTTGACGTTGGACTTCTGGTCTCCAAAGCCACGAGAATAGATCCCTGTGGTGTGAGCCACGCGTCTCGTGGTCATTTGTTACAGCAGCCATGGGAGATGGATACACACGGTTACAGGAGCTGGGCTTCGGTCCCGTCCCCTCCGCTCCTTGCCTGCCTCTGACAGTCATTCTGGTCGGGAGGTGCTGCGAGCGCTCTGATGTTTTCTTTGTGACTTTATCTCAGAGCGGGCGGGTGCGAAAGCGGACAGGAAACACACGATGACTGCAGGCAGGGTGGGAGAGCAGCCGCTGACGGACCCGGCTGGCGACGGACTTGCGAGGGGGACCCCGAGAGTCAGCGAGGCTTGGTACACCGCCTAGGAGTCGTCCGTCCCGGCGTCCACCGTGGAGTCTTCGCACTGGTGACGGAGGGAAGTGAAAAGGAGGGGTGATCAGGGATGGGGGGGGGGGCGGTGCCGATATTCTTCCGTGGTTGAGTCAGGAGACCCTGTCCGAGGTTTCCCGAACAGGAAGTAGAGATGAATAACTTTATTTAAACGGGGAAGAGCTGAACATTATTCTGTAGTCATGAAATACGTGGAGGGTTATGGGGAAATGTGTGTCTTTTGCAGAAGTGAGTCAGCCGGGGGCTCAGTGGTTAGAGCACCAGCTCACGCACTGAAGGGTCGAGGGCTCCATTCTTGGTCAAGGGCACGCACCTGGGTTGCAGGTTCAATCCCCAGCCCCGGTCAGGGTATGCGCGGGAGGCAACCAATTGATGTGTCTGTCTCACATCAATGTTTCTCTCTCTCCCCCTCTCCTTCTCCTTCTGCCCCTCTCTCTCTCGGACCCCCTTCCCCTCTCTCTAAAAGTCCATAAGCATATGCTTAGGAGGGGACTGAAGGAAAAGAAGAGTTCCCCAGCAGGAAACAGAAGCCCAGGCTTCACGGGGCGCAGGCCCCGGCCCCAGGGCAGCTCTCAGTGGGGCTCACAGTGGCAATCACGAAGGGGGCGGCCCTGGGAGGGGCCCCAGGGGTGGGGAAGGTTATACGGAGACTGTTGTTTCCCCGTATTTCCTTCCCCGTCATTTATTTATTTTTATTTTATTTTATTTTATTTTTTAAAAATATATTTTATTGATTTTTACAGAGAGGAAGGGAGAGGGATAGAGTTAGAAACATCGATGGGAGAGAAACATCGATCAGCTGCCTCCTGCACACCTCCTACTGGGGATGTGCCCGCAACCAAGGTACATGCCCTTGACCGGAATCGAACCCAGGACCCTTCAGTCCGCAGGCCAACGCTCTATCCACTGAGCCACACCGGTCAGGGCTCCTTCCCCGTCATTTAACTTTTTCACGTGCATATATTATTTTAATTAATTGTCTGGAAATAAAAGCGTCTAAAATACACTTTCGAGGTGGGCGCTGGGGAGAGTGACGAAGGAGGAAGAGGAGGACGTGGCACGAAGCTGGGCCCTCTGCCCTCACTCCTTGTCCTGTGTGGGCGCCAGCCCCCCGAAAGGACAGCCTGCAGGGGGCGCAGAGTTCTTGGAAGGCTCCGGGGTCCGGGGGCCGTGGTTGCGCTCCTCCCCAGGGCCCGCCTCTGGCAGCGCCACGGGCACCGGTGCCACGTCTGGGCTCGATCGCCCGGCGCTGAGGACAGGGCCTCATGGGGGGCGGGGGGGGCGGGGGGGGGGTAGAGACTGACGGGAGCAGCGCTGAGTCCCCGGGATGCTCTTTATAGGGGAACGGCTGTGGCTGCGGGAGGGCGTCCCCGCTCCTGATTTCCTTCCAGAAGGTCCCGCCAGCATCAGTGTCTGCAGCCCCGGAGCTCGTGGCCGGCACTCACGGCCGTGCAGCCCCCGAGCAGATCCGGGGGGTTTGGGAGCTGGAGGCTCGTACCTTTGCTTAGAAAAGAGGAGGGGACAGCGGCGTCGTTACCACAGGGCGTCACCAGTTCGCTCTTCCTCTCCGTCCGCTCTGTTTGGAGTCCGTTTGGACACCGGCGCGGGGAGGTGGCTACTCGGCGGGGCGGGCGGCGCCTGTGAGGACAGGATGATCGAGCCCCTCCCGGGCCTGGAGGGGCCCTGCTCGGCGATGCCAGGGCCAGCTGCCACGCCTCCGTTTGGGGGTGGAAATCCTATTTTAAAAATTTTCGACGCCGTTGACACAAGAATGCAGGTGGGAGCCATTCACCATCGAGAGCGATAAGGAGCGCCTTCCCCGAGAGGCGTGGGAGCCCGGAGCGGTGACAGCCGTGATCCATGGCGTTCCTGGGCCCCTGCCCGGTCCCTCTCGGGCAAAGGGAGAGCCAAGAGCTCTGGAAATGCATCCCGGACGCCGATAAAGACGCGGAGGAGAAATAGACAAATATGGAAGAGACTCGGCGCCCTGGAGCGGGCGCACACCCCGGCTGCGTCCCAGCCCTGCCTCTCGCTGATGGTATCTGTCTTCTCCGCTAAACGTCCGTCCAGAGTGAGAAGAAAGCAGCGCGGCCAGATGGGAACACAGTCAGCGTTAGACTCTGACAGACATGGACTTGAATTCTGCCTTTTTTTTTAAAAAAAAAATCTACTGTTGAAAGTATTACAGATGTCCTCCATTAACCTCTCCCCCCTTTAACCTGTCCCAGCCCGCCCCCATCCTCCCCCTGCCCCCAGACCCTGCCCACCTCATTGAATTCTGCCTTTGCTCTATTTTGTGTGTGTCAACTCTGCAAACCTTGGTTTTCTCTATTAAAAATAGGCACAGCAGTGCAAACGCGATGACGGGTGTGAGGATGTCTGGGACACTCGGGTTTCTGTCCCACCAACAGAGGGATGAGCTGAGGAGGTGAAAACAACACGCAACTATTCCGCCTGCCAGCCGAGGGGGAGAAAGAGGCCGAGGAGGCGGGAGGCCGGGGTGAGAGGGCATGGCGGTGAGGGCACACGAGATGAGGAGGCTCAGAGCTGTGCACGATGGCCAGAGACGAGCGTTCGGGAGCCCGGGGGCTGCGTGGATCGGCACCTCGGCTGTGCAGCCACGGCTCCCTGGCATTGAAGCTGGAGCTGCGGCGGGGCGAGCTCGCCCGTGAGAGTCTGCAGAGGAGGAGGGGAGGGTGGTCTGGGCAGAGCCCTGTGGGTGCCCACGCGGGAGGAGTGCACACAGGACAAGGACCTGCCACGAGGCCGGAGCAGTGGGCTTGGGGCCAACATGCTGCAAGGGGTACGGAGGGCTTTTTATTTTTACTTTTATTTTATTTTATTTTATTTTATTTACTAGAGGCCCGATGCATGGAGATTCGTGCAAGAATGGGCCTTCCTTCCCCTGGCTGCCGGCACCACCTTCACTATGGCTGGAGCTGCCTTTCCGCCTTCCCACGCTGCCCAGAGGCCCGGAGCGGCTAAGACGGTGCCGAACGCCTGTCCCCAGCCACTTAGCGCCTGTGTATGCAAATTAACCCATCATCTTTGTTGGGTTAATTTGCATACTCACTCCTGATTGGCTGGTGGGCATCATGAAGGTATGGTCAATTTGCATCTTTCTCTTTTATTAGTGTAGATTTATTTATTTATTTATTTATTTATTTATTTATTTTTATTGATTTCAGAGAGGAAAGGGAGAGGCAGAGAGAGAGATAAACTTCAATGATGAGAGAGAATCATTGGCTGCCTCCTGCACGTCCCCTACTGGAGATGGAGACCACAACCCGGGCATATGCCCTTGACTGGAATCAAACCCGGGACCCTTCAGTCTGCAGGCCGACGCTCTATCCACTGAGCCAAACCAGCCAGGGCAGGAGAGAGAGTTTAATAACATCAAGGCTGCTAGGAAGTCAGAGGAGAACCAAGTCTTACGGCTGGATTAGCGAGATGGAGTGGTCTCTTGTGCCCTGTCAAGTCTTGTGGAGTGGAGAGCGCGGCTGAATTGTGCTGGCCGAGGAGGGGACGGGGCCCAGGGGGATGTGGTTGTAGGAACATGTGCCTTCTTCCTTCCCTTCCCTTCCCTTCCCTTCCCTTCCCTTCCCTTTCCTTTCCCTTTATTCTTCCCCATCTCCCTCCCCTTTTCTCCTCTTTGAGCACAGAGACCTAAGCATGTGTAACTTCCCGTGAAAAAGAAAAGAAATTAAAGACACAGGCAAAGCTCTGATTGGCTGCCCAGACTGATCCCCCCCCCCCCCGCCACTCTCCACAGCCACCCAGTCAGGCACCGTGAGTCACCCTTGAGTCTACCTTCTCCCCGTCCCCACCCCCCAAATGCTCTTTCCACTCTGTCAGTCCCAACCTCCCAGGGCACTGCCGGGTGGGGGTGCCCGCCCGCTCTCCCGGGACCACGGGCAGAGTCTCCTAAGCGGCCACCTTGCTTCCAGTCTCCCACCCGTAAAGGGTCTTTTCTCAGAGAAGCCGCCTCCTCTCTCAGGGGAAGTCTTCTCACGCTGAACCCGGCTGCAGGAGAGGAGCAGGAGAGGAGGCGTGGGACTTCCCGCGATGGCCTCTGCACACTCCTCCTCCCTCCGTCTCAGACCCCGCGCCAGGGAGGGGCGTTAGACTGCCAGGCAGAACTGCCCACCCCTCTTCTAAAAAGATTTTTGTTGTTGTTGTTAATCCTCACCAGAGGATATTTTTCCCATTGCTTTTTAGAGAGAGTAGAAGAGAGAGAGAGAAAAGGGCGGGTAAGAGAGAGAGAGAGAGAGAGAGAGAGAGAGAGACATCCATGTGAGAGAGACACATCCATTGGTTGTCTGCTGCACTGGGGCTGAGGATCGAAC
Source organism: Cnephaeus nilssonii (assembly GCF_951640355.1). Classification (NCBI taxonomy): domain Eukaryota; kingdom Metazoa; phylum Chordata; class Mammalia; order Chiroptera; family Vespertilionidae; genus Cnephaeus; species Cnephaeus nilssonii. The sequence continues at coordinate 3,587,560 of NC_137080.1, read as the reverse complement.
CTGCAGCCCTTTGCCATGCGGGCCGGCACTCTAACCACTGAGCACACTGGCCAGGGCGGGCCATCCCCTCATCTGTGTCGCTAGTGCTCCAGCCTGGCACCTCTGATCTGATCTCCTAGGCCCCCTCCCCCTCCCCCCCTAGAGAGCAAGCTCTTTTAAGGCGGGATGACATTGTACTCATCTCTGTATCGCCAGCACAACAGGGACTCAGTGAACGGACAAACGAAGGCAGGACCACGAAGGAGACAGGGCCGCACCACACTTTTGGGGCTCGGTTCTGTAAGTCACCCAAAGCCACCAAATCACAGCCACTGTCCAGGCCGCACTCACTCATGGACCCACCAGACACCGTCACAGACGGAGGCCCGCCGCCAGGAAATAGCGGTCCTGCCACATGTCTGCGGGGAGGGCGCCAAGGCCCGGTGACAGGGCCTCCTCACGCCCCTCGGGGAGGCGACTCCTGCACCTTCAGGCTCTGGGAAGGCGTTCAGTAACGGCTCCCCAAACTCACCCGCACCCTTTTGTTCTCAAGTCACACCTTGGGGCTCTTACTCCCCCTCTGCGGCCTCTGTGGTCGTCTTTCGATTCACCAGCACGGTGGGGTGATCCTGCGGACGCGTCACACGTGGCTCCTACCTCATTCCGCTGGTGTGGCGTTTGGTGCCATCTCCTGACAACAGCACGGCCCACGGCAGCGTTTACAGCAACCGCTTCCCACACGCGTGGCGCATGGTGAGTTCATGACATGTTTTAGAGATGAATGGGTTTTCTTCAGCTGAGGAAATCGATGCCCACCTGGAAGATGCCACTCATCTTACGAGGTTTGCATATTTTTGGTGGAAAACTTTTTGTCCCACCCGTCCGAGGATTAAATACAGCAAGAGATGCGAGAGTCATTATTCTGATTTATTCCCTGGGATGTACGCGGGTTAGTCGGTTTCCTTTGGGGAAGTACGACTTCCCATTTCCAACAGGTTCGGGATGGCGAGCTTCAAAAACCCGACAATTTCCTGTGTTTAAACTTGAGACTTCAGAGGCGGACGCCTCGGTGCGTCTGAACATACAGCCCCTGAACATAAAACGCTCGCTTCTTGTTTAAAAGTGAAAAGGCACGCACTTAAGGAGTCCATGTCTGGTCGGTTCCTACAGGTTAACTCGTGTTACCCGACCTTTCTTTCTTTCTTTCTTTTTTAAAATATATTTTATTGATTTTTTACAGAGAGGAAGAGAGAGAGGGATAGAGAGTTAGAAACATCGATGAGAGAAACATCGACCAGCTGCCTCTTGCACACCCCCCACTGGGGATGTGCCCGCAACCAAGGTACATGCCCTTGTCTGGAATCGAACCCGGGACCCTTCAGTCCGCAGGCCGACGCTCTATCCACTGAGCCAAACCGGTTTCGGCTCCCGCCCTTTCTTTAACATCGTAACACTTTGGGCTGTCCCCGGCGAAGAGCACGGGGCTCCGCCAGGCGGGTGCGCTCCCCAGCCGTTCGCTCAGTAGCATCTGGAGCAGCTTCCATGCCTCATGGTTGTTAGGGTTGCCCTTCCTGGATTTTAGAGGCTCAACTTTCACATGTCTCTTCCAAGCCAAGTTTCCAAAACGCCCGGATTCATCGATACTACGGAGAAGGGGGCTGGCCGCCTGGAGAAACGTCCTTAGAGGCATTACGGTTCCCATTGGCGTCATTGGCGTCATGGCACATGTGCGCGAGGATGATGCCAACGGCCTCGGACGTCACATCTGCGGAAGAGAACATTTCACAGCTGTAAACCACCCAGGTGGGGAGATTTCATCAACATCAGCCTGCCTATCGCTGGATCCGGCACGTAAATGCACTGCGTGGAACGCACATCTGTCACCACGCCGAGGGCAGACGCCGCGATGGGGCCTATATAATGCCCGAGTGGCGACAGGGCATCCACCACCAGCCGCCTGCCAGGTTTCCTCTGCGAACTGGTGTTGGCACCACCTTCCCGGGCCGGCGGGACAGACGTGCAGCAGGAACCGTCAGTGGAGCAAAAATTAGCAACTGCGCCAGGCGTCCGGGCCCGTTTTCATGACATGAGACCATGGCTTTCTCGCTCTTGGGTGAATAGGAAAGAATCGCTTCTGGAATCCACCGGAGACTAATTTTCCCCCCTCGTGTGTGTGGGGAAGATATTATTAGAGCAAAGCATTTAAAAAAGAGGTTCAGGGTATATCAATGTTCTAAGAGACTAACCGAATGAGTCATGGAGTGTCCCTTAAAATAACGCACGAGCTGACGGGTAATTTGTAGACTGTCTCGCGAGGTGCCCAGCGTTTCACTGGGAAACACGGACAAGAGGAACACGCAATGCAAGTGTCCCTGCCTGTCCGTGAGGAGACAACGATGACGGGTGCAGAGGACACCATGGGAGAGGCGTAGCTCCCGCTGGGGGCGTGCGCTGAGCACGGAGTGGCCCGACCTGGGCATGGATACTGAGGAGTGAGAGAAACAAAGGGGGTTAGCAAAGAGGCCGGGGAAGGAGGACGGAGTGCAACTTGCAAGTGGAAAGAATTTTGAAAAAGAGTTAACACATTGATTGAACCCTTCTTTTTGTCCAATAAAGACTATGCTGAACATTGGACTTACACAGTTTTATTTATTTCTCTCTATGACCTGATGGGTTTAATACTGTTCTTTATCTCAAGTTTACCAACAAGGAAATTGAGATTCAATGAGAGTGAGTGACGTTGCTGAGACTAGATGGGGAATCCTAGCCCTGTTGTTATAAAGACCTGGGCGTTACCCTCGCTGGTCTGGCTCAGTGGGTAGAGTGTCGGCGTATGGACTGAAGGGTCCTGGGTTTGATTCCAATCAAGGGCACATGCCCGGGTTGTGGGCTCGATCCCCAGTAGGGGGTGTGCAGGAGGCAGCCGATTGATGATGCTCTCTCATCATTGATGTATCTATCTCTCTCTCCTTCTCCCTTCCTCTCTGAAATCAATAATATATATATATATATATATATATATATATATATATATATATATATATATAAAAGAAAGACACAGGCGTAGATATTAATGATATAAATGTGTGTCTATATAGTAGATGTGTGCAGGCAGAAGACAGTGAAAGGAGATGGCATTTAGATATGAGAGGATGAAAGATACAGGTGGGAATTGGCATGGGTTTGAGGCACCACGAAGTTCCTTAGTAACTGGGAAGGAGGGCGGCCCCTGGGAGGGTGGATGGCAGATGAGCGGGTATGGGAACCCCAGGGGGAAGGCCAGTGTTGGCACGTGACAGAGGGCTCGGCTGGAGCTGAGAGCAGGTGTGGACCCGCGGGCCAAACAGGTGAGCACGGCCATTCTCTGTCTCCGGGCACACAGACAGGACGTGTAAGGACGGGTGCCCAGGCGCGCCCTCTGACCTGACTGCAGCCAGGAGACCTGTGGGAAAGAGGCTGGACCCTGACTGTATTTGGGGGTCAAACACACAGCCCGGGGGATAAACGGGAGGTGAGAAGCAGTGGGCACTGCGGCTGGGGCTTGAGGGTAAACCTGGCCAGTCTCCCCCAACTCCCACTCCTCTCTCTCTCTCCCTCCCTCCCTCCTCCCCTTCCTTCCACTCTCTCAAAACCAATGGAAAAAATATCCTTGGGTGAGGATTAACAAAACAAAACAAAAGAAAAGAAAAGCCTGCCCCGTGTCCACGTCACCATCCAGTTCTATAGTTTCACGGGAGACAAAACTCAGCTCACGCCCACCACCTCCTCTCTCCTCCGGAGAAGCCATGGTCTGCTCCATCCTGGACCCGGAGAAGACGTTCCAGTGGGAGGTCTGGCCCCACACCCTTTCAACACGGGCTCTGGCTGGAGAACAGCCCAGGAATGGGATGCGACTGCGCAGGACACGGAAGACCCTGACCGCCGTTGTCTCGGAGGTTCCTGGCGGGCACAGGAGGAAGCAGAGAACTGTCCCCTGCATGTGGGCGCACATAAAGGGCAGCCCAAAGGGAGCCCTGGGGACTCGGAGATGCTCGAGGCCGGAGAGAAGGACCGAGCCTGCTGCCGAGGATGGACTTCCCTCGGGAGTGAGGGGGCAGGAGCTGTGCTTGCGACAGAGGCTGGGTGACCAGGAGGCCCCGCTTCTCGAATCTGAACCACTCCGGTGTGTCTGTAGGTGTGTTATGAAATGCACACACAGAATCCTACATGCCCCGTGTGACTGCATTTATTAAGCAAAAACAACAAGCTTTTTGTAGTAAAATCACGAATTAACATCAATGACTAAAACAGTAAAAAAGTAGGAGAAACACACTTTTCTTCTTCTTTTTTTGGTCATAGTCTTCGTTTTTGTTTTATTTCATCAATCCTCACCCGAGGATATTTTCCCATTGATTTTTAGAGAGCGTGGAAGGGAGGGGGAGAGACAGAGAAACATCCACGTGAGAAAGACACATCGATTGGTTGCCTCCTGCACAGGCCCCAACCGGGGCCAGGGATCGAGCCTGCAATTGAGGTACGTGCCCTTGACCGGAATTGAACCCGGGACCCTTCAGGCCACAGGCCAATGCTCTATCGGTTGAGCCAAACCAGCGAGGGCTGGTCATAGCCTTCTTTTAAGACTTTGGCTTAGGGGACCATGAGTGGTGGTTGTATTAGTAAAAACGTCTCAGTATTTGCCCATCTAAAGATGAAGGCTCATTTCGAAGCAGCCTGTGGCTCCGAGCCCGCACTTGTAAGTTGATTCTGCGAACACGGCAGCGTTTCCCCGCGGACGCCTTCCCCGAGGACTCTGAGCCCGTGACCTCGATGGAACCCCCGAGGTCTGGAGGGGAGCCCCGGAGCCACTGTGACACTGGGGAGGGAGACGAGCCGGGAGGGGGGCCTGGGCCTGGGGCGCCGGGAGGTCGTGTTCTTGGAAGGGGAGCCCATGGCACAGGCGTCTCTGGCACACGTGTTCCCAACCGGTCCTCATTACCTTTTTTGTAAAAATAACCTTTTATTGTGAAATAGCTTAAGGCTCACAAGACGTTGCAAAAATAGCACAGAGTTTGTGTGTGCCCTTCACCCAGTTTCCCCAGTAACCGGCTCCTGCATCATCATGGGATATGGTCAAAAGCGGGACGCTGACCTTGGCACGCCCCCCGTGACCTCGGGAGGGCGCTTTCCCGGGTTTGACCGGTTACCTTTTTTTTTTCCCTAAACAAGGATAATGCTTTGGAATTATTAGATCGTTTCTTTTTCCAGTGTTGAAAATGCAAAATAAGTAAATAAATAAACCTTTATTTTTTACAACAAAATCTCCCATTATCTACTCTAAAAAATTTAACTGACAATGTTATTTGACTCAAGGCTAAGTAGGTTTTATGTTTATGCAAATTACTTTAGTTTTGGTATTAAAAGGTAAAGATTTTCTTTTCAGTTTCTAGAACATATGATATTTGTAGTCCCCAAAGTAATTTATGAAATCACGACTTTAAAAATTAAACTGAGACAGTGATTTCTAATAGTGTGGGGCCTGGGTCCAGTCCCACCTGCTGCTATAAACTGAGTGAAGTCATTTTATTTATGACTAGAGGCCCAGTGCACGAAATTTGTGCCCTGGTAGGATCCTTCGCAGCTGCTGGCTGGGTCCTCCCTCCCTTCCCCTGGCTGGCTTTGCCCCCTGGTCGAACTCCTGGTCGAGGGGACAATTTGCATACTACCCTTTTATTACATAGGATTTTTTTTATCATGTTTTATTTTCAGTTTCAGGTGACATACAATAGTATATTAGTTTAGGTGTGCAACCTGGTGCTTACACATTACACAAACTACACGTGATCATCGTGGTAAGTCTCGTACCCGCCTGGCACCATACATGGTTATGATAATGTTATGGACTAATTATCCATTTGTACCTAATCCCCGAGTGAAGTCATTTTAATTTTAATTTAATTTTTTGTTTTGTTAATCCTCACCTCGCATGGTTCTGAGGAGCAGAAGGGATCAGGGGTGAAGCGCATGGTACAGTCCTGGGTGCAGAGTCTGTTCCCTGAGCTACTGGAGGACGCTCGGTCAGATGGGTGTGGGGAGGGAGGGGTGCTGGGGAGGGAGGGTTAGGAGATGTGACTGGGACGGGGGCCAGCCTGCCTTTGGGAGAGCGGCCAGCTTAGTGGGGACCGGTCGTTTCCGAGGACCCCTCCAGGAGGACGTGAAGGGCTTCGATGTGGTTGCCCTGAGATGACTGGGAGAGATGGCTGGCTTTCCCCTCCGTGCGGACAGAGCCACGTGCCAGCGCGCTCTGAATCGGCGGAGGCAGATCTGCGTCACACAGAGACTCTCACCTGTTTTCAGGAAAAGTAAACGTCCCACATACCTGTCATCTCACTGTAAATGTGGGTTAGAATTTAGACCCTAAATCCCAGAGTCTAAGACATGAGAATGCGACAAAGGCTTGTTATCCCCTCCCTTCTGTGCCCTCGGATGGGTTCCTGACCTACAAACCTCTCTCTCAGCGCCTGGCCGTCCCTCCGAGTGGTATTTGTGATGGTGTTTCACACAGAGCCCTCCAATCGCTATACTAGCACTCAAGGTACATGGTAAAACCACCTAGACCACAAGTAATTCGACAGAAAGACAGAAAAAATCAGAACAGGTGTATTTGTACAAACTCCTGCCCAGCAGCCATATAACACTGCCCCTTACATCAACATCTCCTGCGGGTCTTGTTCTCCTGTCCTCTTCCTTTGGGCCACATTTTAAAAAGGGTTTGTTTTGGACTTTTCAGGTAACTCCCACCTTTTCACATGGAAGACATAGCTTTAACTCTCGCAGAATTGAATATTCCATCTTCTAGCCTTCAACCACCCGCATTAGGAAACCTATGTTAACATATGCACCGACTGCACTAAAATGACCTGGATTACTGGACTTCATACATTTTGTCTTTGTATTTTAAGGAAAATAGGCCTCAAACTCATTGCATGTTTATGGTTATTTTACAGTGGAAGAGATGACACAGCGACTGGTTTACGGGCTGGGGATCGAACCTGCAACCCAGGTGCGTGCCCGTGACTGGGAATCAAACCCAAGACCCTCCGGCCTCGGGCTGACGCTCTCACCACCGAGAAACACCGGCCAGGGCCCAGGTAAAATAAAGAATTTTTATGGAGACACAGAAGAGATGGCCTAGGATGCACTATTAGGGCTGGTCTGTGAATTGTTCTCTGTCTGCAATCAGGTAAGTGCAGAAACTGTGAGTGGCATTAAGAAACTTTTATACCGAACTGACGTCCCCGTGACATCCAAGTGTGTGACCGCTGGGCCCGGCTTCTGGAACAGGTGCAGGCCGTTTCCGATGTTGTGTGTCGTGAGAGGCAAGCCGTTCGTGCCCAATAAGACCACATACTGGTCTGCAACAGATGAGGAGCAGACAGCACGCGTGTCTCCTTCGCCAGAGGGCTGAGAAGCACCGGTGTCCAATGCGGCCTTGTATGTGTTGTGAGAGCATTATTCTGTGTCTACAGCCTCCTGTTCAATGACTGCCATTCCGTTTCTAAGTCCCATAGAGCGGGAGGGGAGTCAGGCTCTAAGAGATGCCTGCAGCTTTCCCCAGCCGGCCTTGTCCCTTCGGAGACGGGCGCTGAGGTCCAGAACCAGTGGGTCTCCCTGGATGCCCTGTCCGGGGAGGGGGCGGGCATTCCCAAACCGCTGAAGGCGGGGAGGCCCAGGAGAGAGGGCCCTTGGGCTCAGCAGGTAACAGCACAGCCGCCCCTCGCTGACACTTTCCCGAAGTCTAACCCGCGTGGTCTGCCTGTGCAATGGGTCCAGGATCCTGGGAACCGGCTGCCGGTCCAGGGGTGCGTGGAGCCGCCTCTGTGCCCCCAGGGGAGAGGCTGGAGGAGCGACTGGGCGCGGGCACCGACCCGGGGTGCGCGTCGCCAGTTCCCGGGCCGCACTCGGCGCCAGAGGCCACGTCCAGGAGCCGGAGCAGCGGTGACGCTGTGCTTTCCGCCCTGGAGGCCGGCCCGGCGCGGAGCAGCTGCTGGCAGCGGCCGAATGGAGCTGCGCGCCAGGCCCGGGCTGTGCCTGTCACTCGCAGACCCGGCCGGTCCCGGCGCGCGTGGCGCTCAGCCAGGCCGGGCGCCCCGGCCCCTCCGCGCCCACCCGGCCCCCTGTCCCCCCCCCAACCCCCCGCGGCGCGCCCCTGGGGTGCGGGGCCGGGGCAGCTGCGGGCGCCCCGGGGGAGGGAGGCGGGGGCCGCGCGCGCGGGCTCGGGGGCCGGCGGGACGGACGGGGGGCTGGCGCGGCGCCCGGGGGCGGGAGCGGACGGGGGCGGCGGCGGGTAAAGCGGGCGGCCGGCGGCCCGCGGCCACTCGGAGGCCGGGCGGCGGGCGCGCACCATGCCGTCCTTCGAGGAGGCGCTGCAGCGGGCCGGCGAGTTCGGGCGCTTCCAGCGGCGCGTGTTCCTGCTGCTGTGCCTGACGGGCGTCACCTTCGCCTTCCTCTTCGTGGCCGTGGTCTTCCTGGGCAGCCGGCCCGAGCGCTTCTGGTGCCGCGGGCCGGGCGCGGCCGCGCTGGCCGAGCGCTGCGGCTGGAGCGCCGAGGAGGAGTGGAACCGCACGGCGCCCGAGCGCGCGGGGCCGGGCAGCTGCCGGCGCTTCCAGCTGGAGGCCGCCAACGCCTCCGCCGCGCTCAGCTGCGCCGACCCGCTCGCCGCCTTCCCCAACCGCTCGGCGCCGCTCGTGCCCTGTCGGGGCGGCTGGCGCTACGTCCAGGCCCACTCCACCGTGGTCAGCGAGGTGAGCGCCGCCGCGGGGACCCGGCGGGGAGGAGGGGAGGGGAGGGGAGGGGACGGGCGCTGCGCCCCCCGCGGACGCGGGCACTGGGGCGAGCTGGCGCCGGGAAGGTTCGAAAGTCCGTGCGGGCTGGCACCTGGGGGTCGGTCACCTTTGGGGACCGGGCCATCCCACTCTTGCAAGTGCTGCGTCGTCAATGCCCGCGAAGCGCCCTCCGTGCGTCTCCCTCCACGCGTGAACGGAGAGAAGCTGGGGTTTCGGGTGGGAAGGAAACGCAGAGAAGTCAAGTTCTGGGACACCGCGCACACCCTCCCAGGCATCCGAGCATCCTGTGCGAAGTCTGTGGTCTCTGAGATGCGTTTGCACTCGTGGAAATTGGGGGGCAGCTGGCGCGGGTGGGTGCGAGGGGGCGGGGAAGAGCCGCAGGCTCCCTGGCGGCGAGGCTGAGCGGTCCCCTGGGCTCCGGTGGGGGTGCGGGGGCAGAGGGAAGGAGAAAGAACCTTTGAAGGCAGCGCCACTTTCTCCAGTTGCCAAAATGACAATCCGAAAGGCAAGGGGACAAAGGTCCAGGCTCTCCCAGGAAGTGGTTTGGGTCAAACTGCTCTGGGGCAAAGAGCAGCTGCCGAGAGAAGTTGGGAAAGCTGCGTTTTGGAACTATTTTAATTTTTCTCCACGAATCAATCACAGGGACGCCAGGAAAGCTACCTGCCCTGGGGCGGGGGCAGCGCCCACATTTCCCTGAGCTGTGGGCAGGCAGTGCACGGGGCAGCTGACTCCCACCCCCTCCCCGCAGGCCTGCTCCTGGCCGTGGCCGGGCTGCCTGCAGGCTGCCCATCTCCTTTCTGAGCGCGGATACAGGGGCAGCCCCCACCGAGCCTGGGAGGAGGGAGGAGCCCTTTTATGGAACTTTTAATTAAAACAAAACAAAACAGAAAAACACACAACAACAACACGATTGCATGTGCTCAGGCAGGCTGGGAAAGAAAAATCGTGTCCTTATTTATTGACATTAACAGGTGTTTTAAAGCACCTGCTTGAATAGTGAGTCAAACTGTGGATTCAGCCGCTGGTAGTGGTGTTCTCTCGTCTGCCGACCTCACCTCCCTGGGGCTGGGATCTTGAGGACTGGCTGTGCCGTCTGCCGGGTGTGGGTGTGAACGCACTGTGAGTGGGCCTGGGCTCAGGGCTCTGGAGCTAAAACCCCACGGCGGCCTGGCTGGGCAGGGTAGGGTGCCTGTGTGTTTGAGGTGCTTCCGTTGCTTCCGCATCCACGGGTAATTTATAAGCTGCAGCGGTCTTGTGGCCGCGGCTTCCCAGCTGCAGTGGGTAACGTGGATGGGTGTGGGCAGGGCAGGAGCCTGCACTCAGCTGCGGTGTTAGCCCGCGGCTTCTGTTTCACTCAGCGCGTACTTCCCAGGCCTGCCGGGAGACCCCGCCGGGAGAGGAGACACCGGACTTTCAAAGACACGTATATCCACTTCAAACAAAGTCAAGTGAACATTCAAAGCAGAACGCACGCACACGCGAGTGGAGTTCCCAGGGGCACGCGTGGTTTTTGAACATCAGCGAAGGGAGACACGGAATGTGTGAGCTAAGCCCAGACAGACACGCTAGAAGCATTCCGGGGTGCCGGGGTGGTTGCAAGCGTTCTGGGGTTATTTCAAGGAGGGCGAGGTGGTCTCTTTAAAGGTCAGTGGCTCCTAAAAGGCAGTGGGGAAGGCCGGAGGGCAGGAGATCGGGGTCCGGCCCGGAGAGCAGGGAGCTGGGCGGCGTGGGGGATCCAGCCTCTCGGGCTTAGCGTTCGCGTCTGTAAAATGACGGGTTGGGCTGAGCCCTCCGCGGCCCTGCAGATGCGTCAGGGCCATCACTGGGTGGCGGCTCGCTGTGCTCAGAACAATGACAAAAATGCTCAAGGAAGCCCGGCCGGTGGCGCTCAGTGGCTGAGCGTCAACCTATGAACCAGGAGATCAGGGTTCGATTCCCGGTCAAGGGCATGTGCCTGGGTTACAGGCTCTATCTCCGGTGTGGGGCGTGCAGGAAGCAGCTGATCCACGATTCTCTCATCATTGATGTTTCTCTCTCTCTCCCTCTCCCTTCCTCTCTGAAATCAATAAAAAAAATCTTTTAAAAAATCTTCAAGGAAAAGTAAAATATTGGGAAGGCACTCCTCCAGGCCCCCGGCGTGTTCCGAAGTGTATGAGAGAGATTGTTTAAAACGTCCCGAGTTGTTTGCTTCTTCTGGTTTGTTTTGAATTTGTTGATCCTGGAGAGGAAACTCCCCCACCTCCTCGGGAAGTCAGCCATCCGGAACAGCTCATTCTCGCTCAGTTCTGCACGGCGAGTAGTCTGCTGTCTTTGGTTTAGAACACGGCCCAGTTCGCTTTGGTTCCTCCATATTCTGTCCGATGGGTTAAAGGATCTTCAGTTCTGCCTTTGGCCAACACCCTGTACCCAGTGTGCTCTTAGAGACGTGCCCTCGAACATCCTTACCACCGAGAGGGGCTTTCTAAGGGAGGCAACCAGATGCCAGACTGTCTCCCTATGGCTGTCCTGTGTCATCCTCGCCCCCTGTGGGGGGGATATCATTGTCCTGGGCTCACAGAGGAGGTCCCTGAGCAGGAGAGGTGACAGGACCTGCCGAGACCCAGGCCCAGACCTAGCTCAGCCGAGTTGGGTCAGATACGGGGCTTGATTGGAAGAGGGTCCCCCCTCTCCTCCGTGCTTGGAACAAGTCAGGCAGCGTGACACCCGGTCACTCGCCCCTCCGAGTCCCCAGGGACGCTCCTCGAGGCTCCCACGTGGTGGCTACGTGGCCCCCTGGCCGAGGGGCCCCTGGGCTTCATTTCACGGTGTCACCCAGAGCAGCAGACGGGAGGCTGTGCCTGCGTTTCCTGGAAAGGGCTCTCTGTGCACTTGATGTGAACGTTGCAAAATGGGCGTTGAAGCCTCCCCCGCCCTCTTCGCATCTTACACAGCGAAGCGGCGCCAAGGAGCTAAGTCAATGCCAAGTGCCCTGCCCTTTCAACCCGCCTCCCCCTGTTCCTGCTGCTCCAGGCAGGCCCTGGTAGCTCGTCTACATTTAACCTCCTGCGGGCAGACCTCCTCACGTCCGCATCTCACCCTTCTCTGGTTGTCAGACGTGGGCAGGACCGAGCAGGGTGCTGTGCAGAGAGGTCCGGGCCCCCACACCCAAAGGTGTCAAGTCAGCGCCCAGGAGCGAGTCTTTGGAACCCCTGTCAGGGTGCTTAAATGCTTGCGTGGACGCCAGGGGAGGGCGGGGAGCTTCTCGGAGTCCCTCACGAGGAGCCGGGCTTCAGGGCGCCTTGAGAAATAGACCGACGCGTCCTTGTTTTCCCCCCTGAACCCTAGTTTTCTCCCACAACCAAGGAGAGTCCCTGCGAGGGCATAGCTGCTCCCTCGCGGAGAGCAGCGGCCGCCCCATCTCCGGGCTGTGGCGTGCTCCGCGGGTCTCCGCTCTGCTTCTCTCTCCTCGGGCCCAGGACAAAGGGCCGGCGGGTGGCCCGCGCTGACATCCCTGCCACCGGCATTCCGTCCACTGTTCGTCACGCAGGGCAGGGCCCCGCTGTGGGTCCTGGACAAAGGACTTCAGCCCGCGTTTCCGTCGGGACTGAATCTCCCATGGGCTCTGGGCTCTGGAGAAAGAGCGTCACTGTGTGCTGTTTTTCTTTCCAGCGTGGTTTGCGCCTTCGCTGTCTTTTGCTGCGTCAACCTCCGCAGGAGGACATGTGTTTTGTTAGGACTTCAAAGCGCCAACTGGGACACTGTCCGCTTTCGGTCTCATTAACTTCTCCGCGCTGTCGTGTGTTCTGCTTTGTGGATTTACGCTCCCGCTGCCTTCCCCAGCTTCCGCCGGGCGCTCAGCCCAGCGGTCCCAGCCTTCTTTTCTGGTCCCGGCCTTTAAAGCTGTAGGTTTACTTCTCTCTGCTTTTCGACTGCACCGGGCACGCTTTGGAACGCGGATTTTAATTATTCCATCGGCAGGATTTTAAACTTCTATTATTATTTCTTCTGTGGCCCATGATTTACTTTGAGGCTCACTTTAAATTTTCAAATGTGTGTCCATGTTTTTATCTTTTAATTGTTGACTTCTAATGTAACTTGGTGATCAGGAAGTGGGGTCTCTGTGGTGCTGCTCATTTGCATTTCATGGAAACCTGCTTTGGGGCCGTCTAGGAGGTCAGTTTTATAAACGTTTCATACATGCTTGAGATGAAGGTGGGGTCTTTATTTGGCACAGGGTCTACAGGTGCCCAATGCTGGAAGCTTGGCAATAGTATTGTTAAAATGTTCTAGATTTTCATCAGCTTTCCACCTGCTCGGTCTATGGAGACTAATGAAAGAGTATTGCAATTCGCCATTATGTTGGTGGGCGTGCCACGTTCTCCCTATATTTCCAGCAGATTTTAGAAGTTATGCACACGTATGGGTGCATGTATGTACAAATTCAGAATTTGTTTGTTTCATTGTTGACAGTATTACAGAGTCTCCCATTTTCTCCCCTTTCCCTCCACCCAACTCCCCAAGTTTAGAATTTTTAAATCTACATAGTGAATTGAACCTTTTATTATAGTACTAGAGGCCCGGTGCATGAAATTCCTGCATGGTTAGGGTCCCCAGGCCTGGCTGGCCATCAGGGCCGATCTGTGGGGCGCCCGGTGGGGCGATCGGGGCCCCTGCTGGTACCTGCCTTGGCTGGCAGCCTGGCTCCGCCCACTCACCAGCCCCACCCCCCGCCGCTGCCACTGGTCACCTCTCTCTTCAGGTTGACCTGCGGTGGGGGGGGGGGGGCGGGGAGGATGGTGGCGGGGGACCCCTGCTGGCACCCACCTTGGCTGGCGCCACCCACTCACTGGCCCCACCTCCAGCCGCCGCCGGTCAGGGCTTGTGGGCTGGGGGCAGCTCCTGCGTTGAGCATCTGCCCTCTGGTGGTCAGTGCACATCATAGCGACTGGTCATTCTGCCTGTTGTTCCGCGGTTCGGTCGATTTGCATATTAGGGTTTTACTATATAGAATAGGCACCCTGTTTAAATCCGTGATGTATAGTATCTCAATGCCTCCTTTGTCTGGTATTAATATAGCTCCTCCAAGTTTCTTGTAACTGACCTTGACCTCAGCCTCCAAGGACAAGGAGGAGTCCAAGAGGAACAGACGAGGAAAAGGATGCCCACTTCTCCTCGTCTTCACCTCATTTCCGCTGTAGCCATTAGTTAAATGCCCTTGGAGGCAGTGGGTGGGGTGCATTCCTGTGACCCACCCACAGAGACTTGGTTCATAACCTTCATTTTTCACAAGCGTGTGAGGCCCACAGAGGTAGTCCGTGGGCCACATGTGGAGACGTGCTGGGTGTTTTTCTGTGAGGAGCATGAGGAGAGCATCATGGGTGGAACAGCCTTATGGGTGGTTGAAGCGCGGGCCAGTTCCCCCAACACACCCTGCAGACCTTGGGCGGAAGCACCACCCCGTTACCGCGAGGCAGGGGTCCGGATGTTATCAGATGAAATGCTGTGTTTCTCTGCAGAAAGCTTGGGGCTTTCCAGAGATCGTCAACTGGAAGTAAAGTCCTGTAAGCGGTCAGGAGAGGGAGCCCACAGCTGAGCCACACTCCCTGGGCGTCTTAGCAAACCTTACAGTGGAGCCTCGGGCAAAGGCAGGACACAACCCAGTGGGATGTACAACGTTTGGGATATGCCACATGGGACATGTGTCTACTTTTTGATGTGTGGGTTAGAGAGTCTTGGCATAAGGCAGATTAGCGTGGTAGAAAGTGCATACATGTCCTCTAGGGTCAGATAGATCTGGGCCTACATCCCAGCTCCTCTGTCTCTCAACTTCAAGGGCGCGTCACAGAACCTGCCCGAACCTCAGTTTCCTTAGCTCTAGAATGGGCATGGTAACACCTGCCTTGGAGATTGGTCTGACAGGGATGCAGAGTGCGTGTCTTCGTGCCTGGCCATGTGTGATGCTCAAAAAATCAGTTCCTGTCAACACGTAAACAGTCCTGAGCCAGTGGAGGAGGGGGAGGGGGAGAGGGAGTCCCGAGCTAGTGGAGGAGGGGGAGGGGGAGAGGGAGTGCGTAGTGGGCCAGGCTGGACCCTGGAGCTGGAGTTTGCTGACCTCTGACCTAGCACAATGCATCACGAATACATTTGCCTAATGACAGCGAGCCGGTGGGCGCCTCTCCTCAGCTTTCCTTCTGGGTTGGTGTCCGCTGAGGTAGCAGGTGTACGCTGAGATATGATTGTGTCATTTTTCTTGGCTTCTAATGCCGATATGGGAGTTTTACAGACAAGACGTGAATTCATCCATCAGACTATGGAGTGCAGTTTTACTTTGTGTGGGATTAAAGTCTGTTTCTTTTTCTTTCTTTCTTTCTTTTATTTTTTTAAAAGTCTGTTTCATTACTGTTTGGGCACCACGGAGGCAGCCTGGGTAAGATGGTGGTTGTCCGTGAAAGGCCACCAGCCCTGTGGGGTCCAGCGTCAGAGCCCCCAGGGAGGCCCGTGTCAGAGTGGGCCGGGCCAGGCCGCGTCGGGGCGTGCTGGCCAGAGGAGGGGAACCGAGGCAGAGCGGTAGCCCCGCTGCTCAGGACAATGGACCGTGAGACGGTTTCGTGTAAATGAGGTCCCAAGGGTTTGAAAGTCTCTGCCGTTAGCGGAGTGGGGTGTCTGGAGTGGGAGCCCACATGTCATGAGCTCAGGGGGCTGAGGCGACCGCGCCCTCCGGAGAGGAGACGGGCATCCATCGCCCGGACGGTGCTGACCAGGCAGGGAGGGCCGGGCTCCCTGGGGGAGCGGCTCCCTCGGCCAGCTCTCCGCAGCCGCCCTGCTGGACAGCGGCTGGCGGCTCAGATGCCGTCTCCGTTGCTGCTGATGCCCCGCGTACGCACGGGGTGGCTCTGGTTTCACGGGGCTCTGCCAACTGGAAGCGCCCGTGGCCACGGCTCAAGTTGAAAGACAGCATGTGTGTCCCCAGCCCCTCGGGCCGGGACCTCAGCCGCTGCCACTAAGACACACAGGAGGCCGGGGCGCCAGCCTCTCCTGTCCTGAAGACTGTGGGCGCCGATGGGGAAGGGGCTGCGAGACAGCAGTGTGTGCGTTTACCAGGGAGGGCTTTTCCCAAGCCGTGCTCTGCAGACATGCATGCGAAATGCGTTTCCTTTCATTGTTCTCAAGTGAGTGTTTCAGAGCAAATTCGCCGAGGGAAGTCACATGGGTAAGCGAACATATTAACTATCCAGGGTAGGTGAGGAGATTAAATAGAAACTAATTGAAATTAATTTGGCATCGATTTTAAAACGATCAAATAAAGAAATACATTTCAGAGTTGCCGTGGTGCAAAGGAAATTGTTCCAAGTCCCTTCCCCACGGAGTTCTTCACATATATACACATATATCATTGATTCCAGAGGAAGGGAGAGGGAGAGAGAAGCATCAATGATGAGAGCTAATTGCACACTAAATCTTGCTTCTTATCACTAAATGTGGCCCCCCGAGTCCTCAGGTGTCTGGTCTCGTCTGGGGTGGCTGGACTGGCTCAGACCCCGCACTGGGCCCCGACTGCAGGCGGAGCAGAGAGGTGCGGGTGTGGCCCCGGACGTTCCTGAACCTGGGGAATCTCAGGGTGGAATAGATAGCCCCGGAGCTGCAGGGCGCGGGCAGGGGTCTGGCACACCTACAGGGGCGTTTGCTCACGTTTCACGTAAAAGAGAGAACAGGGTCAGCTTCCCTGATTCAAGGTGTGCTGGTTGGCGGGGTGGGGGCACCTTTGCAGATAAGGGTGGCCCCACGTTCCCAGCAGTTAGAGGCTCTTGGAGGACAGATTTGTGTGAGGGTCCCTTCCTGTATGAAGCCTCCCAGGTGCCTGCAGGGTCAGGTAGGGAGCTGGCTTGTACCCAGGTCCTGCAGCCTGGCTGCAGCTTACCCCCCCCCACCCCCCCCGGCGTCTGCGGCTCTGCATCGTCTTCACAGCGGCCTGCATCGCTGAGCCCTCACTCCGGGCCTGAGCCTCGTCCCCACAGCGGCCTGCACCGCTGAGCCCTCACTCCAGGCCTGAGCCTCGTCCTCACAGCGGCCTGCACCGCTGAGCCCTCACTCCAGGCCTGAACCTCGTCCTCACAGCGGCCTGCATCGCTGAGCGCTCACTCCAGGCCTGAGCCTCGTCCCCACAGCGGCCTGCACCGCTGAGCCCTCACTCCAGGCCTGAGCCTCGTCCTCACAGCAGCCTGCACCGCTGAGCGCTCACTCCAGGCCTGAGCCTCGTCCTCACAGCAGCCTGCACCGCTGAGCGCTCACTCCAGGCCTGAGCCTCGTCCTCACAGCGGCCTGCACCGCTGAGCGCTCACTCCAGGCCTGAGCATCGTCCTCACAGCGGCCTGCACCGCTGAGCCCTCACTCCAGGCCTGTGCACCACCCTCACAGCGGCCTGCACCACTGAGCCCTCACTCCAGGCCTGAGCATCACCCCCACAGCGGCCTGCACCGCTGAGCCCTCACTCCAGGCCTGTGCACCATCCTCACAGCGGCCTGCACCACTGAGCCCTCACTCCAGGCCTGAGAATCGCCCTCACAGCGGCCTGCACCGCTGAGCCCTCACTCCAGGCCTGAGCATCACCCTCACAGCGGCCTGCACTGCTGAGCGCTCACTCCAGGCCTGAGAATCGCCCTCACAGCGGCCTGCACCGCTGAGCCCTCACTCCAGGCCTGTGCATCACCCTCACAGCGGCCTGCACCGCTGAGCCCTCACTCCAGGCCTGAGCATCACCCTCACAGCGGCCTGCACTGCTGAGCGCTCACTCCAGGCCTGAGAATCGCCCTCACAGCGGCCTGCACTGCTGAGCCCTCACTCCAGGCCTGAGAATCGCCCTCACAGCGGCCTGCACCGCTGAGCGCTCACTCCAGGCCTGTGCCTCGCGGAGCATCTCAATCCTTCCACCTGTAAACGTCACATCCGTTTGGCACGAAGAGCAGCTGAAGCACAGAAAGAGCAGTTGGGCACCTTGTTCAAGACCACGGAGAGAGGAACGGACAGACCGAGAGTCCATTGAGGCGTTTCCTCCGAAGCTCTAGCTCTGCCCGCTGCTCCGACACAGGGCCTGATGGTCCAGGCTGGGTTGACTCCACCTTCTTCGTGATGTCACAGCTGCTTCAGGGCGGGGAGCGGTGACCCGACGCCTCCCACCTCTCCCCGAAGCCACAGGACCCCAATGCCTCACCTCGTAGGCAGTCACGCCCTTTGTCGGCACAGTTCCTTGGGTTCGTCGGTGCAAGTGGCTTTCACTTTCTTACAAACAACGTCCGAGTGACGAGCTGCGCTGGAGGATGGTGGAGCGGCTGGGCTCTGTGACCGCCATGAGCAGGTTCTAGCCACGCAAAGCGCAGCCAGAGCACACGGAGCCCTCTGGCCCCGACGCAGAATGTGCTGGTCTCTGGCCGCAGGCAGGGCAGCCCGGCACCGCCTGCACCTGTCGCCTCGCCGGGCCGCCTGGACCTGGGAGAGGCTGCTGTCCAAGAGGCGTGCCCGCACTCCCCCGCCTTCCCCCGCCCCTTCTGAGCATGGGGCTTGGAAAGAAGCTACAGGGTTCTGACATGAGGCGCTCCTTCACACGTGTGAAGGCACCAGACGTTCTTCGGTAAATCTGGACAGAGTGGGAGGAGGGAGGAGGGGTCATCCACCGGCTCCTCCTCCCAGGACCAGTTCCTCCCGAGGCACGAGCTGCCTCCCTCGGTCAGTGTGCCCGGAGTGGCGCCTGGTGGAGGCCCTGAGGGGGAGGCCAGGGGCGCAGGGCCTGGGCAGAGGCCAGGAGCTGGAGTGGTGGTCGAAGCTCCCCAGCCGGGTCAGGAGGCAGGAGAAGCCGAGAAGCTCAGAGGGGGGCAGAGGGTCCCACGTGGGGACCAATAGACCATCGGTTCCTGCACAGAGTCTGGCTCGAGCTCTTAGGGCCGTGCTCACCAGTGTCTGCCTCCGTGCGCCGTCACCTGCACACGCACTCCTGCCTCGGTCTTCCATCCACCTGGCGTCAGACCCCCCCTCCCCGGCCCCGCCCGGGAGCCAAGGGGTTGCCCTGAGTCCCCACGTTGTCTGCGGAGTTTCTCCTTACCATACTGTGTTCTGCATGCCAGCCCCCACTTGCTTCTAGGGCTGGCACCTGGGGCTGTCTCGGGGTGACCAGCTGTCCCGTTTGCCTGGCATTGCGGGGTTTCCTGTGACAAGACTTCCAGTGAGAATCCCGGGCACACCGGACAACTGGTCACCCTGGGCGCTCCGGGAGGGTAACTGGTTCACAGGACGATGACGATGGAAAGTGGCGAACATGGTGTGTCGTAGAGGGGAAGGTGGCTGTATGAACACAGGGCTCCCATCGGTTCTCGGGGACACGGTCCAGCTCTGGTATGACACTGTCGGCACGTCTCCACCCGGTACACGGCGGGTGAGAAGCAGGACTGCAGGGCGGAGGCCTTGGGGGGCACAGCTTGCAGAGACACCTTCCCGAGCTCAGGACATGGCCTCCTGCCTCTGGTTGGTGAGAGGCCACTGGCGACCTCCCGCAGGCGGCTCCCAGCAGCTGGCTGCCCGGGGGAGGGGCCTCCTGAGGAGGGAGCGGGAGCGGGAGGGGAGGGCCGAGGAAGCCTCTGGCACAGAGCAGCCGGTTCTGGAACCTTCACCAGCGACAGCGGGCGTTTCTACACTCGGCACGGCCCCGGGGAAGCGGATCTGCCTCTCTTGATCTGAATGATCAGAACGGCGGCCTCGGCATTTGGAAGGAATTAAGAGTTGAATCTGACCCAGGTTTTAATAGTGATAGTCTGTTTCTGTGTATTTTTTTAAAAAATTTTTATTGATTTCAGAGAGGAAGGGTGAGGGAGAGAGAGATAGGAACATCCATGATGAGAGAGAAGCAAGGATCAGCTGCCTCCTGCACCCCACATTGAGGATTAAGCCCACAACCCGGGCCTGTGCCTTGACCGGGAATCGAACTATGACCTCCTGGTTCATGGGTCGGCACTCAACCACTGAGCCACGCCAGTTGGGCAAGAAGCTGTTCAGTATTCTTCCACCAAGACAGGACCTGACCCGTCTGTCCATCCCTCCTGTTGTCTCGGGGTGGGGGGGTCCTAACAGCCCCTCCCCCCGGAGGTCAGTCTCTCCCCACGCTCGGGCCCCACCTACTTCTCAGCCACCCCCACGCCTGCCCCCTCCCTGGCATCCGCTGCCGCCACATTGGAACAAGCTCAAGGGCATCTTCTCGATAGGACACTGCCCATGGCCACACGTCCCTGCGCTGAGGACGCCTGCTTCCGTCCACATTCTCTCCTTCCTCCTTCCCCCCCACCAGGGGTGACGCCCTCCGTCCCCACCATCCCACAGACTCGGCCCTCACCAGGGTCTCCCGCACCCCGCGGCCCACTCCCCTCTCGTTCCTGGTCTCGTGTCCAGCACCCCGTGTGCCTGTGCTGCGGGCGGAGCGGGATTCACACGTGGGCACCGTTCTGCTCTGCTGGGCTCCCGTGCCCTCCGGCCGCCCTGTGCAATGGCCGCTGGAGCCAGCACATGGGCAGCTGGCACAGCTGGGCGGCCTGGTCTGCTGGGCCCACGCACTTCCAGGAACCAGAACTGATCCCCGTGGTGACACACGAGTAATACGGGTGAACTCTCACGCGTTGCATCATCTCCACTGCCCCCCTCTCCCCAGGCGCCTGCCTGGGTCTGGGACGCCCTTGGAGATTCCGTCCGCCGTTCCCCACCTTCTCAGGGACACCCCTCTGTAAGCAGCACAGCCTCCAGCCGGCCTGTGTGGGTGCAGAACCCCGAGTGCCTGTGTTTACCTGTGTCACCTCCCGAATGAGGCCACATTCCATTCGCATTTCAAAACCGCACCCCCCCCCCCCCCCCACCACCACCAAGGAGGTGCTGCAGCGCCCATTCCTGCCTCCTGGGAAGTCTCACTCCTTCATCAGGAGGGAAACCAGGCCGGGATGCGGGGTGCGCTGCTGGGGAGAGCCAGCCCGGGAGCAACCCGGCGGCCCCTGCGTGTGGGTCTCGTGGGCCACCTCACAGCCTCGTCCTCTCCATCCTCGGTGTCACCAGGAGGCGAGTGGGTGCAGAGAGCGTGGCGCATGCGCACCGTGGACTGACTCAGCGTGAGGAAGGTGCGAATCCTGCCTCTGCAGCAGCCTGCAGGGCCCCGGAGGGCACTGTGCCGAGTGAAACACGCCAGACAGTGGGAGACACGTGCCCGGTGGTTTCACGTCTGTGTGGGCTCTGAAACACAAACAAATGCGTAAGCTGAACAGAAACAGACTCTGAGACAGAGGACCTCTTCGTGGTGGCCGGGGGACGGGGGTGCGGGGCTGGGTGAAAGGGTGAGGGGTGAAGAAGTACAAATTGGTCATCACAGAATAGTCACGGGGTGTAAAGTACAGCATGGAGGATAGACATTGTAATACTGTACGTGCTGTCAGGTGGACACGAGATTCATCCGACTGGTCGCTTAGTAAGTACGTAAAATCTAATCACTGGGCTGTACACCTGAAAGGAACATATATTGTAGGTCAACTGTCATTGGAAAATAAAAAATTACCTGAAGTAAAAAAAAGAGTTATGCGTCTTGGTCTTTAAATTGTTTGTTTTGCCAAGGAGAGAAGGTTCTAGAATCCAGAGCCACCTTGACCGCGTGTCTTTTTCTTGGCTCAGACTAAGCTAGCCAACAGGCACACAGACGGTGGCTCAGACTGTATTAACCGCGTGGAAACGTCCCCGAGCTACCGGTCTGAGAGCGACGGGGACCTCAGAGCAAGGCTTCGCCGAAGGAAACCCGGCGGCCGTCCCGCTTCTGCGTCACGCCATGTAGACCAGGGGTCCTCAAACCTTTTAAACAGGGGCCAGTTCACTGTCCCTCAGACCGCGGGAGGGCCGGACTATAGTTTAAAAAAAACTATGAACAAATTCCTATGCACACTGCACATATCTTATTTTGAAGTAAAAAAAACAAAACGGCAAAAACACCCGCATGTGGCCCGCGGGCCGTAGTCTGAGGACGCCTGATTTAGATGCTTTTAGACCCGTGGTCGGCAAACTGCGGCTCGCGAGCCACATGCGGCTCTTTGGCCCCTTGAGTGTGGCTCTTCCACAAAATACCACGGCCTGGGCGAGTCTATTTTGAAGAAGTGGCATTAGAAGAAGTTTAAGTTTAAAAAATTTGGCTCTCAAAAGAAATTTCAATCGTTGTACTGTGGATATTTGGCTCTGTGACTGATGAGTTTGCCGACCACTGTTTCAGAGCAGCCGCGAGCAGGGCTCCGTGGCGAGGAAACGATGGCAGCGGCTCACTTACCTAAGAGAGATCCTTCAGTGAGGTCTGTGTGATGACTGGTGTTTATTTACTTAAAGGAAAATGACCGGGGTTTTAAAAATACCGAAACGAGAGAGTTTGGGGCATGTGCTGACCTGTGCATCCATCCAAGTAGAAGTAGCTTAGGGACGATGAAGCTGTTCAGTATTCTTCCACCAAGACAGGAATGTCATGAGCCGTCTATTGTAAGTTGGGGAAACAGGTACAGGGAAACTATTAAAAACGAATAACGTGAAGAATGTGTATTTTAACAAGTTGTTAAAACTGCGTTTTTTATGAGGCTTCGAGGTGGGGGCCAGGGGGTGGCGGCCAGAGGCCAGGACGCACGCGATGTCCAAGTGGGTGGACATCCTCCCACGTCCTGACGAGCATGTGGCCAGCAAGGTCTCGAGTCTCAGCCTGCTCGTCCGGGAGGTGATGGTCACAATCGTGTCCCCCGCCGGGAGCTGCTGGGGGATTGAACGAGATGGTGTATCCAAAGCAGCTGACCTAAAGCCTGGCCCAGGGGAAGGTCAGGGGTCAGTAAAGAGCCCTTTCACCCCTAGGTCCCGGGCGGGAGCCTGCCGCGGCGCTTACTGTGAGCGTCCCTGTGCACCTGCTCCCCTGGACCTCTGGGCGGTGGGGTCCGATGCCGATGGCTGAGGTCGCTGCCTCGCCCTCGCCGTGTCCTGCCTACCTGTTACCGTGTCCTTGGGACGGCCCTCAGGGAGCCTTCCGTTAAGAGGCCGTAAAATGGGGTCTTCATGAGCTCCATGCACGTGTCTTGTTTCATAATGAAAACAATTTGTTCTTAAAGCTCATTCAGAAGCAGGTGTTTTCAATGTGGGGCCTGTACCTCTAATCAGTGTGGGCTCAGGTCCCTGACAGGGTGCAGGGTGGCCCTGGAGCTGGGAGGGCGGGGGCAGCCAGCTCTACCTGCCCTTCAGCCCTCCTCCTGCACCCCTAGCTCCTGGGCAAGGACGGCTGGGGCACCCTAGGACTTTGGGACAGGCACTGCTGGGCGGGAGGGTGTGTGTGTGTGTGGGGGGGGGCGCTAGAAACACTATCCAGTTACACAAATAACGAAGTTGTGCCTGCACTTTGGGTCAAATAATTATAAACTTTACAGTCACAACAGGGAAACGTCCGCAAAGCTTCGCCCTCCAGGCGGAACAGAGCCCGTCCCCTGTTGTCCCCTGGGCCTGGCCAGAACCTTCCGCGGGTGACAGGCCTTCTCAAGTCCCTTTCCTGGAGTCTCACCAATTGGAGATTTTGTGAAAAGAAATGTGCCGTCCAAGCCACTCAGCCTTGCTCTCGCTAACAAACGCAAGGCGAGGTGAGCACCGGGCCGCAGGGGGAGCCGTGGGCGCAGGTGCGGAGAAGCGTGGGATCGGCTCCAGGTTTGGTTTGTTTGGATCCGGTCACCGTTTTTTCACCGTCAGGCGCTTTGTTGACGTGTCCGACCGCAGCTCCTGCTTCTCTGGTCGGCTTCGTCATTGTCACGTTTCTCCTCGCACACGGTTCCCTGCGGCTTCGCTCCTCGCCTAAGCCACGTGCGTGTCCTGGGGTTGGTGACACTCACTCCCTGTTCACAGAGTCAGAACATTCCAGACCCGGAGAGCACGGGCCCGAGCGAGGTCTGCTCCGTGTCCCCGAACCTGACACGCAGACAAACGAAGGCACAGAATGCCCTAGGCCAGTGGTCGGCAAACCGCGGCTCGCGAGCCACACGCCACCCACACCCGCACTTCTTCTAACGCCACTTCTTCAAAACAGACTCGCCCAGGCCGAAAACCGACTTCTGCGCACGGGCCACGAAGTTTCCATCGCACTGTCCGTGCGCGCCCGCACGTGGTATTTTGTGGAAGAGCCACACTCAAGGGGCCAAAGAGCCGCATGTGGCTCGCGAGCCGCAGTTTGCCGACCACTGTCCTAGGGGGATGTGTCCGAGTCCGAGCGGCGGTGAAGGATTCGAGTCTGGCTTCTCAATGTTCCTATCCGAGCCGGCCACGTTGGTCAGAGTTTAAAAGGCGTGTTGCGCCGGGGAAGGGCCGGGGCGGGGGGGGGGGTGGGGGTGGGGGGCTCCGCAGGCCCCTCGCGGGGCTGGAGAGGGCGTCTCGGGCCTCTTCTGCCGTGGCCCCAGCGTGGCGGGCGCTGTCGTCAGAGCGGGTCCCCATTGGAACGGGCTTTGGCAGAGTTTGGGAGGTGTGCGTGTTACTCCGTGTTCTGACTGGGTTATGAAAACCTTTGGCAGCTGTGGCTTCCAAGTGGAGGAAGAGGGCCAGCAGGATACTGAAAGGCAGAAACGAAAA
Source organism: Cnephaeus nilssonii (assembly GCF_951640355.1). NCBI lineage: Eukaryota > Metazoa > Chordata > Mammalia > Chiroptera > Vespertilionidae > Cnephaeus > Cnephaeus nilssonii. Next base: position 3,563,144 of record NC_137080.1, on the reverse strand, counting down.
CCCAGTAAAACGTCCTGGGTGCTCGTCTCCACCCTCAGGTTCCTCTTTAGGGGACGCAGGGACAGGACCGCGCCCGGGAGTCCTTGACGGCAGAGTCTAACGGGCTGGAGGCGGGGTGTCGGGGAGAGGCCCCAGCGGTTCACAGGGCGCCGCCTCACCCCGCACTCGGGAGGCGGGCAGCGGGGGTGCGAGGAGGTGGTGTCTGTCTTTCTTTCCAAAGAACAGAGAGACGGTCGTGTGTTTACTGCCCTCGAACGGGACGAATAAGCTCATTCCCAGTGTGGCTGTTGTTGTTGTTGTTGTTATTAGTTTTTAGTAGTTTTCCTGTATCTGCTTCACCCAACCTACAAGAGACAGCTCGCGACATTCTTCCAGCTCTTCCCCTGGGTCTTACAGCCCACAAGTGCCGATGATCACTTTACACTTGGGAAGAATTTCCCACGTATCCCTGGTGCTGTTTTCAAAATGCCAGGCAAATGTGACAGAACTAATTTTTGTACCAGTAAAAGTCCCCATTTCATCTCTCATTTTCATGACAGTTCACTGGGTACCTTCTTTTTCCAAAACCAAAGAATCAGAAAAGGCATCTAAACGTGTATGACCGTGACTAGTTTTAAACCTTATAAAGTTGTAAAGGATGTAGCCTGACATTTCCAGGAGCCACCTGCCACCACTCATAGTCATTGCAGCGTTATTGACTGTACTCCTTATGCTGACCTTACATGCCCGTGACTGTAACTACCAACTTATATTTTGTAATCCTTCATCTTCTTCATCCAGACCTCCAAGCCCCTCCCATCTGACAACCCTCAGTGTGTTCCCTGTATGTATAGTCTGTTTCTGTTTTGTTTGTTTATATTGTTCTTAAGATCCCATATATAAGTGAAAGCACATGGTAGTTGTCTTTCTCTGAGTTATTTTACTTAGCGTAATACCTTCTAGGTCCATCCATACTGTCACAAGTGGTAAGATTTTATTCTTTTTATGGCTGAGTAATATTCCGCTATATATATCACTGCTTTCTTATCCAGTCATCTATTGGTGGCCACCTGGGTTGCTCCCATGTCTTGGCTGTTGTAAACAATGCTGCAGTGAACATAGGGGTGCATATATTCTTTGGAGTTGGTTTTTGTTTTGTTTTTTTTCAGATGTATATCCAGAAGTAGAATCACTGTGTCATAAGGCAGTTCCACTGTTAAATTTTTGAGGAAACGCCATGCTGTTTTCCAGTAGTGGCCACACCAATCTGCATTCCCTCCAACAGTGCATGAGGGTTCCCTTTTCTCCACATCCTCACCAGCATTTGTTGTTTGTTGATTTATTGATGGTAGACATTCTGACAGGTGTGAGGTGATATCTCATTGTTTTAATTTGCATCTCTCTGACGATGAGTGAAGTTGAGCATTTTTTCATATGTCTCTTGGCCACCTGTCTGTCCTCTTGGGAGAAGTGTCTATTCAGGTCCTTTGCCCATTTTTTAATTGGATTGTTGGTTTCTATGGTGTTGAGTTGTCTGAGTTCTTTATACATTTTGGATATTAATCCCTTCTTGGATGTATTATTGATGGATATCTTCTTCCATTCAGTGGGTTTGCTTTCGTTTTGTTGCTGGTTTCCTTTGCTGTGCAGAAACTTTTTAGTTTGATGTAATCCCATTTGTTTGTTTGTTTGTTTATTTATTTTTGTTTCCTTCTCCCTGAGGAAAAATATTTTTTAAAAACATTCTTTCTAATACCATATGCAGGCCCTGTTATTATCCTAAGGTAGATTACTACTTGAGTAATAAAGACAGCTGCTCAGCAGACCCATTCTAGGCAGGAGGCGTCCCCTGCGAGGCTTGAATTCCAGTGTCAGGTGTTAGCGTGTGTGTGACGAAGCAGCTTCCACGGAGCCCGCTCCTCCCAGCACTCCGGCGGGCCTGGGGGACTGAGAACACTGGCACAATGTGAGTCAGGTACTGTGCAGAGCTCTCTGTGAACTCTGCTTTCGGGGAAGGTGGACGAGTACACTGTTCTAAACGCTAAGTGTTAAACTTATCCAACAGTGTCCTCAAGGTTTAACATGTAAATTAAGACAGATATTTAATTAAGCTTAAGAAAGAAGTGGTAAATTGGTGTATCTTATTTTCTTAAAGTATATCTGTATAACTCGTAAGAGTGATGACATAATGATAGAGACCCCTTGTTGGCGAAGAGATTATTGTCACGTCTCCTCCAGCCACCATCTTTCTATCGATTTGGAAAGCTGAGCCAGGAGGGAGCTAATGTGATGTGGAGGGGCAGGGGTGAAGAGAACATCAGCAATACTTTACGCCTGAGATTCCAACCTCCCACGTCATGACACTAACCCTTCATTCAGTTACATTCCCAATAGTTCAGTGGAATAGAGAAAAAAATTTAACTAGGAAATTCTGAAGGGCCCATTTATATCTAGAGGCCCAGTGCACAAAATTTGTCCGTGGGGCGGGGGGGGGGGGGGGCCAGGGCTGTGTGTCCCTCAGCCCGGCCTGCGCCCTCTTACAATCCGGGACCTCTCCGGTAGGGTCCCTAGGCCTGGCCGGCGATCAGAGCCTATTGGCGCTTTCCTTTCCCCAGCTGCCGGCCGCTGGCCCCGCCCCCGCCACTGCCACAGCTTGCCATCTGTGTGGTGCTGTTCTCCCCTCCCCACCCCCGACCTACCACCAGTTGCCTCCCTCTGCAGGCAACAGGCGTGGGGTGCAATTGCTTGGCTGGCCTGGGCCTCCCTCTGTGGGTGAACGCTGGCTGGCCCCACACACTCGCCACAGCGTCACCAACCAGGTAGCCTGGGCCTCCCTCTTTGGGGTGACCAGAGGCCCCACCCACCTGGCTGGGACTTCACTATCGGATCGCTGCGCAGAGGGTGGCCTGGGCCTCCCTCTTTGGGGCGATTGCAGAGTCTCCCCACCCTCACGCTCGATTGATCGCCCCGTTGGCCGGTGGCCTGGGCCTCTCTCTTTGAGGCGATCGAATGTGGAGCCCCCTCATCAATCGCCCCACAGAGGGTGGCCTGGGCCTCCCCCTTCGGGGCGATCGTGGGGTGATGGCGGGCCTCCTGACCAATCGCATCGCACCCACCTTGGCTGGCCTGGCGCCAGTGCGTGTCATAGCGTGGTCGTCTGGAAGGTCGTCCAGATGGTCGTTCTGCTGTTCGGTCATTCGGTTGATTTGCATATTACGCTTTTATTATTACAGATGAGCTAGTTAATCTTCTGAATGAAATGAGACATTCACTTTAGAATTATTTTATAGTCTGAAAGCTAATTTTATGCGATTTTAAATGTAGAAATTAAATATTATCATGTAGGTATTATGTAAATATTATCATGTAGCACACCAAAGTGTGCTAATTTCCAATTTGATCTAACTAAATTTGTGTTAAAAAAAATAACATAAAAATTCTCTTTCACTTATTAACTGACTGCATTTCGCAGCCCAGGCACAGCGTGGGTGGCAGAAAGCGTAAGCCATCCCTGGGGGGACGTGAGAGCACAGCCTCCCACGGGCGGGCCAGCTGGAAGTTGCGGGGAGACTCCCCAGAAGCAGGAGAGCCATGGAGAGCACACATCCCGGAACCTGAATGTAACCTCCTCCAAATCCCAGCGGTGACCACCAGAGGGCCAGGCTGCACCAGGCCACTGCCAAGAAGCCCTAACAGTGAGCTAAGTTACCGACTGCTGGATCACAGGCTGCCCGAGTTTGCAGAGCGAGTCCAGACCCGTGAACCTCCCACCGGAACAGAAGCCTCCAATCATTAGGAGAGCACAACAGGAATCACTGACGTGACTGTTCTCTGCCAGCTTCAAGCCCTGCCCTTTGACAGCTCAAGCCAATAAGACAAAGAACAGGAAATGTGATCATGGGAGGAGGTGGGGGGTGGGAGGTGGGGGCAGAGTGGCAAAGGTGGCCAAACGGGGCTGACTCTAGTGGTCTTAGGTGTTGGATTTAGTAGCCAATGACTTTAAGACAGCTATCAATGCATTCAAACAAACTAGGTTCAAAGAATTAAAGGAAAAATGGTCTTAATGAATAATAGAGAATCTCAACAGAGAAACAGAAACTTAAAAGTGGAAATTCTAGAACTGAAAACTATAATAAACTGAGATGACAAATTGACTAAATGGGCTCAATAGCAGATGGGAAATGGCAGGAGGAAGCATAAGTGAACTTGAAGGTAGACCAATAGAAACAACCCAGTCCTGAGAAAGAAAAAAGGCGTAGACTAACGGTGCCCCAGGAGACCTGAAGGACCACCTCGGGGGGCCGGCACGCAGAACCCCAGTCCTGCCTGTGCATCCGGCTTGCGGTCAGGGAGGGATGGCAACACGTGAGAGCTGCCATCTGCCAGGAATGAGTGTGAGGGGTTGGTTTTTGTTTTTCTTTTTAAAAATCTTTATTGTTGAAAATATTACACAGGGGCCTCTATGCCGGTGAGGGCACCCTGTTCCAGGCGATGGTGCAGACTCCCGGGCTTCCTCCCTGTCTCTCATCTCCCTGGAATCCTGTTCTGTCCTGGAGCCAGGCCATCTGCTCTGGGCCTTTCCACGTTCAACCTTCCAGACTTTTCCTCTCCTTGAGCAGCTCCTCCTCCCTCTAGCCTGAGCTTTTAAGATGCCTCTGGTTTCCTAAGTAAGAAACTTCCTGTCCCGCCCCCTGGACCTCACTCCCTTCCCCATTGGGTGGTGGGGAGACAGGTGGTTCCTCAGCTTAAACTCTTAAACCCCGTGTGTTGCAGGCAGATCTGCACCTTGGAGCATTCGTGCTCCTGTCCGTGTGTCTGGGCTGCCGTCACCCTGCTCAAGTAAATACCCTTCTTTTCCCTTGAATTTCCCTCTGAATCCAGCTCATTGTGGAAGGACCTGTTTATGCCCCACCTTCTTCGTGTGTCTGACTGGCTGGGCACCCAGGTCATTTCTTGCTCTGAAGTCCTGTTGTATTTACCAGGACAGCCAGTCCCATTCACGTTCGATCTCGATGGCTCTGCCCTTGCTTCATAGGAGTTGACCTGGACTCCCTTGGCCATGGACAAGCTCCTCAGCGAGGTGGAAACCAGGCACGCACCTCGCTGGCACCCCCCAGCCTTGTCTACATCCCCACGCCAACCACGCCCGTGGGAGCTGCCGGGAAACAGCTGAGGATCCGCTTCTCTACCTGCAGCTCATTGGTGCTTCTTGCGTACCCTAAAAGCACTCGTCGTTGGAATTAAATTAAGTTGCCCAATTAGTGCCCTCAGATCACGTTCCAGATGTTTTTATTAGGCCGAGGATCCGTAGTGACACCCTTTCCCCTCGTGGAGGCCCAGCCCGGATGATTTTCGCTGGGATTACCATCGTTTTGAACCGTCATTAGGCTCCGTGATGGTGTCTTCTTGTTGGTTTGAAATGGAACCTGCCCATGGAGGTGCACAGGACACTGTTTTGGCCAGTGATAAATGTAGCCAGGGCACCCCACACCCTAGGGCAGTGGTCGGCAAACCGTGGCTCGCGAGCCACATGCGGCTCTTTGGCCCCTTGAGTGTGGCTCTTCCACAAAATACCACGGCCTGGGTGAGTCTATTTTGAAGAAGTGGCGTTAGAAGAAGTTTAAGTTTAAAAAATGTGGCTCTCAAAAGAAATTTCAATCGTTGTGCTGTTGCTATTTGGCTCTGCTGACTCATGAGTTTGCCGACCACTGCCCTAGGGTCAAGCTGAAGGCGTACGTGATGCTGTTAACACCGATGAAGAGTTTAATGGCTACTGATTTCGACCTAAGAGCTGATCAGCAATGGTTGAGTTTACACCTCATTCTTAGAAAATCACATCTCGGGCTCATAGGTCGTGTCAGGGTCTTCCCTTCTCCCTCAGCAGCACCAACAGCGCTGAGTGGGACCTCTCCTGGCGGAGAACCCTGGGATGTTCTAAGCTCACAGGCTCGTGTGTGCGTTCATCCAAGACGACGGCGCGACGGCAGCTGCCAGTCCTCGGGGCCCTTTCCCCGGGGGTTCAGGAGCAGGCGAGTCCCCCCCGAGTGTCCAGGTCTTTCGAACACCTGCATTTCCCGCCTTCTTTATTCCCTGGGTCTTCGTATGTGGGAGACATTCTGCTGCTCCCGTTTAAAGGATCACGTAGAACCAGAACTTGAAGGCACGTCCAATAGGACCTGACAACTCAGTTATCATGACAACTCAAATTCACGTTACGTCTGTTTGGATTCCAACAACTAGGAAGCGCTAAGAAAAGCCCTCGGCTGCAAACCCCTCTGAGGCATCTAATTGCTCTGGAGTTGTGCTTTCTGCGCAACGAAGCCGTGTAATCCCTCCAGCATCACCGACGCCGTTGACGGAGCACTGGGTCCGATCGGCTTTCCGCTCGGGCCGAGGGCCGCCGTTGTCCTGGGTGCCAGTGGCTGCGGGGACAATGAGGAACAGCATGGGTGCGCGGGGGTTCGTGAGCAGTCAAAGCGGTTTTTGAAATCCTGGCATGTGTACGCTGGGAACAAGATGCCCCCTTGTCCTGGGTAGACGGCCTCCGGGAAAAGACACGGACGTCTGTGGCTTGGACTCGGACTTGGGTACCTTGGACGAGAGGTGGTGTCGGTCTCCCTGGGAGCTACACGTCCTAGCGCTTCACTTCGGGAAAACGGCCTTCGCCTAGGATGCCCGTTGGCTTCGGGGCCCGCTGGCCGCTCCTGGAGCAGGAAAGACGCTGCCGGCCCCGAGCGCGGCGACAGCAGGCCGCGAGCCGGAGCGGACAGGAGGCCGCGGCCCCGCGCTCACACACACGCCTCGGAGGTCTGTGGCCGAGTGTCCGCTCCCTCTGGACACGTGTGTGAGTGTGTGCGTGCGCACGTGTGTGCTTCTCCTTACCGGTACGTGAGTTAGTTTCGTGCTCTGAAGAGATGGCCGGTCCCCAGCCCCGGAACCGGAGGCCAGGCTAGGCGTTTTGAGCAGGAGGGGGTTAATGAAAGCGTTCGCACGGCAGCCGTTTTGGAGGGGCCAGGGAGTGAGGAGGGGAGGACAGGACGGGCAGCTCTCCCGGCGGCTCGGCCCGCCACAGCGCTCCAGAGCCTGCGGCCCCTCATCCCTGACCTGGGGGGCGTAGGACCTGGGAGAAGGGGGTGGGGGGGGGATGGGAGATATCTGTAATACTATCAACAAAAAAATATATTTAAAAAGAAATTATACCCTTGGCCGTTATTGCAACTGGCAGAAAATATTTATAAATCGATGTAAAAGATGCACGTGACCAATGTTTACATTTTACTCAAGGAGCATATGAGCAAGCATGTTTGAAGATCACGAACCCGTTGCGAGATGAGGCCGGGTGTTTTGGGGCTAAGCGAAGCCCCCTGTCTCTGTGTGTTTCCTTGTTCTCCAGTTTGACCTGGTGTGCGCCAATGCCTGGATGCTGGACCTCACACAAGCCATCCTGAACCTGGGCTTCCTGGCCGGAGCCTTCACCCTGGGCTACGCAGCGGACAGGTAGGCCGCAGGGCGACAGCCACTTCACACACTGTGTCCCCGCGGGGGGTGGGGCTGAGATGGCCACGGTTAGAGAAATATTCCTGCTGAGTGAGCGCCACGGTCCTTCCTCTCCTCCTGACAGTCTTCTTTCCTTCTTAAACCGCACGTCCTTTCTCCTGGAGCCGCACAGTGGGGGGCTGCTCCGTGGGCGGGAGGGCGTCCCGAGGAGGTGGCGGCTGCACTGGGGGGAGGTGGGGGATGAAGGGGTGCTGGCGGGCGCTGCTGCCACCGCGGAGCCGAGTCTCTGGCTTCCCCAACTCCCTGGCGATTGATTCATTTAGTCGTAGGGCAGCCCCTCCCAGGTTTGTTTCATTTAATTAAAAAAAAAAAGACCGGTCTTTTAGTCCACAGATTTAACGCTCTGCAGAGAAAAGGTTTTCAAACTCCTAAGGGCGTCGTATCTACTGTCCAGCACCCGCGAGTGGCCCAGGCCGCGGCAGGCGCAGTGCGTGCCCGTGGCTCCGGTGGCCACGCCTTCTCTCCAGATGCTTCGTGTCCCGCACTGTGGGTGCTAGCTGCTCTGTTCATGTCTGGCGATTCCTTTATCCCAATTCCGACGACGGAAATGCTTGTAGCAGTTTAACCCCACTCTCCGGACCCGCCAGCCCAGGGGTAGGGCTGCCATGTCTGGCTGACCAGTGCTCCGGGCACTCCAGCCCGGCCTGGTGGGACCTGGCGACCATGTTTGCAGTGGGCGGTGCTCAGGGTACCCCCAGAGACCTGCCCACAGCAACGAATGCGCTAACTCAAGGCGACAAAGCACCCCACACCCTGTGGCCAGTGACGAACTGAGTTTGACCAGACCAGGACGTCGGGATGGTGGCGCCTTCGGTCTCCTGTCCTTCCCTTCGTCCGCTCGGAGCGCCTCCTGCTGTCCCCACGGCCCTCTTCTGCGCGCGACTTGCTCCTTGGTCCTCCGTGTCCGGGGCTCTCTCCCGTGTTTTCCGTGTCTTTTCCTGCTGTTTCTCCTCCCAGCCCTTTCAACCCATCTTTCCTTTCTTAACCTCCCCGGCTGCCTGCGGTTTGGAATGGAGCGGCATCTATTTCGTACGCACTGCTTTCATCCTGTTGTTGCTCTTCTTAGTTGAACATTGGCGTTTGCTTCTTCTGCATGTGTTTCTGGCACCACCCACAAACATGTCTTCACACGGAAGAACTGGTGCTGGCCGGTGTTCTAGGGCCCCGCTGTGTTAGGGGGAGACGTCTGGGTCCTGGGGAGACGACAGACCCAGGAATCCTTCTGCCTCACTGCCCGGCCAGCCACCTCTCCGCTCCTCCTCCTCTTGGGAGCCTGGGAGGAAAGGGTACCAAACAAGGTGACAGGCCACAGGTCTGTGAGGAGCCCCCGCAGGCGGGGCGGGAGTGAATTAGCCAGGAGGCCACTTCTGCCTCCGCTCCGCTGACAGGCAAGATGCTCTACCTGTGAGCGAGAGATGCGGGAAGTGCCAGGGAAAATGTTATCAGGTCAAATCTCTTAAAGGTCATTGGCGACAGATTTTCACAGCCGATAACTCGGCACAACGCTACGGAACCATTCAGCAGCAGACTGGCAGCTTTTTTGTACACGGTACCCTGTTCCCTTTTCCTAAACTACTTAATCGTGTGATGTAAACGGCGACATAAAATACAAAAGAACAACTCACGTTGGTTTGGACTTTATAAAGAATTTTCACTGTCGAAAAGTAAAACAAACTAACAAAAAAACAGAAGCGAGCAAGCCGAGTCTTGGCGCACAGAAGGGACTTACCCACGTCCTGCCCCTGACCCCCGCCCCCCCCCCCCCCCCCCAGCGGCACCTGCCCTGCAGGCCGCAGCGGGCGGAGCGCGGCTCAGGCGACCCGCCCTCTCCCGCTCAGGTACGGCCGGATCCTCGTCTACCTGCTATCCTGTTTCGGTGTTGGCGTCACCGGCGTGGTGGTGGCATTCGCACCAAACTTCCCTGTGTTTGTGGTCTTCCGCTTCTTACAAGGCGTGTTTGGAAAGGGGATGTGGATGACCTGCTACGTGATTGGTAAGTCATGCCTCGCCCCTGCCTGCCTGGGAGCCGGGGCTTGGGGGGGGGGGGGGGGCTGCGGGCTCGTCTGCCTCTCTGTGCGGGATGGTGCCTCTGCTGCAAACGGGAGGGCGCAGGGCAGGACGCTGCCTCTCTGGGAACGGCAATGCCACCTTACTCTGGGACCAAATATGGGCTGTCACGCAATACGGGGGTGACCCCTCTCCAGCACTGCCATCCTGTTATCACAGGATTGTTTGGCTTTGCTTTATGAGAGGTTAATTTTTATTAAAATTTCAGTAGTTCCTTGAAACGTTTTTGAAGAACGTTCCGTGTGTTTCTGTGGTAGAGCTCGAGATGACTCTCCCGTGTTATTCCTTCCGCGTAAGTGGAGAGCGTGGCAGCACGCCGAGGGTGACTGAACGCGAGGAGCCTTCCGGTTAGGGGACCTTGGCTCTCCCCCTAACTAGAGGGTGACCTTCTGGGAGTGAAGGAGAGGACGCCATCCCTCCGCTCTTCGCTCACGTCACTGGGAGAGTCCTGGCCGCTGCCGTTGGCTGTTTCCGGGGGTGTCTGGACGGTCCCCTCCGCGAGTCACGGTGGATGGGTGGATGGGTGACCAGGGAGATTTGAGGGTCACTCCCGATCCTTGGGCTCCCACTCCCTCCTGTTATGCGAGGCAGTTCCTGCCCAAGCAGCGCCCCTTTGGAGACCCTCGGAAGGTCTTCTAATGGGCGAGGAAGGAGAGAGAGTGTTAGGAGGGTTGACTGTCGCTGGCTGGGCGGAAGGGATAACTTTGAAATATGAAGCGTTTTTAAGGAAACCCAAGTCTAGTGAACGTTAAAAGTTGTGGTGTTAGGGCAAGAAGGGAGATCAGAATAGACTTAGCCACAGACAGAGACCGATTCGGGGGGAGGAGGTGGGGAAAGGATGCCAGCCACAAGAATCTTCAGTGATTTCTGTGTGTGTCCATCTTCGCCCAAGGATATTTTCTTCGTTGATGTTCAGAGAGAGTGGCAGGGAAGGAGAGAGACACAGAGAGAAACATCGATGTGAGAGAGACATACTGATTCATTGCGTCCCTCAGGTGCCCCGCCTGGGGCTGGGGATAAAACCTGCAACCGAGGCACATGTGCCCTTGACCCGAATTGAACTGCGACCGTTCAGTCTGCGGGCCGATGCTCTAACCATTGCGCAAACTGGCCAGGACCCACCACTCCCCATCCCCAGGGATTTTTAAAGAAATATCACACACATGAAATGTCCAGCACTGTGGAGAGAGTTAGCATTTGAGAGAAGCTATCTTGTGGTAGTGAAAAAAAAAATGTGTAGAGTCTAATATTCCTAACGAGTCTCCTAAGGAGACGATGATATGCATATTTTTAGAGAGCAGTGATCAAGTCTGACCAGTCTGTTATGTTTATGTTTTCCTAATTACAATGCCTTTCCAGAATAGTCATCATGGACGCGTTCCTAAAACCAACACTCACATTGTTTGTATTCCCAGAGGAGTGCGGGCTGGCGCGAGAGGGGCGGGAGGCCGAGGGTGACGGGGGAGGACAGCGCGCGGCCCGCTGTCAGGCTGTCTGGGAGCACGCTCCCGCGCCCGCCCGCCCGCCCGCCGGGGAGGCTGGGGCTGGGCGAGCTCCGTGGCCCTCGCGCAACGCGGGCGATGCAGCAGGTGCAGCCTCTGTTTGTTCGCGTCGGAGCCGATCTTGAGGTTCCCCGGCCTCTGTGTTTGTTTCCCCTCAGTGACAGAAATCGTGGGTTCGAAGCAGAGGAGGATTGTGGGAATCGTGATTCAGATGTTTTGCACTCTGGGAATCATAATTCTCCCGGGAATCGCCTACTTCATCCCCAACTGGCAGGGCATCCAGCTGGCCATCACGCTGCCCAACTTCCTCTTCCTCCTCTATTACTGGTAACGTGGCGTTCGTCGTCATTGAATGCATGCTTACTCCATGGCAGTGCGCACTCTACGCTTCCAGGGCAACGGGAACATGAAAACCATTCAGGGCTTGTGCTAGCATCTGCAGAATGGCAATGGGTGTTGAGAATTGCTAGAGAACTGGAAAATTCATAGAGATTATTTATTGATTATTTGACTAATAGTTGTTACTCAACTAAATTAATGAAATAGCAAAACACAAATTATATTTTATTTTGTAATATCTTCATGAAAACTACAAGGCAAAAAAAAACCCCCCACACATATCTGCCAACAAGTATTTCAACACAAAATAAATGCAGTGACGTTGATTTGCTCCTCTGTATATTCTGTGAAGCAAATTAATATTGCTCAGAGATTCTCTGAGGAATAAGGAAATGTTAAGAGCGTGAGAAACGTCACCAGAAAGCTGCAGGTCTATGCATTGGACTCCTAGTGGAGTGAACCTATTTCAATCCTTCCTCTCACTTTAATCCATGGGCAAATCTGCTTACATCATTTGGGGTTTTAACCGTGTCCCGAATGCTCACTAAACCCCAGCTCTTTCCATGCGTAATGAGGACGCTGGATCCCAGAGGCACCTGGTCTTGCAGTTACATATGTAATATGTAACTGTGTGTATCGTGAGCAAGGGTCCCGCTATCGAGTGAGCATCTTTTCCTTCCCAAAAAAACCTGCAAAGATCACCTGTGTTTTTTAGAATCTTCTAAACTCGAAGATTCTCCTACATTTGCATCGAATGGAAAGACCCATCTTGATAGAGAAACTCGAGTCATAAAAGTCCAGGTTTTGAAATTCCGACTCGTAACTCAGAAATGCTTTCTCCTTCCAGGGCGGTTCCCGAGTCTCCCCGCTGGCTGGTGACTCGGAAGAAAGGAGACGAGGCCTTAAAGATCCTGCGGAGCATTGCCAAGTGCAACGGGAAGTTCCTCTCGCCCAGCTACTCGGAGGTACTGATACCTGTCACTAACACAGCCGTGGCTAAAGTGGGTGAATTCGTTGTTGATGCGCATGTTACCAAACCACTAAGTCATGTTAGTTTGGCTATAAACAAAAGAAAACCGCGGCGAGGGTCAGAAGGTGCGTTAAAGCAGAAGCGTTTGTGAAGTTTAGGAGCGTTGTGTTGAGGTTCCCTGGGCATTTAGTCCACACTTCCATAGTCGCACCAGGCTACTTGAGTTACTGTACTCGGCCTGCTGTACAGCCCCATTGTATTGACTCCTTCATTCATCGTCATTGAACAAACTAGAAATCTCTTCTGGACGTTCAGTTGAGTCTAAAGATTTGTCTTTGCCTTTAGTCTCAGAAACACTGTGTCTGTGAACCAGAGCTTGAACCAGAACGTAATACTTCAGCCTTTGGAAGTGCATATGCTGGCTGCCCTGCCTTATCCCCCTCCTCTTTCCTCCCTCCCTCCATCTCTCTCTTCCTTCCTTCATTCTTCTTTGCTTCCTCCAGCTAAGGCTTTTGGGTACCCCTGTATCGCTGCTCTAAGAGAAATTGGGGGGATTAAAAAAGCTCATCACTTGTCTTCAGGAAGGTCTGATGTGCAGTTGAAGACACACATATGTTTGGAGCACCCCCAGAATAACTAGGGGACAGCATATAGAATAGGTGACCATGCTGAGCTGCAGAGACGTAAGTGAATGTGGAATAACAGAAGGTTATTATGAAAGGAGTCAGTGAAGAATTCGGGGAGGATATGAAGCTTGGACACAACCCTTTAAGAACATGAGGTTGCGAACATTGCTTTCTTCGTAGCATCCAGTTTGTTTTGATGGAAGCGTTCTGGTGAAACGCGAGGTTTTGTTGGTTTTAGTGCCGCCTCTCCGGCCCCGGAGCTTGCTCAGATATATCTGGGTTTCTGCCGTCTCCTCTCGCCCTCACGTTAGGCTGCAAGCAGTGGGCTCTGTGTTTACGAGGGTTCCAGTGACCAGGTGCCCCCGTTGGGAGCAGATTAGTGATGGGCCTGAGGCTCACAGATCACAAGTACACGGTAGAGATACGACATCGTCTGGTTAGCCACTAAGACCAGTTGATCCCTCTGCTCTCGGGGCACAGTTAAGCTGGGTATTCCTGCTCAGCTTCTCTCAACACACTAGCTAGCGGTCTTCACAGCTGGCTCCGATGTGTGGTCATTTGTACTCAATCTTATGAGTCAAATGAATATTTTTGCTCTCCATTCAGCAGTACCCTGAAGACACGGCTGTGTCGTCCCAAAGCTAAGCCTATGTAAGCGCTAAATCAAGGTTTTGAAAACACACATTACCCGGGCATGTCCCGTGTTATCATGAGAATTACGAAGAGGCCAGAGGGTGGTTCCCCGGGCAGTGGCTCTAACGGTCCTGTGAGTGTCCAGTTCAGGCCACTCGCGTGGACCCACTGCCCGCTTCGAATCCATGCGCACCATAGAGGTCACCGCGGCTTGGGGCAGAGCTGGCCTAGAGGGTGCAGCTCCGTGTTCCCCTCGTCACAGAGCCTTGCTGACCTCCCAACCCCAGCCTGTTCCGTCGCTGGCACCAGGGGTCCCAGTTTGTTTTAGGGGTACCGGAGGACTAGCTAAAGTGACCCCAGGATTCTCCATACTACAGAAGACACCCTAAATTCACTACATACTGGGACTACTGACCCACTGGGCTTTAGTGAAGGGAATGGGAAATGTGGGAAGTTCAGAAGTAACCAAAGAAAAGTTGATGCCTCACTTTAGTAATTAGTAATGACTGACTAATCACAGGCAGTAATTAGTAAAAGGTTATTGTGAAACACCAGAGAGGAAGCTGAAACAGGGAGCCCTCAAGTCAACATGAAATGAGGCTCGGACACATTGTCGTAAAGCAGCTTAGATAGTGAGAAGGCCACTCCATTCGGTGACTCAAGTAACTGCGGCCCATGTCCCTGACTGTGCTTCGCAGTGATGGGTTAGAATATTACGTTTTCTAAAATGACAGGCAATCCGTCGGTAGTTATGGTGGATCAACCTCAGGAAACAGTTCACGTTTTGCTTATAATTTCCAGAGGGATAAGCAAGAAATGACTCAGGTCAAGTTAGCCTTGCAGGATAATCTAACTAAAGCATTGCTTGTATGATAAAACTTTTTTTTTTTTTTGCTCAGGGGATTTTTAAGGCTGATCTTTTGTCTTTTATTTTAGCAGAAGAAATTGGGGCAATGTTGGATTCGATCCACCATTCAGCCAGGTAGATTATTCTGAGAGTTGGCTGTCCTATAAATCATGCCGGTTGTATTTCACATGGACGTCACTCCTTTCTTGGGGGAATCACCTCTGGCTCTCTGGCTCACTGACCCCTTGGCTTTCATTTGCCAAAGTTCCTGGCTGGCCGCTGACTGGTGAAGAGACAGCAGCAGGTAGACATGCAGGTGATCCGAATGTTAGGCGCTCTGGATATACCAATACTGCAACTATGATTCACAGCAAAGAAAGCCTCAAATCGAAAACCAGGGCAGCACAGCTGGTGTGGCTCAGTGGTTGAGCATTGATCCATGAACCAAGAGGTCACCAGTTCGATTCCCAGTCGGGGCACATGCCTGGGTTGCGGGCTTGATCCCCAGTAAGGGGTGAGCCGGAGGCAGCCGATCAATGTTTCTCTCTACCCCTCTCCCTTCCTCTTTCTAAAAAAGCAATGCAAACAAGGCAAGTGGGTTGAGCTCATAGGAAGTTCTATAGAAAAACTAGAGGCCCAGTGCATGATTGAATCATGCACGTCAGGGTCCCGATGGACTCACCATCATGTATCCCAGCAGGCCAGGCGGCACCTCCACCTCCTCGCCCCTCAGACTGCGGCCCTTCGAGTCCATCGGGACCCTGACGGATGGCCGGGGTGAAAAAGCGCCCCACAGGGGCAGGCCGGTTAACCCGGACTTCACAGGGCAGGAGGTGAAGCGTGTGCGCAGAGCGACGGGGCGTAGGTGGATGCGGTGCTTCTCCATGTCTTCCTCGTCGCTGCTCTCCATCCTCTGCCGGGTTTCTGTGGCTCGCTGACTGAGGCCAGAGCTCGCTCCCCACTTTTGATGATCCGCGGCCGCTGAGGGGGGTCTCCCCTGCTGTTGAGAGGCGCAGGGGGTGTGACCCCCTCAGCGGCCTGGATCTGGCCGTTGAGAGGCACAGGGGGCGGGAGTCCCGCCCCCTGTGCCTCTCAACAGCAGCGTAGCCCCGCTCAGTGGCAGCGGATCCTGCCTCTCAATGGCCGGATAGGCCACCCTGAGTCCCGCCCCCCAGCCTCCGCCGCCCAATCGTGGGCATAGCGGAGTGATGGTAATTTACATGGTACGCTATTATTAGATAGGATGGGAAAGAATCAAAGGAGGGGCGGAATGTGAAACTCTAGGTAGTTACCCAACGTGGGAGGAGGATTCACTTACGCACCTGGTTCAATTGCCAGAGGAGGGTTTAGTGATTCAGCACGTTTTCGGTTATCTGGATGGCCTTGGATTGTGGTAGATTACATTATTGTTTGAAATATTCACATCCCCCTCCTTTCCATTGGGTGGAAATATTCCCTGGCTCCTTTGATGTTGGGCATGACAATGGAATTTGCTTAGTTCCCACGGTGGATGGAGTGAATGTCCTGCCCGTTGACCTTGGGCTTGGTCATGTGGCTGCTTTGGCCAATGGTAGGTCATCAGATGTGACATAGGAGTCTTGAAATGGGCTGTGTGTTTGGGTTTGACCTCTGCACTTCAGCCGTTGCAGTGAGAAGAATATTCCCAGATCTCACTGGCCCCAGAGGAGACCGAGCTGCTCCGGCAAAGCTCCCCCAAACTACAGCGGTCTCCCAGCCAACCCACCAACGTGCGGGCTAAGGGAATGCTCGTTACTTTATGCCACTAAGGTTGATGTTTGTTATGCAGCATTATTTATCAATAGCCAACCAGTACATTGACCAAACAGCCATTGACCTGGATTACACAACTAGAGTACTAGCTGTAGGAGTAACTTAGCAGCAGTTTTGTTTTCATTTTTTTAAAGGATTTTAAAGGCTCTTATTTTAAAGATCCCCACCTCTCCCCTACATTCCTCCGCCTCTTGTCTTTGTATGGAGTGTGCTGGTGGAAAATTGTATATTACAACTCTAGCTAACAAAGAGCCTCTAATACTACAGACCTGAATATGTCCATATTTATTAGTGATATTGTTGTGCTCTGTTGACCCAAAAAAATAATAAAGTATGATTGTGATTTCCTTATTTTTATGCTCTTCCAATACAGTTCATTGTTCATAGCTAATTTACAGATTCTTAAAACGTACGTACAGATGCTGCTAACTTACAACAGGGTCATGTCTTGATAAACCCATCATAGGTTGAAAATATCATTAGTCAGAAATGCATTTAAAACACCCAACCTCCTGAACATTACCGCTTAGCCTGGCCTACCTGAAATGTGCTCAGAACACTCACATTGCCCTACAGTTGGGCAAAGTCATTTGACACAAAATCTGTTTTATAATAAAGGGTTGACTATGTCATAATTTATTGTGTGTATCACTTTCGCTTCCTCATAAAGTCGAAAAATCTTAAATCAGTCATAAGTAGAGGAATGTTTGTACCAGATATTCATACATAAACATGCTCACGGGCAGTTCCCATGGCGACATGGTTAGGTGACATCATGAACTGACATTTGAGCCCTGTCTGGGTGGCCCAATTGGTTGGA
The DNA here is from genome assembly GCF_951640355.1 of Cnephaeus nilssonii. Classification (NCBI taxonomy): domain Eukaryota; kingdom Metazoa; phylum Chordata; class Mammalia; order Chiroptera; family Vespertilionidae; genus Cnephaeus; species Cnephaeus nilssonii. The sequence continues at coordinate 3,546,013 of NC_137080.1, read as the reverse complement.
GCATTGTCCCTTACATGAAAATGTTAGGGTTCCATTCCTGGTGAGGACACATACCTCGGTTGCAGGTTCAATCCCTAGTCAGGGCAGGTAAGGGAGGCAACCAATCCATGTTTCCCTCTTGCATCGATGTTTCTGTCTCTCTCTCCCTTCCTCTCTAAAAAATTCAGTATCCTCAGGTAAAGATTAAAAAATAAGAACTGACATCTGAGCTTTCTGATCCCGAAGGGATCATCATCAATGTACATGATCCCACTCTTTGATATTGTTCCAAAATGGAGAAGATTCAAACCTCATTAGAAAATGCCAGGCGAAGTTTTAGAGTTCCTGTTACCAGGGAGACCTCCAACCATGTCTTCTGTAGTTAATGAATTGTCACACAAACAACATGGACACAGAGAGGGACTTTCCAGCGTGGAATGTCTGTCTCTGACAAAAGGGGGATTTTGATAAACGTAGTTTCTGTTCTTCCGAAAGAGGAACCGCACCAGGATCCTGGCTCTCAGAAGGTCGGGAAGGCTGTGTGGTATTTTGGTCCCACAATACACTGTGCTGTCTCTGTCGATGTGGTGTGCAATTATCATCTCAGTCTTGGGACTTGAAAACTGTCTGCATGGAATTTATTTCAAAAGGTCCAGAGAGCCTGGCCAGCATGGCTTAGCGGTTGAGCATCGACATATGAACTAGGCGGTCATGGTTCGATTCCCAGCCAGGGCACATGCCCTGGTTGCGGGCTCGATCCCCAGTGTGGGGCATGCAGGACACAGCCGCTCCATGATTCTCTTTCATCATTGATGTTTCCATCTCTCTCTCCCACTTTCTTCCTCTCTGAAAACAATAAGAATATATATATTTTTTAAAAGGTCCAGAGAAAGGAAGTTAGGCCCCGGGAGTACCAGGCGGGCTCTAGTGCCTGCCCGTGTCGAGAGGGGAACGGTGTCATCCAGAAAATGCTCGGAGACGTGGGACAGGAGGTCGCTGGGAACTCACGCAGTGCGCTCCCCTAACAGAGGGCATGCCTTGTCCTGGACGCCACGCAGTGGCTGTCGGTTCTGCCAGCGAAGCCTTAAAGTGACACACGAAAGTGACCGCTGTAATGCACGTGCCAGTGCCCTTCAGACTGTCAGGAAGAGGGACGACTTCTGAGGCTGCAATAGAGGAAGGCCATGAAAGCCGGCCGGCGGGCTGGGAGGCCCGAGGGCCTGTCCTTCCCCAGCGGGCGGCTAGAGGTTCTTTCCACGGAAGGACATTCAGCCAACACCTCCAGGTCCGCGGACTCTCACGTGGCCCGAAAGGTAGTGAGGGGGGTTCCAGAGCATCAGGTGCAATCCCAGGGGCGTGTCCCCGAAAGAGTGAGCTTGCAGCCTGGAGGGGCCAAGCAGATGCCGCGCCGGAGGGGAGCTCTTTGAGGGAGGAACCCCTGGAGGGACAGGCCTCCCTCCCTCAGCCTCACCTTCCAAAACCCTTGAAATCACTGGGCCACCCTTCGTCAGAAGCTTAACTCTTTCAGGAAAGCACCCCGGGAGCTGAGGGCGGAGCGCGAGCGGCTGTGAGCTCCGTGTGCGGCCGCCGGTCGGTCCCGGTGTGCGTGGCGGTCACTATGAGGAGCCGGAGCGCAGCACCCAGGGCCACTGAAGGGCTCAGGTGCTGGCGAGCAGGGCGGCCACGGCCCGCTGCCCAGGACGGAGGGGGGGGGGGGTTCCTGGCATGTGGGAGTTTCGGCGCTCACCCGAGAGTCGCGGGCAAACTGAGACAAGGGGTCGCCCTGTGACAGGTCAGGCCTCACCTTCCTGGCTGTGCTCGGAGGAAGGTGCCAAGGTCAGCTCTTGCCGGCTTCACCCTTCACCAGCCCCTCCCGGAAGGTGCCTGGCTGCCCCAGGGCGGGATCCAGCATCGTCCAGGGTGGATGCAGGCTGGAGCCCAGGGGCCGGCCAAGCTGCCTCTTTCTCCCCCAACTCCTAGTTTTCTTCCTTCCTCCCTAACTTCCTCCTTTTCTTCCTTCCTCCCTTCCTCCTTTCCTTCCTTCCTTCCTTCCTTCCTTCCTTCCTTCCTTCCTTCCTTCCTTCCTTCCTTCCTCCCTTTCTTCCTTCCTTCCACACTTTTACAGCCTTTATTTAAAGTGATATTTCACTTCTTAAACCACTTTATTGCTGTGTGTTTGGCCTATGACAGTGGTCGGCAAACTGCGGCTCGCGAGCCACATGAGGTTCTTTGGCCCCTTGAGTGTGGCTCTTCCACAAAATGCCACGTGCGGGCGCGCACATACGGTGTGATTGAAACTTCGTGGCCCATGCGCAGAAGTCGGTTTTCAGCTCTCAAAAGAAATTTCATCGTTGTACTGTTGATTTTTGGCTCTGTTGATTAATGAGTTTGCCGACCACTGGCCTATGAGAACATGTGTATTTAATGTACTCAGCTCGCTCAGACCCCCTTCCCACGTAGTCCTCACTCTGGCTCTCAACCTCGGCCTGCTAGACTGGGGCCTGGCCCCGCCCGTCTTCTGCCTGTTCTTTCTCCCCAAAGTAGGACCCCACAGCTTGCGTCTTCTCTCATCCCTTGCCCCAAAGCTCAGTGCTGCGCCCTCTTTCTTGATGATGGTGCCATTCTCCAGGGGGTCCCAGGCCATAGAGGGCAGGGCCAGCCCAGGGAAGACGGGAGGGTGTCCCCTCCCCGCACCGGCCTCCCCGCTGGGGGAACAGGTCAGTCCCCCCTCTCATCTTCCCTCCCCGCTGCCTCCTCCACCCCCCTCCACACTCCCTGCTCTGAGACCTGAGGCGCCACCACCCCCACAGGCAAGGCCAAGGGCTTTGACACAGGGCCGAGCTCCAAGCCCTGCCTAGTGACCTTCAGGGCCACTTCGTTCGTCTTTAATTAGTTACATAACCGGGGTCACGGGCTCCTCCTCTTTCCTTCTTAAAGGCTGACCCTTGCCCTGCAGGGCCGGGGCCTCCCTGCCTCCTGTCCGGGCCCGAGTCCTGGTGGCGTTGCACACACAATCCGGTGAAAACCGGGAACCAAAGGAACGAGCCTGCAGACTGCCCGCGCTGCTGCTCCGGGCTCTGGCCTGGGGGGTGGCGCGCATGCCGCTTCGGCTGTCCTAGCCCTGTCCGCAGCTGTAACGGAAGCTTTCTGCTTCCTTGGCCTTTGCCGAGAGCAGCCCCCTGCTCTGTGTGAGCGAGAAAGGGAGACGGGCAGCTTTCTCAGTGTTTTGTTCTGTGCCTCCCTCCCCTCCTGTGCTTTTGGCCCCACCGGCTTGTTGCGATCCAAATTACTGCGCTTCCCTGCGGTGCGTGAATGAGGGAACACCAGCTCTTTTGAATGAATGAGAACATACTGGCTCTTTGTGGGAGCCGTCCCCGCTCCGGAGGCGACGGGGGTCCGGCTTCCAGAGCCGTGTGTCCAGCTCGCGGGCGTTACTCCTGGTCCAGGGCGGCTGTTACCATGACAGCAGTGCCGCCGGGGTCCCCCACCCGCCAGGAAATGGCCTTCCTTCATGAGGTCATGTCACCAGGAGACGTGGGCTGGGAGCGGGGGAAAGCGTGTGCGTTCCCCAGGTGGACACAGATGCGCTCCTGTCCGTAGAACAGGAGGAAATGCTGAACGGTAAGAGAGGAAACGCGCCGAGAGCCGCCTGTTTCAGCTCGAGGTCCCACCCAGGAAGACGGTGTGAAAGGCACCAGGGCTAGATGTGCATGGGCTAGATCCTCCTTCCCTGGAAAAGATAAAATGAAGCCCGGCCGGCTGGCTGAGGAGTTGAGCATCGACCTATGAACCAGGAGGTCAGGGTTCGATTCCCAGGCAGGGCACAGGCCCAGGTTGTGGGCTCCATCCCTAGTGGGGGAATGCAGGAGGCAGGCGATCCATGATTCTCCCTCATCATGGATGTTTCTGCCTCTTTCCCTCTCCCTTCCTCCTGAAGTCAGTAAAAACGTATTTAAAAAACGGAAGTGCAGCGACGTCTGGCAGCGGCTGGGGAAGAGCATCGGTTGGTGCTTCCATAGCAACGCTGCTCCGCGTGGACCGGCACGAGCAGAGCAGGCCCGGGACCCACCCCGCCAAGGCTGGATGGGCAGGTTTGGGGCCTGCCCTGTTTTCTCTCCTCTGAATCCGGCGCTGTGGGAGGAAGGCGGTGGAGCTGAATGCACAGCAAAGGGGCCGACGGGGCGCCTTTCTCCTCCCAATAGCGATGCGCCTTTGCTAGGGCGGCGAGGGAAGCTGGCCTTCCGGCCGGAGAGGTCTCATCACCGTCAGGAGGAGTCGGGGAGCTGGGGAACCCCCGCTGGCCTGCTCGGCGGACACTTCTTCTGCTGGAGGAAGCGTTAGCGTAAAAGCCACGTTAGTCATCGTCCCTAGCACTGGGCATGGAGGGGGGCCGGGGGGGAACCCTGCTGAGCAGATGGTAACGTTATCGCTGACACGCTGCTGTCACAGCACCGGTCACCTCGGCCCCGGAGTTGAAGGAGGAATCACGTGGCAGTCTGTCCCCATGGTCCCTGGGGACCAGGGCGTCATTGCAGAAGTGCACAAGCCATTTGCATCCCAGGCTTACGTCTTGGATAAACATATGCTGGTTTTTCTTTAATCTTCACCCAGGGACATGTTCATTGATTTTTATAGAGAGGGTTAGGGAGAAAGAGAGAGAGAGAAACATTGACATGGGAGAGATACATCAATCAGTTGCCTCCAGTACGAACCCAGGTATGTGCCCTCACCGGGAATCGAACCCGCGACCTTTCGGTGCATGGGGTGATACTCCAGCCAACTGAGCCACATCAGCCACGGCAAAGTATGTACTATGTTTTTCAGATGAAGGTAGATGCAGTTGTGATTAGTGATGACTAATGAGTTGAAAGGTGCTAAGTTCATAGTAAACGTGTGTCATCGCGTGGCCTTCCGTGAACAGAAGCTGAAAGCGCAGTTCCTGTCACGTGGGCAACCATTAAACTCTTTGACATCAACCAGAAGTCCTTAGGCTCCAGGAGGAGGAGTCCCGGGTTTACACGCACCAGTAAGCGTAGACTCGGCCATCTGCTGGACAGCTACTGCCTGAGCTCGGAGTTAGGGTCATGTGACGGTCTCAGGGAAAGCCGGGGGCCCCAGAGAGTCTTGACACACACAGGATTCTTGACAACAACTTCCAAGATGCTTTCATTCTGTTTGATTCAATAATACGCACGCACGTCCATGACATTCTGCCCTCTCACCGACCTTCAGGACAAGTTCTACGCGTCAGGCAGGAGGAGTTGAGCAACGCGGTGTACACTCGCCTCACCGTCTCTCCAAGGCGAACCCCGGTTTCTTTCCTGCTTACGTTTCAGAGCCAACCCCCCCCACCAATCCCCCCCACCCCCCATAGCTGAGGTCTTGAGGAAGGCGGGCGGGGGTGGGGGCGTGTTGAACAAGTACTCAGCTCGGTCACTTTTATGGCAGCGTGCGACGAGTTCAAGCACTTGCCCTCGCGTGCTGATGGCGTGGAGTCATCCAGCGGCCGCACTTCCCTTTAGACCTCACTTAGGCTCACCTCGCTAAAGACAGTTCCAGATCCAGTCTGCAGGCTGGAACACTTTATGTGCTGTACGTACACGCTTCTCTAGCTTCAGCCGGGGACAGACTATTCGGGGGCAATGGGGTGACATACCGGAGCCAGTTCACACGGTGTCTCTTACCGTCGCCTTTCTCGCCACAGTTCTGTGGTCGGCACGCTTTGTTTTTGAAAACTAACCAGCCAGCTCCTCGGCTCAGCAAGCCGGTCAGCCCTCACTGCAGTGAGCGTGCTGTCCACACTGCGAGCCGATTTGCCGGACGTTTCCTCTGGTCGCCGCGTGTTTGGAAAAACCATTTACGTGTAACTGAGGGGAGGCTGCCCAGAGGCAGAGCTGTGTGGATCCACACGACGCAGCAGGAATGTATCGTCCTGGGTTCATGTTTTTATTCAGCAAATAGTTACTGAGCACTGTGTTCAAAATGCCAACTTTTTAACAACCTCTGCATAATAGTCCCCTTCACAGATATCTCCCCACACGCAGTCCACATGCCGTGCTTCCCCCCGTCTCTCCAGACAGCTTTCTCCTGTTCTCTGAGCTGTGTTCTTCTCCGCAGTTACTAACAGTGCCTTCCCTATTCGACTAGACCCATGATCGGCAAACTGCAGCTCGCGAGCCACATGCGGCTCTTTGGCCCCTTGAGTGTGGCTCTTCCACAAAATACCACGGCCTGGGTGAGTCTATTTTGAAGAAGTGGCGTAAGAAGAAGTTTAAGTTTAAAAAATTTGGCTCTCATGAGAAATTTCAATCGTTGTACTGTTGATGTTTGGCTCTGTGGACTAATGAGTTTGCCGACCACTGGACTAGACTCACTTTCACCATGTGGATACGCTTCATGGAAGTAAATATAAAATCTCCTCGCACTTGAAGTTGAAGAGCAGCTTCAATCTTATGTGTCGTGCTTGGAAATCATTTCGGTGTTTTCATTTTGATTGTTTGATTATCAATAGAAAGATATTCTAACTGGATATCGGTCAGTCCACCTGTTAGTCATGGGCACGAATCTGTGTGTGGTTTCACCCACGTCCCCTCGGAACCGCTCTGAGGTCCCCCGGAGGGCGATGCCCACGAGTGGGACTGCTGGGGCTGGGATGCCCGCCAGCTCAGAGCCCTAGCAGGACCACCCGGCTTTCTGTCTGCAGCCCTGCGTGTCCCCTTTGCCCACACCCACCTGGGCCCTCGGCGGCTTCTGACTTAGCGCAGCCTGCCGCGTGTTTCCGGTTGCACGTCTGTGGTTCCTAGGGGAGTCAGCACGTCTTCGCGCCTGTGACTTTGCTATTTGGGTTCTTCCTCGTGGGTGGCCACCCGTGCCCTCGCCGTGTGTATTGGATGTTCTGGACTCGGGTTTATTGAATTAGCTTTGTCACCTGTGGACTGTTTTATGGGTTTTGTGTAAGTGACCTCCGGCGCCCAAGACCACAGCGATTCTGCTATGAGCTTCGGGCTCTAACTGTCACGCTCGAACTCGTTTAGGTCCCCGTCACCTTTAGTCCCTCTGGAGTGCACCCCGTTCTGAGCGTGAGGGAGGGACCCACTTTATTCGTTCTGAGCGTGAGGGAGGGACCCACTTTATTTGTTCTGAGCGTGAGGGAGGGACCCACTTTATTCGTTCTGAGCGTGAGGGAGGGACCCACTTTATTCGTCTTGCTCCTGAGTCAGTTTCTGAGCACCATCTAATAAGCAGATTCATCACGTACCAAGTTCCCATTTCTGAGTCTAAATTAGCTCACCACCTAGCACCTGTGGGCTGTGTGTAAGGAACCTCACCATCAGGAGCTGAAACACGGGCTCCGGGCTGTGGTGAGGGACAGGTGTCCGTGGTACAGGTAGAGGCAGCTCACCTGTGCTGCCCCAGTGGCCGCACAAACAGGCCGTAAGCCACCTGGAGCATTCAGACTCAGATTCATATACAACCGCTAGCCAGGCGTCCTCACACTCTTACCATAAAAGAGGGATATATTGTTGCTAGTAGGCACCCCAAATCCTTACCCTCTAAAGCACACTTCCTGATTCTGGACTTTGTTCTCTCACTGGTCATCTCTGAAATAAAATGGAAGTACTATTCAAAGCCTGAACATCAGGCCCGGCTGATGCGGCTCAGTGGTTGAACCAGGAGGTCACGGTTGATTCCCAGTCAGGGCACATGCCCAGGTGGCAGGCTGGTTCCCAGTAGGGGGTGGGCAGGAGATGGATGATCAATGATTCTCTCTTACCATTGATGTTTCTATCTCTCCCTCTTCTTTTCTCTCTGAAATCAATTTAAATATATATTCTATATATATAAAAGACTAAGTGTCCATCCGTCCGACTGGTAGCTATGACATGCACTGACCACCGGGGGCAGATGCTCAACACAGGAGCTGCCATGATGCGCACTGGCCATTTAAAAATAAACAGCACTGCGGACCTGGCGCTGATAAACCAACACTCGGCTTTCCCTAAGTGGGACACAGGCCCCGCCACCACCCTGGAGCGACACCCCACCAAATCGCAGCTGACACTGCCAAGACCCCAGGGCTCAAATTGCGGCCCACTGTGGGTGCCGGATAATGACGTCACATAGCAATGCCTGGCTTCCTCTCCCTAGCAACTAGCCTCCTTGGAGTTTCTTCAGTCCAGGAACACGACTTGCTTTATAGCCAGGTGCAAACATTTTACACTTTAACCAAATGTTTGTGAAGCATTTTCCCGTGCCTCATCTCATTTGATCCTCACAGAAGTCCTGGAGTAGATAGATAGGAGACTCGTATTTTCTTTTCATTAGCAAGACATGAATAGCACTATTAAAATATTTCTTCCAATTAATTCCCTTTCAATGTGCACAAATCTGTGCTCCAGGACACTAGTGTGTGTGTGTGTGTGTGTGTGTGTGTGTGTGTGTATACTAAAAGCCTGAATGTTCCCCTAAGATAATCAGATGTTTCTTTTAAGAAAATGAGAATTCATCTCTGAGACAAAGCCTGCCCTCTGTACCTCTCAAATGGAGGTGATGTGTTTGAGCACACATAAATGTGAAAAGAGACCATGATTTTTAGACCCTCCCATACCTTCATTAGATCCGACTTGGGGGCTGAAATTTGCTTTGTTAACCTTTTCATTCCGTGGGCCCGGCATACGCTCTTCGCTCCAAGCTCCGGCCGGCCTTCGATGTTCCTATTTCTGGTTCATGTCTGTGGTAAAGTGTTAGTGCCTGTTCGCTTTAAATGCAGGAGACATCGCCCTCACTTTCTCGTAGGAGTTTCACTGGTGTGATCTCATCCAAAGGACTGACTGATTCTAAGAAACAGACAAAATCACAAAAATTGCAGTTTTCCCAAATTTAAATCAAGTAGTCTTAGTTCAATTACTTCAAAAGAGAACCTTCATACTCAGCATAATGCATTCCTATCAAGAAACAGGTGTGGGCCAGAGGGTTTTAAAATAAACCTGAGAAATCCAGTTTTTCTCACTCAGGATAAGCTGGGCGTATGTGTAACAATGAAGAACTGACTCCTGTCAGTGCCACATGGCGGGGGGCTCCTCCCTGCAGCGGGGCCTGTCTGCACCCCACTGCCCGGACCCCGCCGAACAGGCAGAGCCCCAGGGCCTTGCTGCAGCAACTAAATGCTCACAACCTCTTGGCGGATTCGGGGAGGTGGCCCCACCCAGTCACCAGGGGACGAGAAGTGCAATCCTATCACACCCGGGAATGGGTGGGAACCAGAACTATCTGGTAAACAGTGCTAATGAGTCCCATCCCAGATCTCTTTTAAAGGAAAAAAATTACTAAGAATACAGGTTTCCGTTTTCAAGACACTGACTTGGGAAGATAAATGCTTTTCAATTCAAGTGATGATTGCAAAAGAGAAGTTTCGCCTTTATACCTGGTTTTAAAAAAACTAGAAGCCCGTTGCACGAAGATTCGTGCAATAGACCTTCCTTCACCTGGCTGCCGGCACCAGTTTTCCGCCGGCACCAGTTTTCCTCTGGCACCTGGGACCCAGGCCTTGGCTCTGGCCACCTGCCGATTGGAGCGCCTCCCGCCGGCCTGATCGGCCACCCCGAGTCCCCGCCCCCTGCGCCTCCCACCAGCCCAATCATGGGTGTAGCGGAGTGATGGTTAATTTGCATATTACCCTTTTATTATGTAGGATAATACTTTGGTCAAAGCGTAAATAAATTAAAGTTCGTATGGAAAAATAAATGAAGACCCGTTTCCCAGTCAGAGGTCACACCTCGGGTGCTGAGAACAGAAGGAAGACAGTGCCCAGGGTCAGAGCTGGTGGGCCCGTGGACATGAGCCCCCTCAAGGCAGCCCGGCCGCTCCGTGCGTGGCCAGCATCTGGGGCCAGCTCAGGGCAGGGGTTTAGACAGACACCCTGGAAAGCTAGATGCCCCAGAGCCCAGCTGATGAGGAGGGACCACGGCCACTTGCTGAAGAGAAAGAGAAGACGGGCTGTCTCCCGAGAACAAGACGGGACGGAACGCAGGAGGCAGCGGCCCCAGCCTGCCCGCTCTAGGAGATGCTGCCCAGGACTCGCCCGCGCGTGGCCCTGGCACCGGTGTGAGTGGCCTGGGGTGCCCCTGGCTGACCTTGGCCTGTCCAGAAAGGGCTGCCAACGCTGCCGGGCCAGGCGGAAAGACACTGGGCGTCCCTGGGGAAGTCAGGTGCCTGTTACTGGAATCCTACGGGCACCTGGCTGCCTGGAAGAGGCGGAGCTGGCCGACCTGGAGGCAAACATTCCCGCCCCGAGGAGAAGGCCGGCTGGGGGTGGGGGTGGGGGGGTGACACCTCCGGGAGACTGCAGCGACTGGTGCTAAGGGTTTGATGGGTGGAGGGCAGGTTCCTACGATCTGAACACTCGCCAAAGCCGTGAGACCTTTCTTAAGCCGGAAGGGCATCAGGAAGAAGCAATTACGTTGGGACCCATCTTGCTGACGGTGCACAGAGGGAAGGAGACACAGCGCAGATGCTCACACAGCCAAGCTCCGGAGGCCGAGGCCGAGGTGCTGAGTGAGGTCCCGGGAAGGAGCGTGGGGCCCCCCTCCCTCACTGCGGGTGCTGCTGCCTCTGTAATGACTCGTGCAAAACACACCGAACGCTATTTTCGCCTTTTCTCATAAAAGTGAAAATCCTCTTCGGATTGCCGTAGGTTCACGAAACAGGCCCTGATGGGGGTCTTAGAAGCGCAGTGGCGTGCGGCGGCTTCCGAAAAGCGGGGCCTACTGTAGGCGGTTTTGGTGTTTACACTGAGGGCCAGATTATGATGATCTCTGAACACTTAATAATAATCTGACCACTCAGTGTGTGTGTGTGTGTATATATATATATATATATATATATATATATATATATATATATATTAGAGGCCCGGTGCATGAATTCATGCATGGGTGGGGTCCAGCCAGCCTTGCCAATGGGAGGGGACATGGGTGGTTGGCTGGCCTGCCTGCTGGTCAAACTCCTGGTCAAGGGGACAATTTGCATATTAGCATTTTATTAAATAGGATATACACTGAGTGGCCAGATTATTATGTGTTCAGAGATCATAATAATCTGGCCACTCAGTGTATGTGTGAGGGGACAGACTACTGGCTGTCACTCACTTGCTCTCGCTTTTGCTCCCTTATCAAAAAACCCGTCTCACTAGTGAGTTCTGCGCGCTGCCCACAAACCCGCAGGCTGTGGGTTGACCATGGCTCTGTGGTTTGAGGCCTGGGCGTCCCCTCAGATTGGATGGCCAGAGCTTCTCTGTGTCGCCAATGAGCACTGGCACCGCTCAGCGCTCTCGGGAGTTCGGGATGCGTTGACTCCAATCCATTCGCAGCAAATTTTCATGTTTCCCCCAAGTTCTGAGTCTGTGGGCTGAGAGTTTTATTTTATTTTGTTGGTTTTTTAAAAATACATTTTTATTGATTTCAGAGAGGAAGGGAGAGGGAGAGAAAGAGATAGAAACATCAGCAAAGAGAGAATCATTGATCGGCTGCCTCCTGCACGCCCCCTACTCCGGATTGAGCCTGCAACCCGGGCCTGTGCCCTTGACCTCCTGGTTCATAGGTTGATGCTCAACCACTGAGCCATGCCAGGCGGGCTAGGCTGAGAGTTTTAGAACTCAGACCTCGTGTTCCTTTTTCTTCTATGTTAACCTCTCCCCAAACCCTTTCAGGTTTGTTTTTAAGAAACAAATGTTCCAACACGTGACCCCCAGCTGCCTCCGCTGACCTTTGCTAGTATTGAGGCTTCCCTTCGGTTCCCTCCTGGGACCCCTGATGGAGGCCCTTGTGCTGCTCTGGGCAGCATGCCCGGTGGGGAGGGGGCGGGGCAGGGTGCCCGCAGGCCGGCGCCCAGGGATGGCGTAAAAGTCCTCTCTGCAGAGATCTCTCCTGACGAAGGAGCTGGCTGGGCCCGAGGTCATGCCACCCGCTCTGACAATGCAGCAGCCGCGTGCCACCCTGCAGCCCTGAGCTGTGGCTCCTGGGAGCTGAGCTGTGCCAACCACGTAGGAGGTTTTAAAGGCTCCGTGTGACGTGTGCATGGAACCCATCGCAGCAATAATGCCATGTGGATCACATGTTGACATGATAATATTTTGGATAGATTGGATTAAATGGAACATATTAAAATTAATTTAGCACGCTTTTTAACCTATTTTTTAAATTCTGGAAAATTTAACATGTGAGTGGCTCACGTTATATTTTGCTTGGACAACACTAACCTGGGTGCCAGGGTTTACTTCTAACCACTTACTAAGCATCAGACACTCATGATCATTTTAATATGGCTACTTCTTTTTTTAAAATGTATTTTTATTGATTTCAGAGAGGAAGGGAGAGGGAGAGAGAGAGAGAGAGAAACATCAATGATGAGAGAGAATCATTGATCGGCTGCCTCCTTCACGCCCCCTACTGGGGATCAAGCCTGCAACCCAGGCATATGCCCTTGACCGGAATCGAACCTGGGACCCTTCCGTCTTCAGGCCGACGCTCTATCCACAGAGCCACGCCGGCTAGGGCGGGCTACTTCTTTATCATCTGAGCTCTTACATGATCAATATTATATCTATTCTGGTGTTAAAGTATAAAGAGGTTTGTAAAAGTTCCCAAGGCACCATGGGTAATTTGGCGAGTTCTCTTTTATGGGTGACAGGCGGCACTATTGCCACCCAGAAGCTGGCCAGAGCACGGCGGTGCCCAGTGCCCGCTGCTGGGCCTGTGGGTGCGGGCTCCTGCCTGACTGAGGGGCCGACCAGGAGGAGGAGGTGGGGACACAGTGCACCCCAGTCCCGTGCGCTCCCGGCCCTGCCCCGTCTCCACCCCCCACGCTTGTATGGAAGTCCCTGGTAGTCTAACCCCAGGGAGCTCCTGCTCCTCCGAGCCAGTGGGCCCCAAATCCCAAGTGATATGTCATTTCCACACAATTCTCAGAGATTTGAAACTTCTAGGGAGCAGAGGCTGGGGGGGAAGTGGGGAACGGACTAAACTACTGGTGAGACCGAGAACAGACACGTTCCCCCTCAGCAGCCTTCACCTTTCCCTGTGAAACGTGGAACGGGTGGAAAACCCGCGGGTTGAGAACAACCCCAGGAAACGGCGGGCCGGCCATGCAGCCCCCTGCCCTGTCCTCTCCCTGCCCGGGCAGGCCCCGCGGATTCTTCCCTCTTAGCAGCTGGTAATCGCCAAAATGCTACTGCAGGGAGCGAGCGGAGGCTCATAGAGTTAAGAAGCAGACTCATAGATACAGAGAACAGACTGACAGCTGTCGAGGGGGGCGGGGAGGCTGGGTGAAAAAGGTGAAGGGATTAACCAAAAGAACCCCCAAACTCAAAGACACAGACAGCAAGGTGGCGATTACCAGAGGAAGGGGGGTGGGGCAGGTAGGAGAGCATGCAGAGAGGGTCAACGGTGACGGAGGAGACTGGACTTGGGGCTCAGGGGGTGAACGCACAGTCCGATATGCAGACGGTGTGTGATAGAATTGTGTACGGAACCTGCATAACCTTATTCACCAGTGCCACCCCAATAAATTCAATAGCATATTTTTAAGTAAAAAAGAGGAAATGTTCTGAGGGGAACAGCATGTCTCTGGCCTGACCTCAGTGGGTTGCCTTTTGTCACCAGAACCCTGCCCCCCTCAGGAGCACCCCGCTGTGACAGATCGCCGCTTATAGCGTCTTTCTCTTCCTTGGCGATTTTAATTAAAATGTCGACTTGGAGCGATGTTTCAGAAAGGCGCTGGGAGGACGTGTAAGCAGAGGGCATTCGTCGAGGGGAGATGAGTGAAGCGCTCGGTTAGCACGGGCACATCACTGCTGACATCAGACAAAAGTCCTGGCAGAATCAGGGCTGTTCGGAGACCGGCCGAGCAAGCAGGAGTCAGCTCAGTGAATCAGGAAGGGGAGCCAGCGTGTGCCGTGGAGCCGGAGCAAGGCCGTGTTGGACAGGGGCGTTACTAGGCAACCAGCCTCCAAACACACAAATACTGCCCAGAGCATCCCCCATCTTCCTTTGCTCCAAATTGAAGTGGGCAGGCACCACTCCGGTGGCATAAATGTGTGACACGATGCAATGCCGTGCTCGGGCCCACGGACAGCATACCGTACGGGTGCCTTTGTGTGGCATTCTAGAAAAGCCACGCTGTGATGGTAGAGGGCAGAGGAGGGGTCGCCGGGGCTGGGGGTGCGGGGAGAGGGTCGCCCGCCAAGAGCCAGGAGGAGACTTTTTAGGGTTCTGGAAATGGTCCATGTCACGAGGCTGGCGGGGGTTACACAACTCTACACGTTTGCCAAGCTCATTCAAGTGAACACTTAAAATTGCTGAATTCTATTGCATGTAAATTGCGTCTCGGTAAAGTGAATTTAAAAGGACATATGATAACTCGATGTAGCATTTCTACTTTTTGTGTGTCTGACGTAGACGAGGTGAAATTTGGCAACCCTTTGGCGATAGAAAAGAAGCGCAGTTCCTCTCAGAATATCGAGCTGCGGTGGCGAGGGGTTACCACTGCGGCCGCCGGCACTGGAGCTGCCAAGTCGTTCCTGGCCGGATGCCACGCGAGACACAGCTTCTGGCTTCCAAGGTCTTGGGACACCCAGAAAGTGGGTCGTGTTTCAGGGTGTGTGCGTCACTGCTGGGGAATCGAAGACCAGCTGGATGTGTTCTTCAGCTGGCCGGATTCTCGACTGCCTGGCAGGACTGTTAATCCTCGCGCTCACCGGACAGGCGAGCCTGGTTTTACGGTCTCGGTGACCTTCACGTTTATCGGCTCTTCACGTTCTCTTGGGGGAGGATGTACCTTAGGCATCCGACCTGTGCTTTCAGGGAAGAGCCGCGATCACGTGACTGCGTGCTTTTAAACCTTCCAAGTTTGACATGAAGACCCATCCCGAATATTTTTACAGAATGAATGAGAGTCCCGAAGCAATTATTTTATCCCATACAAAATTACTTTGCCTAAAATATTTGGTGGTTCAAGCATTGTTCTGAACTAAGTTCTCCAGGTAGTTCTGCTTTTGGCAACACGTGGCGGAAAACCAACGGAATCAGACTTGGACCATAAGCACCTTTCCTGGTCACGTATCCAGGACGCTCATGTTACGGGAGGGTGCTGCGCCGGCCAGACACGGTCTTAACCACCTCAAGCCATGGTTCCTCCTCTCCACTCTGCTGGCAGGCGGCTTCGTCGTTACCCTGGCTCTCTCCTGGGTGGGGCTGCTGAGAGGTAGCCGAGCCCCCAATCCTCACCGATCCCCTGAGCATCTTAGCAGGCACTGTGTTAGGTGAGGTGCAGGTTGACTTGCAGCGGGAACAGAGAACCAGAAACCATAGCGACAAAAGAGAGAAAGTGTGAACGTGCGCACCCAGAGCGAGCAGCCCAGCTCTGGAGGGCAGTCGTGTTCGGTGAGACCTTCCGGGGCCCCGGGCCCATTGTCTTGTTCCCCCATCACCGGTGATAGGGCTCATGGCTGAAGCAGGCCCACCAGCATCCTCTTCTTCTGTCCGTGAGGAAGGGGGAGGCGGAGAGGGAGGGGCAAGCCCTTTCCTTTGGAAAGCACGGGACCCAGAACTTGTGCCCGTGGCTCCCACCTCAGTGCTGAGGTCCTCGTCACCGGGCCACCGCTAGTGAAAGAGAGGCTAGCAGCCGGGCAGCCGTGCGCCCGGCTAACATCCAGGGGCTTCTGTTTTCAAAAGGGAGAAGGGAAGAGTGGATGGTACAGTCAACTGGCAGTCTTTCCCCACAGGGTCATGGAAGCTATTACTGTTTCACTGACTCTAAGACTGTTGATTTTAAGACATGTCATCATCATATAAATAAGAGAAAAACGTGCTATTAAACTATGACACATTGCTTTCTTCTCAGCTCAGTTGTAGGCCATGTCCCAATTAAAGAGATGTTAACATGTGACAAGTGTGTGTCTTGGTAGAGAAGAAACGCCATATTTGGAAAGACTTAGGAAAGCAAAGCGATCTGAAGGCGTTTGCGGTCTTTTGTGTATGTGTTTGCCTTTCCCTGGAGCGAGCATAGGCAGGAGGTATTAACCTTTGGTTGACCGTCCGTTGAGTATGATATTTAGAACAGGCCACTTCCCTCTCGGTGTGAATTGACTCAAATTCCCGTGACTGCTGGTAGAGGGACTTTGGGCTCAAAGACTTGGGGGAATTTGCCCCGATTTCCACTCAGTCTGGGCCAGATCTGGAGTTGAGTTGGACAGACAGCAGGGTCCAGACATGGCCGGGCACTCGTCCTGTTGTTTCAACGTTCAGCCATCGCCCGGACATTGGCTGAACACCAGGCGCTGGGCTCACGGAGGGAGGGAGGTGGGCCTGCAGAGCACGTGTGGCAGGTACAAGGTCAGGTCTGGCGAGTCGGGCACAGGCTGGAGTCGTTGGTCCTACCTGAAGCTGGGAAAGGCCTCCCCGTGGGGGGACATGGGGACCGGGAGGGCTAAGGGCGCTCAGAGCAGAGGTTGCAGAATCTGCGAGCTCGTGGAAATGCGAAACCGGTCCCTCAGGGGGTTGGGTTCTGGCTCCTTCGGAAGCAGCTGTGGTTCTGGAGGGGTTGCTGTTGAGCTTTGTTTTAGCACGCCTTACGCATGGGGGGGCAAACAGCCATCTTGGTTTCATTGCATCAAAGAAAAGACCAACTTCTTGGGTGGCCAAAGAAGGGATGAGCTGAATTTTTCTGAATCAGAAAGATGCTAGACAGACAGAAACAAAGTGGTGCCATGCTCGCCCTTACACTTCACGTTACTCTAGCTTATTTGTCAACGTAAAGTTCTAGGCTTTAATAGATGAAGAAACACTTGTTTGGTTCCCACCTGCTTTGACCACTTTTATGCTCATTTTATTCAATTTAATGTTAATGAACATACCACTGTATTTGACTTACGAACACCCCTTTCGTCTCCCGTTTGCTCAAAGCATCTTAGCACACAGCACTGCTGGTGTCAGCTAAGACTGGATTCTCAGCGTAGCAACCACACCTCTGTGAGTTTCCCTAGAGCTGTGGTCGGCAAACTGTGGCTCACGAGCCACATGCGGCTCTTTGGCCCCTTGAGTGTGGCTCTTCCACAAAATACCACGGCCTGGGCGAGTCTACTTTGAAGAAGTGGCGTTAGAAGAAGTTTAAGTTTAAAAATTTGACTCTCAAAAGAAATGTCAATCGTTGTACTGTGGATATTTGGCTCTGTTGACCCATGAGTTTGCTGACCACTGCCCTAGAGGACCTCGGGTTTTAAGATGTAATAGTGCAAGGCCCAGGTCAGCCCGGGCAGCTCATCGGGTCGGGAGCTTTGACCCTGGTCAATGACAGATCTGTGATGTGCAGGTGTACTTGCTGTCTACTGCCACTGAACTCTGCTTCTCTTGTGTAGATCACTGTCACAGATGAGGAAGTTAGTAACCCATCCTTTTTAGATCTGGTGAGAACTCCCCAAATGAGGAGGTGCACCCTTATTCTTATGTTTGCTTGGTAAGTTTGACTTGTGATGGATTCAAACGCCTGTGTCAAATTTACACGCACCCCTCCTTCCGCCGGGCGGGAGCCGCCCTCACTCGCTCTCTCCCCGCCTTCCGATGTCGCCGCAGGTTCACCAGCGCGGTGGTGTACCAGGGGCTGGTCATGCGCCTGGGCATCGTGGGCGGCAACCTCTACATGGACTTCTTCATCTCCGGGGTGGTGGAGCTGCCGGCCGCCCTCCTCATCCTCCTGACCATCGAGCGTTTCGGACGCCGTCTCCCCTTCGCAGCAAGCAACGTCCTGGCCGGAGTGGCGTGCCTGGTCACGGCGTTCTTACCGGAAGGTCAGTGTCTCCCAAGTCCCTCTGGCGGCCAAGAACGTGAAAACCATCGCAAATCAGAAATAATCCCAAAGGGAGACGCTCTTGTCCACCGCATCGGCATCTTGGTACGGGGTGCACTTCCGTGACGTCACTGACTTTCTGCTTAGTCACTTTTTTTTTCTTTTGGTTAATCCTCACCCGAGGATATTTTTCCCATTGATTTTTAGAGAGAGTAGAAGGGGGGGCAGGCATTGATCCACACACACCCCGACCAGAGCCAGGGATTGAACCTGCAGCCCAGGCACAGGCCCTTGACTGGGAATCAAACCTATGACCCTTCGGTGTGAAGGCCGATGCTCTAACCACTGAGCACACCGGCCAGGGCTGTCATTTACCTTCGATTACCTTTGATAAGCCTGTGTCTGGTCCTGTGGGCTCTGGGGGAGGAGGGAGAGGAGGGGTGGCCTCCTGTAGCCGCAGCAGTTTGGACAGCGACATGCGGGGGAGACTAAGAGCATGGATGAAGGGGGTGGCAGTCGGGCTGGAGGGGAGAGCGTGACCGCAGGGACAGTTCAGGGCTAAACCTTCCGGGAACTGATGACGGGTGAAGAGGTTGCAGGTGTCTCCAAGTGCCCAGGTGACCCTGCCCAGGTGACCTCTGCCCTGGAGCCCCACAGGCGCTGGACAGAGGAGCGTCACTCTCTGGGGAGTGTCCGAGTGCGAGCAAGCCTGACACGTCTGTGTTTGGGGGTGTGGGGGCGGGTGGCAGAGCTGGACTCCCGGGCGACCTTTGTGTCCCCGGGGGACCGGGAGAGACTGGACAATGCGGTGGGAGTCAAAGCAGTCCAGACCTCTACGGAGGGGGTTAGTGATCGCATGGGGGTGCGTGAGTCCCCACGCACCAGACAGACACCCTGTGAGCACAGTTACAGAGCCGCCCGCGTCAGAGCAGAAGGACGAGGAGAGGGAACGTCCTGCGTCACTGGACTGGCTGGCGACCACAGGAGTGCCCGGCACATTCCCCGTCCTCCCGAGCGGATGCGTTCCCGGGGTGCGGTAACTCCCAGAGCCCAGAAATGACTCTCCCGTCCTGGAGCCTGGATGGGGGGGCGGCGGGCCAGGCTCCCTAGGCTCCAGGGGAGGGGCCCCCCTCCTCCCCAGCTCCGGTGTTGCCTGTGGGTCGGGTCGTTCTGCCGGAGGTTCCGGGGGAGCCTGGTCCCCGCCTCTCTCCCGGCTCAGGCGCTGGCCAGCGTAGCCTGACACGGGTCCCGTCTCTGCCTCCATCTGCACACGACCTTCTCTCGGCGTCTCTGTCTTCACTGTTACATCTGCAAAGACCCTGTTTCCAAACAAGGTCCCATTCTGAGGTTTGGGGCAGGCATGAATTTTGGGGGACACTCTTCACCCCACTACACCAGGTTGGGCCTCTTTCTAAGAGGTGGGCGTCTTGATGAGCTGTCGGCCAATACGTGGCTGTTTAGTATCCATTGTCGCCGCTAAATGAGAACCGGGAACCAGAGAGACGTCGTTCCTGCCCTGGGGGGGGGGGGCAGCAAGTGCAGGTGACCTGGGAGGGGGACGAATCGGGAGTGTCGTTGGAGTTTGGCCCAGCAGCGTTTTGGGTTTCATTTGAAAATGGAGTTCCCTAAGACGAGTCTGCCATTCCCATCGCCGCGGAATCGGGATTAAGTGTTGGCTGCGCGTGAAGTTAGGGGAGGAGGATGGATGCAGAGTGGCCCCTCCGCCGTGATGCCCACTTTGCCCGGGAACAGCTCCCCGCCCGGGGCTGCCTGGGATGGTTTCCGTGTGGCAGGACCCAGAGAGCAGAGGCCGAGTCCAGACCAGGCCCCCGGAACATGGGGGTGGGCGCGGCCGCTGTGTAGAGTGCACTTTCCTCGACGGGAAAATGTGCGGCAAAGATCGTCCTGTTTGTCCAGTCTGATCGGTGTTAGTGTGGAGATACCACTTCCCATTTTAAGCTTTAGAGTTGCTCTTAGCAACGTCGAAAACTAGCCGCTGGTATTTTAGACAGGAGATGTCCATGTTCCGCAGATTCGCTGTTTCCGAGTCACGTGCTGGTCAGGATGGACAAGAATAAGTCCCAGGTCCCTAACGCTCCACGTGAGCACCAGGCACTCGCGTTCTCCCCGGAGAGGACAGCCCCTCTGTCCACGAACAGAGCTATTGGACTCGGTGACGGGCTCTCCATCCCCTTAGCAGGACTGTCCCTCGGTCACTCGCGAGTCACCAGCAGGAAGGCAGCCCCGGGAGATGCCGGCCAGCCTAGAGGAATCGGCGCTCAGAGGACCCACAGAAAACAGCTCAGCCGGCTTCCCCGCCCCTGCGCACACCTGTCAGGGTCTGCAGCGTGGAATTGTGGGAAAGAACTAGTCTTTCTGGCTCTCCCCATCCTCCTCCGAGACTCACTGCCCTAGACCCAGATTTCTGAGAAATAAAGAGCTTTCTCTGTCCGCCCTCATCTCTTTACTGTGAGTTTGTCCAGGACGGCCGCAAACCCAGCACGTGAAGTCTGTCTTTTACTTTTGTTTCTCTTTACGTGAAGAGTAGGCTCATATATCTTAATTCACATATGAGGAATTTTCACTACACTTTATTTAAAAACTCAGAACAGATGGTACATTCAGAGGAGATGCAAAATTGTGTTTATTTAAAATCCTGCTGCTTTTTTTTTTTTGGTTCAAAAATTGATTATTCCCAGTAATCTCCAGAAGTTTGACCAAATAAATCCACATCCAGAGGGACCCCCTCTGGGTTCCCCTGACTCTCTGGAAGGTAGCTTCCGCGTCCATGTGAATTTTTAAATTGTCTTGTGGTTTTTTGGTCATTGTTATCAAAAGATGTCTGTTGCCACTTCCCCATGAGCTTAGCACATTGCTGGGGTGGTCAGGAGAGTTTGTATGATGTTCACACACCAGTTATACTTCCTAGTACCGTGGTCGGCAAACCGCGGCTTGCGAGCCACCTTCGGCTCTTTGGCCCCTTGAGTGTGGCTCTTCCACAAAATACCACGACCTGGGCGAGTCTATTTTGAAGAAGTGGCGTTAGAAGGAGTTTAAGTTTAAAAAATTCGGCTCTCAAAAGAAATGTCAATCGTTGTACTGTTGATGTTTGGCTCTGTTGACTCATGAGTTTGCCGACCACTAGCCTAGCACATTGTTTTCATTTTGTTCTTTAGTTGACAAGCAGCCCAGTGCCTTTGGGACTTCTGTAACGCGTTTCAACATCTCCGTCCCTGGGGAGGGGCCGCTAAATGCCGGCGTCTGCTCTTGGAGTGAATGAGTTGAGGGTCTTTCAGATTAAGGTCAACCATGTCTCCTCAAGGGCATCAACTTTACAGCGTTTTCTGAATGATTTTCTGAACTGACTGGATGTTTTTCATGGTGTGTGTGTGTGTGTGTGTGTGTGTGTGCACAGGCGGGCGCTTTTATTCGATGTTGTCTGATTCTTCCCAGCGAACTGTCCTAGCCTCCGTTGTAAACCCAGTTTGCATCGAAGTTGTCAATGGGACTCATTTATAGCGCCATCGTGATTCAGTAGGAAACGCCTAGAGTTTAAGAGCCTAGCTCGGATAATCAGGTTCTTTCCAGGTCCGCGGGCACATTCTTCTTCGCAGCCCGAGAGCAGTGGGTGGCTGCCCGGCCGGGCGGGGCCCAGGGAGTCTGGGCAGCGGCTCCCGCATTCCGTTCCCGGGACCTGGCAGCGCCCCACCTGCTCAGCGAGGGAAGGGGCGGAATGCGCTTCCCAGGCGCCTGGCTCCCATGAAAAGCCCGAGCCTGGTAAAGCGCATGTCCCAGCGCTCTGTGCCGGGCAGAGCGGCCAGCACGCAGCACGACGCCGACGGCCTCAGTGCGAGAGCTCCGGGTGACTGCCCCCCCCCCCCCCCCCGGGAGAAGTGCCCAGTGCACCCGGCCGCCGGCCAGGGCGCCATCTAAACCCAGTGAACCGGGCCGCCCAGCCATGGCCTGGGTTCCTGGCCATCCTTTCCTCTGCGTGCCCTCTAGACAACTGCTTTATTTAGTGGGTTTAGCTTTTTAAAAAAACATGTTTTTTATTGATTCCAGAAAAGAAGGGAGAGGGAGAGAGAGAAGCATCAATGATGAGAGGGAACCATTGATTGGCTGCCTCCTGCACGCCCCCTACTGCAGATCGAGCCCGCAACCCGGGCCTGTGCCCTTGACCGTAAGCGAACCTAGGACCCTTCAGTCCACAGGCTGATGCCCTATCCACTGAGCCAAACTGGCTAGGGCTGGTTTAGCGTTTTTTTATTTGTTGACTGCTCTTCACTAGTAGAGGACACGCGTTTCTCACCAGCTTCCTCGTAGACCAGAGGAGCCCTAGAATCGTGCGCTGTATTTGTCAGTGACGAACCAACTAGTACTTGAGAGCCTGGCTCTTCCGGGTCATTTCCCGGGGAAAGCAGCGAGACTGGGGATGGGGAAGCCAACGGTGACAAACCCAGGGACAAGGCCGGCGCGGCGCCCATGCCCCTTTCCCAGGACCCAGCCCTCGAGGCCCTGCTGGGCTCCCGGAACCAAGGGCACCCTGGTGCGGGTCGCCGGTCTGCTGTCATCACTAAGGGGTCCGAGCAGAAAAGGGCGCACGTGGGGGCTGCCTCCGGACCAAGGCCGTGTGCGGGGTCCTCTCGGGCAGACGCTGCTCGGAGCCTCGTTTTCAGCGTTGTGGCTGCCCAGCAAGTGGTTCTCCAATCGTGTTCACAGGAAGGCAGGCGGGGGGCAGCCAGCACCCTGGGTGTGGGATGGCTGTGGACATTCGGCTCCGGTCCTAGAAGGTATCGGTCATTGTGCTGAGAATTAGCAAGGGCTCCGGGCTGCGAGGACAGGAAGCGAACGCCGTCCATTGTGTCATGAGCCTGCCCGAGAGCACGGCCCTCACCCTGCCTCCCGCCCTTGTCTGCAGGAACACCCTGGCTGAGGACCACGGTGGCCACGCTGGGGAGGCTGGGCATCACCATGGCCTTCGAGATGGTCTGCTTGGTCAACTCGGAGCTGTACCCAACGACGTTACGGTAACCCCGACGCGTGTCACGGTTTCTCCCGAGTCGCTCTGCGGCCGAGGGTTCGGAAGTGACTTCTAAGCCATGGCGTAGTTTCCTTAGCGCGCTGCTCCATGAACTTGGCCCCCCTCAGCCACCAGGATGGCCTGCTCCGAGCTGTGGCTGCTTCCTGCAGTGCTGGCGCCCACGCTTTGTGGCTGAAGTGTTTCTCACCCCGTATCTTCGCTCACCGCCGTGGCTGCGTGCGAAGGCGCCAGACTGGGGTCAGAGGAACCTGGTCGCACACTGGCTTCGCTGGGGGTTGATCTGCCTTGACCAGCCTCACTGTTTAAGGCCACCACCTCCATTCTGACCCCTCCCACGTCTTGTATGGGGAGCAGCCAGCGGCTGCGGGAGGAAAAGCCGTGGTGTGCCGCTCCTGCCCTGGGGGGTGGGGGGTGCCTGGCACAGCTCGCTGTCCAGTGGGTGGCGGGCGGTGGGCGGGCTGCTGGCGGAGGATTCGACCCCCCAGCCCCGAAGGCTCCCCCTCCCCCACCCCCAGCCCCGCACGCCGCGCTCACCCAGCTGCGGGGGGTGGGGGGGTCACATGGAAAGGGTTTGCCTGGAGCATAGAGAGCCGTCGTTTTCAAAGTTCAAAGCACAGAAATGCAAGCCACCGTTGCAGCGTCTTAGCTAGTATCTGTCTGACTATTTTGTGCCTCCTGAATTTAGTTCAACATTTTTCTCTTGAAACCGTTTTTTATCTGCAGGAACTTCGGCGTGTCGCTCTGCTCCGGGCTGTGCGACTTCGGGGGCATCATCGCGCCCTTCCTGCTCTTCCGCCTGGCGGCCATCTGGCTGGAGCTGCCGCTCATCATCTTCGGTGAGACGCCGCGCGCCCGTCTGCGCCGGCGGGCGGTCTGTCGTGACGTGCACTTGACCTTTTTATGACGACTGACCGTTGGGGTTTTAAGGAGCCCATCTGGAACTCTTTCTTTGTTTAGGTTCTGAGTTAAAATCAAATACAATAGAGCTCTTTTATGGTATTGGGAATAATTAAAGACCAATCCTTTTCCTGAGACCGAATTGGACCTACGGTCTGTCTCAAAGAAGCCTAAAAACCAGTTCCGTTGTTAAATGTTCTGTATCTGTCAATGTCGTGTCTTCATTTGCTCGGATGCTAAGCATGCGACGCCGAAGGAGCAGAGGACCCAGGTCCCGCACGCATCTAACATCACCTCTTTGATGGCCCCCAAGATCACAGCCTCCTTCCTGCCCCAATCTTTGTAGAATCCTGCGGGGCAGAATCACAGACTGGGGGGGACCTGGGAGTAAGTCACCCCAGGGCTTCTCCAGTGCTGTTCCGCCTCTTCTCTGGACCTTACCTCCTCCTCCCTCCTCAGCGAGAGAGGACCCTCACCCAACTTCCCCGCCTCCCCTTCCTTTGCTCAGCAGTTTCCATTGCCCTGACCATGCTGGGTCCCTGCGGACACGTGCTGAGTAGAGAAACCCCAGCAGTGCCAGGGACAGTGACGTCAGCTTCTACCCATTGGGTGCCAGTGAAGTCAGTAGAAGCAGTTGCAAATATTTCCTGGGATCTGACCCTCAAGCTCAGCGTCGAGGCTGTAGCCAGCACGAAAGAGCAAAGAGGGTGCCGTGGTTCAACCGAGACGAGCGGTCTCGGAGCCCAGCATTCGGGCAGTGGCCGGGCCTGCAGTGCGCGCTGGGGGAGCCGGGCACTGCCTTCGCAGGGAGAGCCAGCTGTCCAGCACAGCCAGGATTGATAATTGAAGTGCCCACAATATGCAAAAGACGGGCAACGAATACCCCTCATCGGCTCCTAACTCATTTGCATTTCCTCTAGTGTCTGTGTTCCTGAGGCTTTTCATGTCTTTGTATGTTTATGGTAGAAATCCTAGAGCCGTGTGCTACTGCACGTCGCACCCCAGGGCCTCAGTCAGCGATGTGGCATCAGGAAGTGTGCACTGTCCCGGGGGAGTATTTACACCGCGGACATGGGCAGACGCCATAAATCAGGGCTTGCTTTGCTGGGGAGCCGGTTGGCAGACATTCGCCAGCTCCTGCAAGGATAGATGTGTAGAAAATAGGAGAGGGTGGTGCTCAATAAGTAATTGTCCGTGGGTGAGTGAACCAACGCCCACCAAGAGTACAGGGGCGCTGGGGCTGCACGGGGGGGGGGGGGGGGGGGGCGGGGGGTAAAGAAAGCGTGGCAGAGGAGAGCTGCAGAGCTGGTGAGGGTCACCGGGGGCCGCAGCCGGGGCCAGTGGAGGCGGTGAGCACGCTGCTTCCCGGGGGGCCGAGCTGAGGGGCGCGGGGCGGCGTGCGGCCCGGTGGTGATGCCTTCCCCTGCCCGCAGGTGTCCTGGCCACAGTGTGCGGCGGCCTCGTGATGCTTCTGCCTGAAACCAAGGGCATCGCCTTGCCCGAGACGGTGGACGACGTGGAGAAGCTGGGCAGGTACGTATGCCATTCA
This sequence comes from Cnephaeus nilssonii, assembly GCF_951640355.1. Classification (NCBI taxonomy): domain Eukaryota; kingdom Metazoa; phylum Chordata; class Mammalia; order Chiroptera; family Vespertilionidae; genus Cnephaeus; species Cnephaeus nilssonii. The sequence continues at coordinate 3,520,709 of NC_137080.1, read as the reverse complement.
GCGCGTCCTCGACCCCGGTAAGGCGGCCTTTCCGACCCCCGGGAACGGATGTGCTGAGGCAGCTGGACACCCGTGGGGGAAATAACACAATCCCTGTCTCACAGCCTCCGCAAAAGCGAAAAGCAGTTGTCAACGGTACGTGTAAAACAACAACAACAAACAACCCAAGCTTTGGGGGAATATGTGTTCTTTCTAAAAGGTGGCTATGAAGAGGGAATTTCCAAGGAAGGTGTTAAAATTCAGAAGCAATCTAAAGGAGAGGGAGTGATGACTTGACAAAGTAGAAATAACATAACTGTGCAACAATAGACAAATGACTATAAAAATAATATATTCCTAGTATGTTCATATATATTCATATATTCATAGAGATTAAAAGAATTAAGGTAGATCTACATGGAATGGCTTGGGAAGATTTTCAAGACTGATTACCAAGTGAAAAGTCACCAAGCGATATGGTATAGTGTTTATTAAAGATAAAACCAATAGAAATTTCTATCTGTAGGGTGGTGGGAAGATAGATAGATAGATCATTGATAGGTAGATAGGTGATAGATAGATGATTGATAGATAATAGATAGACATATAAATGATTGATGATAGAGATAGGTGGACAGATAGAAGTAGGGGTACTAGATATATCAGGGGAAACACTAGAAATATCAGTATATGGTTATCTAACCACTATGCTGTACATCTAAAACTAATACAAAATAACATTGAATATAAAGTGTAGTTGACAAATAAAAATAAAAAATTTTAAAAATAAATAAGGGAATGAGAGAGAACAGTTTAGTTTTGGAGAAGGGCGTCTAAATGGTGTACAGGGAGAGTTATTATCTACCCAATCTATCAATGTGAAATGTATTTGTGTTAGACTAACAAAAATTCACATTACACAGTTCTAACGTTCTCTGTTTGAAATCTTTCAGAATAGAAAGGAAGGGAGGCTATGACTATGCCAGTGTGTAGGAAAATATCTAAATAATATTATATCCCCTGTGGAGCTAGAGACGGCTGGGAGAGGGATACAGGAGGGAAGACATTCCTCCTATACTCTATAGACTTCCGTATTGTTGGGTTTTTTAAAAAATTATAACGCGTTGTCTCGTATTATTTGTGTAATTTTAAAAGTAACTTAACAGCCAATTTTAAAAATAAAAATCACTCTTCTTTTAAAGAATGACCTGGAAATTAGGGGTTTGGATCTCTAAATTTTAAACAACTATATCAAAAATATTTATCAAAACAATGAAATGTTAGTCACCTCATGGCAGTTTTTTTCACTTGTACGCTGGGAAGAGAGTAGGTGCCCATTTTTAGGTGCCGATGCGATTGATGGCTTCACATGGGTCATTTTATTTAAAACCCAACGATTCAGGCCAAACCATCCTCACTTTCCTGTGGACGAGGAAGTCGATGCTCAGAGAGGGTTCTGTGGGCGGGGCCTGGGGTCGGTGCTCTCCGCGGCCCAGGGGCGCTCGGCTGTTTTGTGCAGGTTTATTATTTCATGCTGTATTCTACTTCATTATGAAGTTTTAAATAGCGAGGATCCCCATGGTAGAACTGGAAATGTACCCCTTCACACTCTCTTTTAATGAGGTACTGCCCCTCCCCTGAGGTAGGCACCCACTGCTACGTGTCTCGTGAGTACTTGACCAGACCCGGAAAACGTACGCGGGGATTTCATTGTCCTGTTCCTTCTTCTTCTTTTTAAATATATTTTATTGATTTCGGAGAGGAAGGGAGAGGGAGAGAGAGACAGAAACATCAATGATGAGAGAGAATCATTGGCCAGCTGCCTCCTGCTCACCTCCTACCGGGGATCAAGCCCGCAACCCGGGCCTGTGCCCTGACCAGGAATCTAACTGTGACCTCCTGGTTCATAGCTCAACCACCGAGCCCCGCCGGCCCGGCTTCCGTCCTGTTTCTTGGTGCGGTTTTCAAAACTCAGGTTGCCCGACCATCCCAGAGCTTCCTAAGGAAGGCTTTCCCGAACCCGCGGCCCAGCCCTGTCCGCGGGGCTGACTGCCGGCAGGCCTGGCCGAGCAGAGGGTGGGGGCGCTTGTCCCCGGAAGCAGCCAGAGTCTTAGCTTGTTGGGAGTGACGGGCACTGGCTTAGTCCTCACCCACCGCGCTGCTTCCATTCCACCTGGGGCGATGCTACAGGGTGGAGTTTGGGGGAGGCGGCAGAGCCCCTCAGCCCTAGCATGTCGTCAACTAGCATTAGGAAGAGAAACCTAAAAGGTGTGAAAACCGTGGGAAGCCCTCCGGAGCGTCACGCACGCACGGGAAGGTCTTGCCTCAACAGGAAGTAGAACACGGTTTTGCCAGTTCTGTCATCACGGACCATTTCTTGGTTCCCACCGGGGTACGGGGCCAGGTCAGGGTTGGGGTGCCGAGTCCCGTCCCCCATCACAGCAGTGCTAGCGGATCGGGAGGAAGGAGGGTGTTCCGGGAGCTTCAATGACGCAGGGGACGCGGTGGGGGACTGTCTTACTCAGACGTGAGGGGGAGCTCCCGTGGGCGGGTGTGCCTGAAGGGCTGTTGGGCTGGGGTACCCAGGAGAGCACCCCAGCCGGATCCAGGGTCAGAGGCAGGGGTTAGTGCTGGCTGCCGGCGGCATGGGGCTGCATGGGGGGCTTCTG